>NW_015546101.1:2037236-2068409 GCF_001515605.1 Sinocyclocheilus anshuiensis | reverse complement strand
GTTGGCTACATGTCACATCACTTAAATACTACTACTACTACTATTACTACTAATATATCTTAATAAAAAAATTATATTTATATTATGTTAATCCATTTTGCAAACCATTATTATTATTATTATTATTATTGTAACTATTAATAATTACAATAATATAATTAATAAAAAGTAATAAAATGTATATGAAATATGAGTATTATAGATGTGTCTGGTTCACATCTCTGACAAGTGAACATGTTATTTTTTACACACAGTTTTCTGAAACACTATAGAAGCCAATTGTCATGGTGGATACCCATCTTCACCCAATATAAGTGAATTCTTTTTAAATTTATGATTTTTTTTATACATTTTATTTACTACAATTATTGTGTTATCTTCGTACTGATCAGTCCTGTATATAAAATATTAAGATATTTAGCAATAGTGCATGAAAAGTAAAGCTGCCAATGTCTTTACCACCTCACATCAAAGAGTAAATAAATGGGGTGTAAATGATATGTTTAAAAGTGTTTTCATCTCATTGTAGTCAAGAGGCCCTACCTTTCGTCAAGCTTCATTAGGCATCTAAAGATTTGACTGGATAGCCAAGGGGACGAAATGGGACATTTCGCTATACGCTTGGAGCGTGACAGTTAAGCAGGCCGAAGGGACTGATGATTTTTTTCCGTGGTGTCACTGTGCAGAGTTAAATACCCACAAGTGACACCTCGTCAGCTCACCTGTGGATTTGTGTAAATCACTGAGAGGTTCCTCAGCTACTTGGCTTGAGTAGGCGGCATGTCTTTGTGCTCCATGCATCTGTACTCCTACTCCCATGTGAGTACATGACACTAAGACACACACTGAATCTTTCCACGTGTTACGAAGCCCTCTCCGAGCAAACTTAACTTGACATTTGTCACAAAGCTTCATTAACACCTCACATTAGAATGTAACAAAACAGCACCCTTTGTGTCCAAAATTAACATTTTAAAAGGAAGCCCTCACAATGTTTCTTACCATGCTTTTGAGCTGTTTCTAATTTTAATGTAGGAGCCATAAAGGTATTCTCTTTCTCAGGAGCCTGTAACAACACGCTAAAGCAAAGCGAAGCAGTTCTGTGCCGTTAAGATCAATCAGTAACATCCTCCAGCTAAACTTTATAACCTTGATGGCTTTGAAGGAGTTGTCTCTTCTTCTATATCCATAGTGACGCAAGATGCAACATCCCAGCGTCAGATGCGACAACCTCTGACTACCTCTACCATGACGAAAGCACCGCGCAAGCTCAAAATAGCGTGCCGGCCCCATGGGACAACCACTGTGTGTTGGCTCAGAGCATCTCTATGTTTTTTTTTACTTAGTTTTCTCTGAAGCTCTCTTTTCTCCTGGTCACCGGTTTTGTTTACGTGCAGGGCCGGCGGGTGAATGGGAATGATGGAAGAATCTGTTTTTAGCTGGATAAAATAAAACAGACTAAAAAATTCATGTCTCCTGCAGCATAGTCAGTCAGCAATCTTGTTATATGGGACTCTGCCCCTTTAAGAAACCTGCCTTCTCCACTGCCGGAGATGGACGTAACAACTCCCTGAAGGATTTGGCTATAATAGGCTTGGCATTTGCAATGGTGATTGACACTGAAGACGAAGTGAGTCATCTGCATTGATATTTCATACAGAGTGGTGTTCCCTGGTCTTACTGGACCAATGCAGCTCTGGGAAAAGAATAGAGGTGATACGTAACATATGGGTACAACATGAGAGATTGTAACGGAACGGCTCAGTGGTCTTTCACAAGAAGAAGAAATCCATATCACCTCTTTTATTGACACGTCACAGGTCAGGGATGGAGAACAGGGCCTGTCTGTAATGACAGCACTGAAAGGAAAAAGAAATTAAACCCATAAACAAAAAATGCACAAGTTTTGTAAAGTTGTTGTATATGCTAAACGAGGTCAGGGATTAGACGAGGTCTTCCAGGTTGCATTTTTTGCCTTCGCCAGCAGAGGGGACAGGAGAGTAAGGAGTTACTCTGAATTTTAAAGTACACTCAGGAGGGTCACCACCGCCAGACAAAGACTTCCCAGTCAAGCACACTCTGTCACGGCCTATCAAACTACCATTTGTGTAAAAAACGCAAAGCACACATCAGCAAGACAAAGCCGTGGCAAAGGACAGATGACCCACACGTATTTGCAAATGGTGGCAGTCGAGTACCTTTTCCCGATTTGGTGTACAGCACTGACAAGCATGGAGCAGGACCAGAGACAGATAGATGAGTCAATAGACCTGTCTCTCATTTGCTCGCTGCAATAAGTGAAGAAGGCCAGCAACCTGAGAGATGGTACAAATTCTACCTGTGTCTCCCATGCCCAGTTCAGTTACAGCAGGGGATCTAAAATGTCAACCAGGGGAAGTTTTGGAAATATCTCCTTACACCAACAGACGCACCATTAAGGAGAGAGACCGACTAGAACAGGATCACTTTTCCTCATCATGTGGTTGCCATGGCACAAGGGAGATTGGGGGGGAATTTTTTTCCATTCTGTGTTCGAACTTGACACGAGATTCGGTTTACATGTAACTTGTAGGTGCGCTCATGGAGAGCATGTATCTGTCAGACACCCCATTCACAAGACTGTGGTACAATATTTAGAGGGACGACAAACAATAATAATAATAAAAATTGTGTCACATACTCTTTCAAGTAATAGGTTGCCTCTGTGGTGTCTTTGAACATGAACTGAGTATCAAAACCACAGCCGCCAAACAAATGCCCTCTCTGTCTGTAACAAGTCATTCTCACTGCAGACTTTCATCAACATAATCTCACACTTCAACCAGAGATTAGTTCATTGATCGGACTAGGCTTGAGATTGAAAAAAAAAAAAAAAACAGCATGTAAAACAGCATGCATCCGGGCCTCAGAGAGGCTGTCAAACTCTGCTGGGAAAAGGGAGTTTCCTCTATAATTACCCCCCTTGTCACTAATTTGCATAACTAGCTGGATGATTGACGCCCGCTGACAAAATTTTTATGACTCGATCGGTACTCACTAACTTGGCCGATCTCATGAACCGATCACAATTTGATGACGTCAATGCGTGACGACGTACATGATGCGTGGGCACATAAATGATTTGGCACCGCAGTCATGTCATCGCGGGTGTGGAAATGCAATGAAAACAATGAAAAATTCGCTATTTGTCATGTATGTTTTGCATGATGATATGATGAATGGATGGTTCATTTTTAACAGCAGATTCAGTGACGTTAGAGCTGATCTGCGCCTCATTGCACACGTCTGCAGCGTGTTACAGCTCCACGGAAACCGGAGCTGATCGCGGCCGCTCTAGTCAATGCCGCGGCACGTTTCTGAAGAGGCTTTCCGCGCTGCTTGGCTAAAAATTGTCTTTTGTGAGTTGTCACATCGTGGAGGACGGAACAAAATATGGGCAAGTCAATAATTATTTGCAAGTTACAGCAGATAACAGATGAATGGCCAATATAAAATATTTTGGCCATTTAAGCCAAAAAACAACCATGACAACTAGGCCTATACAAATTAAAGGGGCTCTATGTAATTTTTTGACTGTACTAAAGCATTAAAAAAAAACAATATGTTTGCAGATATTTAGGAAACATGCTATGTTCACATACTTGTTTCTCCGAAAAACAATCCTACAGCCAGTTTGTCTTCTTTGAAATCTGCATTCTGTGTCGGAATATCTGTTTTTGTTATGGTCTGTGTTTTGTTATGGTCACCCACTGCCAATTAAGCCAATTTTCAACACCATGGGTTGCCAGTTGGCGGAAAACACAGCTTACTGCAGCCATGGAAGCCAGCAAATAAACTTGGTCAGAAATCACAGATTCTAACCGCCCAAAAAAGCCTCGGCATCCATCTAAAAAGCTCTATGACCAGAAGCATATTAAAATGCAGATAAATTAACTTATCTACTTACAGTGTAAGGCTCGTCTCCTGCCAATGTCAACTGCACTCATTCCTGTTGCGTGTCCTCAATCTGGCAACCTGTGTAGAGTCTAAGAAGGCGGGAAGCGGGAGAAACAACTCTCTCCAATATTTTGAATTTGGACAACTGTACCAATTTCAACCACTAACTGTCAATATTACATACTGCACCTTTAAAATTTTTATTTTGTCTAGATAAAACGTATCTCAAAAATCAATCATTTGAAATGCTACAAGTGAATTTAGGTGAATCGCAATATAACGTACAGTAAGAAATATTATATTTATTTATTTTGCTGGTTTGTAGGCAAAATAGATTTACCCTTTACTGCACTTTGTAATTCTTCTAGTTATCTAACTATAGTCAAAGTCCCTTTAAGGCAAGTCATTTCACTCAGTGGCCATCTTCGAAACGCCTCTGGGGCAGCTATTTCAGTCATGCAAGTGCAGCTCCTATCTCTTTGAAAGGGGAAACATCAAATTCTCCAAAACTGTTCACTAAGCTTATGATTACATTTCATATTTGAAGTCACCAATGAAATCTGGCAACAACCGCCTCGTGCATGTTGTTTCTTATGCTCAAATAGCGTCAAAAAAGCTTATTTTTCAAGCTAGACGAGCCAGTACGCATGTGCAGTCCTAAGCGCGCATCTCAGAACACTGACTGTTTCTACAGCAACCGGAGTTTCTGACAGCAGCTGCGGCAATGCAATGACTTCACCAATTAGCAATTGACTCTTTTATTCAGAAGGCAGGACTATTCCGCCATATTGCGCATTGCACTTTCTCCCATTCATAAGTAATAGGAGTACACTGTCAGAAGTCTAATCCTTGCAGAGGAAATCTGTTACTTCCATGCTGACAAATAAGGTGGATTGTGCCTCCCTACAATTCAATAAAAAAAAAGAAGAAGAAACAATCAATCTCATGTTTACAAAACTGACTTGGTAGTCATCAGAGTACCTAAAGCAATCAAGACAAACATCGATAAAGTGGAATCACAGTTATTTTTTCTCTCCCATCCATCTGATGTCAACAATTACTTTTGTCATATTTCTGTTGGTGTATGCTACCAGAAAGCATGTCAAAACATAGTCCAAGATGGCTTCCAGTAACACACTTGGCAAGCTGAAAGGAATTTGAGTGATGGGCATAGACCAGGTGAATTCTTACAATCTCAACCATGTTCCTGAGAAACAAAAGATTGACCCAGAAACACTTAATGCAGGAGAGGGCCACTGGACCCCTGCCAAATACTACACCGCAAGGATTCTGGGCCAAAGAGAAAAATAGAAAGGGGCTAGGCAACCAATGAGGTGCCTGCCAAAGGACAGGAAAAGCGTCTGGCAATTACTCTGTCAAGAGGAATTGTGTAGTTGAGTGTACCCATTGAAGTAGACCGTCAAGATGCATGTGTTCTCTTGCTCTACAACGCTTGTTTGTATAGTATCCGAGAAGAACCAACCTGACATGCTTCCATGAGTCTACGAATGGATAGAAGGAGAAGGACAGGGATAACAGTGGAAAAAAAATTTTCATCCTGCTCAAAGATGCAGCCCCTGCCTCCTTAACCACATGTTGTGTAACGGATTAAGTCCGAACTCACTCAGACAGAGCGCTTTGTGCCAAGGTTGTTTTTAACTGCCTCTGTTATTTGTATAGCAGATTTGTCTATTGTTAGTCTGAATAAATAGCAAAGAGCGACAAAAAATACATGACATTCCTCTGCTATTGAAGTCCTCACAGGAAGGCCTGATCAAGTGAAGAGCACAACCAGAGGCCTTGGAGACCAAACAAAATTTTCACATGCCACCATAAAGCCTCAGCAGCGAGGCCGATGTTTGCAGAGCCTCACCACCACCTTGAATGATGGCTGCAGATATTCGTGTTGACGTTGTCTTGACTGAGTGTGTGTGGGCAGTTTAAGGTGACTATATCTACCTTGCAGAGGGACGAGCGAGGAAAAGCCTAAGGCTACCACCGAAAGAGAAACTAACGCAAGCTGTTAAAGTTGTTCGGAGATCTGTTGCATGTCCCATGGACCACCCCCGGGTGAGTCTGCAGTAATGTATGCTGCTGTCAGTGGATGTTTTAGTATGGATGTTTCTGTACTGTAGGGCTGTGTAGTGTGCTCATTTGCTCCCGAGCACACTGTCAATGACCTATCACACGGAGCCCGACAGCCTCCCCTCCCCCATGCCACCAACTCTGCCCCCCAGCTCATGAACTTTTTATGAGGTGACAGGGACATGTGTTCACTGGAGGTCTGCAGTTATATGGTTACAGCTCTTTGTGCGCCACAGTCTGTCTGTGTCATGTATCTTAAACTATTTTATCCGTACTTTCTTGCAAATTTGGCCACCGTTCAGATTTTTTATCCTGCTAGCTTGTACTTGCTTTAGCTTTAAATTAGTCTTCATGCCAAGCTTAAACCCTATAATTGGTCTAATTCCACTTGAACAGCCCAAATCATCAGCATTGATAAAAAATGGATAAAGACGAAAACAAACTAAAGCCATCTCCCTCTCCCGGGTAGGTGTTTAACACATTACCCTCGGCATTAGCCAGCATGCCTTATTCAGAAGCTTTGCCTGTGTTACAAGGATGTGAATATTCTAGCACCTCCTGGGTCGGAAGAAGGGGGAAAGAGGGAAAACATACAACTCTTGGATTTCTGTTCGGTAATCAAACCACAAAGCGGCCACAGATATCATTGTTTATTTATCGTTGAACCCAATTCAGAGCAAAAGTTCTTTGCACGTGAGACATTGAGTTATGAGATGAGAAGGTTTGTAGTTCTCCAAAATCTACCTTTCGTACTCCTGTCTGACTGGCATTGATAATAGATTTATCTTGAGTCACAGAGGCCTCGAAAAGGCCAATATCCTTCACTCGCGACTGTGTGCCGTGAGAGTGAGAAAAGTGCGAGACGGGCGATAACAGAGATAACTTTTGAAAAATTAGCCCTATTGATTCCTGCCACGCTTTCACATCTGGTTAACTGCCTTGTCGTGTGGTAAAGGCTTTAATAGACCCGCAGTCAGTCATGCACTGGCAGATTGTGGGCTCGGGCCTATTGACCAAGCGGAGCTAAGCTAAGATCTGATGGAGAACCCCATCTATCCTGCAGGGAGAGGAGGTGGAGGGGGATAAAGATAGGAGATGGATAGCCCGAGAAAGGGATTTATGTCTGGACGGACGCCCCCGCAGACGTCACAGGGTGTTAACTATGGCACATGCAGCAGCTCCTGTCTCCACCCACCCCTCATTCTGAGAAGTCCTGCAAAACTTTCCTTGCTGACAGGTTCTCTTTATGCACCAGACAGGGAGTGAAATCTTTGCTCATGTCTGGGAGAGAAAGCTCTAGGAGAGGAAGCCTCTGAGAATGTCACTGCTGGGGTGTGTGGCAGGGTCTTTAGTAATTAACCTTCATGTACCCTTGTAACTTTTTTTCCAGCCAACATGTTCCCTTGCAATTATGAGCAGGTCTCCTCATGCACTTAATAAAAATATGCTAAGATTTTTCCAAAGGGTTTTTATGACGGTGTGTGATTTATGAATAAAATAAGGTCTGTGGTAAACATTATTTGAAGATACCTGGACAATTTGTTCTACAACATAAATTACACACAGTCATAGCTCAAAAGTTAATTATGAATATTTGACTCAATACTTGAATCAATTTAATAAATGGAGATATTAAAGTTTGATAACATTTTGTCAAAACTAAAAACTCTAATTAGTATTATTAAATTATTTATGTTTTCAAAAATTAACTTTAAGTGAGCATTAGATGACTGCACAGGTAATATAAATGTAAAAGTAGAGGAAACAAACATGCACAAATAAATATACAGTTGACCGACATTATCTTCAAGAAATTTCTACCAATATGCTATTTCTACCAATATGCTATCCCCCAGAGGGAGTCCATGGTGAATTAGCCCTCCAGGTTTGACTACAAATTGAGAATACAACCGAACAGCTCTACATCTATGCCATGAAATTTAGCATGTTAGCATCTAGGTCCAAGCAAAACTTAAAAAAGAAAAAAAAAAGAAAGAACAGAGAGTGCTAGAACCGATGTCTTCCTCAGACAATAAAAGATGCTAACATGTTATATTTAGCCCAAGCAAAACTTCAAAGAAGCTTAGCATTTATTTGAATGGAGAGCACTAGATCCGCTGTCTTCCTCAGGCTAAATTTAGCATGTTAGCATATTTTGCCATCCAAGCAAGACTTCAAAAAGCTTAGTATTTATTTGAAAGGAAAGCACTAAGCCACTGTCTTCCTCGGGTTTTTTCAGATGTTTTCTCTGGCTACTCAGTCACTAGGGGCAAAAAAAAAAAAAAACACGAGTGCTGAGTGGACAAAACGTAATGAATACGAAGCCAGCAGACACAATCTGCACAGTATGTTCAAACAGCTTGCATCACGACAAGTATAATATGTGCAGAACAGGTCAACTGTGGAGCCCTCGGTGACGTACACAGTACACACACATACCCACACCGACCGTTTTAAATTATTGAGTATCACTACGTGCGGCATTGGCAATAATGAAATGTTGGAGAAAGGATACAGCAGCAGTGTAGTTCTGACTCTGGAAGTAGTGAATGACAGCTGATAATGAGATGTTTTGATACTGAAGGTGAGGGAAAGCTGGAGAGAGACAGCGCCTGTGTGCCTCTATGACTCACACACCCATCTGAGAAACTATAACTCCTCTCTCCTTTCTTTCTCCCTCTCTCTCCTCAGGATCTAGGAAGCACTACCTGGGTTTCATCAAAACGCTTATTAATAAGCATGGCAGGCCAACTACATCATTCATCATTGTTTTCATCACAGATGAAAGAGGATGGTGCAGTATCTGTGGTGAGCGATCAGCATTTCCTGCGTCAATTGTTTAACCAGGTTGGACCGATTGTTAGGAATCTGCTTGTGTGAAATGCTAAGGAAAGTGACATGCCGGTTACAAAACGTTCTATGGTTTTACCGTGGTTTCTGAACGTTGAACCATGACATTCCTTGAAGTACCCTGGAATATGGTGTAAATAATGGTATTAATAGCAGGTTAATAATAATGTGCGTTACCATGATGCAGTGATGTTATCAGATGGTGATACTATGATATTGAAATTCATGTACCATGTACTTTTTTGTCACAATAATCAATGAGGACCATGATATATAACATTTCACCGTGGTTTTATCATTTCATATCAGCACGGTACTACGATATCACCACTGCTGAGAGACAGATTAGCATTAAAGTTGTGATAATGGGAAGTAGCGACATCTTTTATAACATACATCAGAGTGACACAGATTATTGTAAAAGAAAACATTTTAAAGTGTGGACTTCGTTCTATCCATCGGTTGTTGATTGGATGGATGCGATCTGAATGCAAGCTTGCAGTTGATGGTAAAAAAGAGATGGATTTTAAGTCAACAAAATGACTTGAGAAGTCCGACATATGGTACATCAACAATAAAAAGTCTGTTGTTTCACTGAAAGATCAAGTTATGACGAAGTTATTTTATTTTAATTTAAAATGACACAGCCATAGTCAAAAGATTACTTCCGCTGCAAGTCAGCTTTAACATTTTTAGACAGGCTATGGGTAAAATCTCTTCTTCTTTGGCACACAGAGCAAATTGTTTGTCCCATATGTAGACAGGCGTGCTCTCTATTCAGAGTGGTAAAGGTTTAAAGTCCAGCCTGCAAAACTGGGGTATGATTCAAAAGATCTTCCAATACCAGAGGGCCTCCTTTCCTTTAATATGCCTAAATGAGAGCAAGACAAAAAAACAAGGTCATATCTGATCTAGCACCCTCTATTCAACAGCAGCCCTTGATAGAGCTGGGCTTGTATTTAAAGAGCTTTGCTCGCCTGGATGAAGCAAGGAGTATTACACTATTGTCGGCAAGCTATAGGACAGAAACAATACATGCTATATTTAAACTCTAATGAAACCAAATTCAGAGTAAACGCTTAAAGTGGGAGGGAGAAACGGCTTGAAGCCTTGAAGTTACTCTTAAAAGTAAGAGAGAGAGCAAAGGGAAAGGGAAAAAAGGGAGAGATGGAATCCATCCTGAAGGTGAATTTCATGCCAGTAGATGTGGACAAAGGAGGCGCTGATCTGTGACTATTAGGACCTGTAAAGAGAGGTCTAGTTAAATAAAGACAGTCTTGAAAAAGAGTGATGACAGAGTGAGAGAAAGAGAGACAGAGACATGAAGGATGAGAGGAGGAGTTCAAGTCATTTGATTATGTTTTACAGAAAGGAGGAGAGATGAAAAGAAAGAGAAGGATATAGGGATGGTAGGATGGATGGGTGGAGAGGGACAGAGAATGTGAATGGTGCAGTGGATAAGGCCTCTGACAGAGGGAGCCCTGAGGCACAGCGTTTTAAGACAGAGGAATTAGCAGTTCATAGAGGATTTTATAGAGCAAAGGCCGCTGGATGGGGGAAGAGCACAGGAAGAGTGCATAAATGCAACCTCAAAGAACTAGTTAAAGGCATAGGGGTTAAATCGGGCTGGAATGATCTGGAACGGCCCAACGCCCAGGGTTCAGCTCAGTTCCTTTCACACAAAAAGACGAGACTGTGCTGTAACTCTCAGTTCCTTGTTCACCCCTACTTGTTTCCATATGGAGCAAGTAAAAATCCCATTCCCATTGATTTCTAACGATAACGTATTAATCTTTCAAGACAGACCTACCAGGAGCTCCGTGATTGTACAGCACAATGTGCTTCTGTATAAACCACAAGTCAGCATGAAATGAAATTTACAATTTACATTTTACCTAAGAACTACGATACACATAATCCTGAGGAGAGATCCACCAATCAAAGAAGTCTGTAACTGTGGAAACAGGAATTGCTGCAAAAGAGCTCAATAGTGCCCATTCCCATAAATTATTACGAATGACGTAATCGAGTCAGTCTCTCTACGCTCTCAAACTATGTGTATAAGTTGGGATATCTTGCAATAAACTTCAAATATACGGCATTTTATACTTAAATGCAATGACAGTTTTATATTGCACCATCTTGTCTGATTTGATTACGTCATTCATAATGCTTCATGTGATGAGTATTTCAATGCCTCATAAAAGCTGTTAGGCAGACAGTCTTGTGCTTTTGTCTTTTTTTTCCAGACTCTTCAAATACTTTTTTGGCTTTGAATGGAAGGTTTAATGTTGTGATTCATCTCAGAGCTGGTTGGTTTGGTTCAAGGATTCTTTACTGAAAAACTTTTTGAAATGCCTATGTAGAAAATAAACAGAATAATTTAAGGCAGATTAAAAAGTTAGCTGGTCACTGTTGTGATCTATAGCAGAGGTGCGCAAACATTTTACTAGGAAAAAAAAACAATCAAACTTGATTGAGGGCCATGGGCCAAAAGTAAACACTGTATTATACACACCTATATTAAATTAAAGAACTTTTGAAAACCATCTATGTTTTGGTGCTTTAAAAAGCACAGAAACATAATCAAATCCACACATCATGACTAACTTCAGTATTCTCTGAAGAGGATTATTTGCTGAATCTAAAATTCTAGAATGAACAATTGAAGAAACTTCATTTTTAAGAGTGTGAGTCAATTAGCATTCGCGTTATTTGATGGGATTAAGTATCAAAGTGTTTCAGTGTTTAAAATTCAACAGTTGCAAATTAAATTTAAAAGTAACAAAAAAATCGAATTTATGAATTGTAAACATATAATTTTACATTCAGTTCTTGCCTGGCTCTCTACAGTGGCTGAAATATGACTCATCATTCATAGTGGAGTATATCCCCAAAGGACCCCAAGCATGATGTGCTGACAGACTTCTTCACACTCCCTCCTGAGTTTACCACCTGTGCAGGTAATTCAGAGTAAATTTCCACTGCCTCTGCTGTTAAGAGTCCATCATCAGCACCACCTGAGGAGTTCCTTTTCCAGACAACAGACAAGCACATCACCAGCACTAGTGACACTGATGTGTGTGACCTGCACAAAACTGAAAGCTAGACAAACTGGCAGTCTGTGTTTAGGACAAATTGAGATTTAATAAAGGCAATTATGCTTGTTTCAAGATGAATGCAAACATTTTAAACAGGGATGCACCAACATTAAAATTCCAGCCAATACAGTGAATTATTGCCATGTCATGGCCAATTACCAAAAATGTTTGCACATTTAAAATTCAAAATTTCTTTATAATTTTGAAACACTACAAAAATAAAATTAATCTACAAGTGAAAGCAACAAGTTAATTTAGGCATCACAACATTATAATGTACAGTATGAAAAATGTATATTTATTTTGAGGTTAAAGGGATAGTTCACCCAAAAATGAAAATTGTGTCAAAATTCTATGGAAGTCAATGGCAACCACCAACTTTTTGATTACCAGCAATCTTCAAAATATCTTCTTTTATGTTCGACATAAGAAAGCAACTCATACAGGCTTGGAACGACATGAGGGTGACTAAATGATGACAGAATTTTCATTTTTGGGTGAACTATCCCTTTAAGATTAATGTTTAATGCTAACGATTACATTTAAATTATGAGTGTTTTTAAAGATTAACTTTAAGTGAGCGTTAAGTGACAGCGTAGTTAATCTAGTTGTAAATATACATATATGCTTCCAAAAAAGTCTAATAATCAATATGGTACCATTTTCAAATATTTCTGAAAATGACAAATCAACACGTTTGCTTCTGTGCACATTTATAGATCAACATTCCTGATTGGCTGTACCAAAGGCGTGCATCATTTTCTTTTTTCTTTCTCTTTTTCCCCAGGTGAGGTCCATCAGGTGAAACCCAGCACTGCACAGGGTAATGCATACAGCCCACCTGACCCCTGAGCTTCTATCTATATCTCTCGGCTGCTGAGAGCCCCATGCCTGCAGTGACTCAAACACCCCTCACTTAAAAAAACATAACCAGAGTCTTTTCACTGAAAAATGCATACACATGCCTGGTCTGGGTGTGTATATGCTTGTCAGACTGTGCAAAATATATGTATCTACATGTAGTTGTAGGCTATACAAACAACACGGGTATGTTAGAGTTTCCAGAGTTTACAAATTTCACAGTACACTAGAGCCTTCTGACTTCTTAATTGTGATATTTTAATTAAAACACAGAAAAATCTAACAATCTAAAAGAAGAAATACATCAACAGTTGGATGTTTATCACTGGATAGTGCAAACCCCAAGAGAACAACAAAACATAAAGAAAGAAAATTCAGACAAATATAAGGATACAAAGAGAGATCTTTCATTTCGTAAATGTGCATTTTTGTGATAATGAAGACTGGGATTGGCATATTAATTAGGACGGCACTACATTATCATTATTATTTCTTCCTGCAAATATACACATACAATGATTCCAAAAACATAATGTTTTAGTTGGAGGGTTTACAAAGGTTTTGCTTAAGGCGCTGGTTCACCACTCTGCCCTCAAGGCATCTATACTTCTCAAAACAAACCATAACCAACCAAGGCACCTGCTTCACAACAACAAAATGAAGCGCCATACATTACAATTCCTGTCACTCATAAAACCAGAATGGGCCCTCATCACTATTACATCCATCCATTCAGGAATCAGCAGGAGCCGGTCACATGCTACCTTGAAACATGAGTCTGTGTCTCACAAGGACATCAACACATATAGATCTACATATTTAGCTGTAACATATACAAAATAACCAACTATGTCCATCAGTCAGATGCATCAGCATTTTAATTAAATCAGAAACAGCTTTCAATTAGTTAGTCTAGGCCATGGCTGGGCAGGAAGGCTCTGTGTCAGGAAGCTGACTCATAAAGCACCAAAACTTTGTTTTTTTCCCTTTCTCCTTGTCTACCCTCCCTTCAGGGGAAGAAGTGTCTGCTGAATGAGATCTACCAGTGATTAAAAATGAAGAGAGGGAGAAAAAAAAAGAAAAAGAAGTATAGGCTATCTGACCTTCTGTGAAGCGACTGCGCTTCCGGCCCTGGACACAAACTGTTATGCCATTGACACCTGGCTCCCCAGCATGGGATCAGTGGCGCTAAAAAACACTGAGGATCAGCAAGAGGCTCTGCAAGTATCCTACTCTGAAAGCATTGGCGTCATATCTTGCGTATAGTTTTAGTCAGTTTGGGCTTTTAATTTTGGGTGTAAAATATTCAGATTGGCATCCTAAATTAGCTTTTGTTCAAAGTTCAGCATGAGCTGCTGAAGCCCCACCTCAATATCTCCGTTTACGGTGTGTTTGACATCAGAACCGCGAGACGGTGGGAGGGCAGATAACAATCATGAATTTATTCTCAGAGCCTCGTTCTCACAAGTGAGGAAGCATGAAGGTGAAGGTGTTTAGCAGAGAACAAAGATATCTGCATCGTAAAACAACTTCCAGAGTTTCCCTTAAGCCCAGTGCCCTTATTAGCGCACCTGCATTAAATGCGATTGTGACGCTCGACATCCCGTCATGTGAGCGACCAGGCTTCTGTATGAAAATCTGGTGCAATAAATTACGGAGAATCATAATTCAAATAATGGCATGCCTGCGGTTTCTGAACTTTCATGCAAACCCCAATCAAGACCATGTTGCTGTGATGAGTCATCGCTCTATCCAGCTGTCCACGGGGCATACATCTGATTAGCAAGCCCACACTCACCCAGTAGGCGCAAATGTAAATATTGTTATAAAACCCTCAGTAATAACTCCCGTGTCTTGGAGAGGCTTTACTTTATTTATTTTTCCCCACATTTCAGCAATATTGTTTGATGGAGACCGCATACTTAAATATCAGTTATTAAGGCAAGCATTCAGGTGTGGGTTTCCAGAAACCATTCTTCAACTTCAGGCTTTTTTTTTTATCTCCCATGAGGAGCTACTTGCATCATTAGTGTAATTATCCTTCACATTGTTGGAGTTATTTACCATCAAAGAAGTGGGTGTTTTGCTTCACCTACTGAGCTGCAGAGTGACACTCCGCACTGTGACTAATATGCCACAATATTTAAATTTTTTTCCCCTGGTCCCTGAAGCGAGAACAGCGTTTTCAAAAAAATAGAAAAAAAAAGATCACAAATGACATGCAAATCAAAGTTCAAGGGCTGCTGTGGAGGTTGCGTTTCCTGTAGAACAGTGCATTTCTTAAAAGATATACATACAGGAAGCGCAAAAAAGTGACCAGCATCGCCACGGGGGTGGGGGTTCAACGGGTGTGTTGCCGTGGCGACTCAGAACGCTTGAGGGCCTCAGCTGAGCTCCCACTTAAGAGGCTGTCCCCTCTGTGCCAGCTTAGCCACCTGGTACAGCCAAGATACATTTGGCTAATGATGTCACGGACTCTCTTTCATGCCGCGCCCCCACCATCACGGCCCAATTGTCTATTCATGAGAGTAATGAGAAGTCAAGGAGAGGGAGAGTGAGAGACAGACAGACAGAGACTTTGCTCATGGCCACTGATAACCTCAGACTAAACTTGCAACCTTATGAGGCTCGGGCTTAATATCTGGCCATCAATCAGCTCTGCCATCCCTTGCCGGAGTGTTTAATTACAGAGATCAATTATTCCCCAGCCTCGTCTTTCAGTGGGCCACCCTCCTCAAAAAAAAAAAATAAATACTGCCACAAGCTGAGGGAGGAGACAGCGGCTTGCCAGGACAGACCAGAAATATCCCTAACACAACATGTCCACCAGGAGAATGCCGTCTGCACCTTACCTAAGATCATGGACCTATTTGCCATGCATGACCGGTGCGAGTGTAACATTACATGAAAATTTATTGAGGTCCGCTGCCTGTCCTACTGGCCCTGTCAATGTGCTGACGTCATGGCTTGTTGATAAATACCACAGCGTCAGCATTGCCGATTGCCATCATCGGGTCTTTCACGGCCGGCCATGGCATTCATTATTATTTTACACAAAGCATTAAAGGGATAGTTCTCCCATTAATGAAAATTCTGTCATCATTTACTCACCCTTGTGTCGTTCCAAACTTGTGTGGAACACAGAAGACGTCCACACAATGAAACTCAATAGGGTTCAGTGTTGTTTTGGACCACATTGACTCTGACAAAAACAGAACATTCTTCAAACATTCTTCTTTTGTTCTCAGAACAAAAAAAAAGTCATTTTTGGAACACCATGTGGGTGAGAAAATGAGTTTCCATTTATTGGTGAACTATCCTTTTATATTTTGGTGCAAAAAAAAAGTAAAAAACAATGTCTTCATGTTGGTGGTGTGAACAAAAGATATGCACACAAATGACAGCAGGTGATATTCTACCTCAGTGAAAGAGGAGAAAAGAAGGTGCGGCCATGATGTGCATCTTGTCAGAGGGTCACTTATCGCCGGTCTCCGTGGTTTATGCAACTCTAAGAGCTCATCCCATTACCGCCATCCAGTTCTCAATCACTGAAAGACAAACTGTTCAACTAACCCCAGATCAGCCCGAAAGGTAACTCCAGCCAATTCCCGAATCCTCTCCCGTTCTCCAGACTGACAGCTCATTAATCTCCCTTGGCTGCAATCCCTCCTCCCGGGTGACAAAGCCTGAGCCAGAGCAGAGGATTCCCCAATGCCTGGCTGTGTCCATCCCCGCTGGTCCACCTGCCTGGATCAAACACTCTCCACAGGGAGGGGACAAGATGGTAAAAACCAGAAAAGGGGGGTGTTGGGGATTTTCGACTGGCAATAAAATAAAACAAATCACTTCCTGTCAGGGTGTGTTTTTACTGAGTGGGCGTACAAATGTGTATAACCAGGCGCTAAGAGCAGGGCCACTAAATGAGACAGGACATGAATAAAGCAGCGGCTGGCTTCGATTGTTCGTGGGCAGGCTCCAGGGGAAAGCCGGTACCTAGGAATCTATCACAGGAGATTGGCTAGTTCGTGGGTGGACGTCACAGAGTAAAAAGGCCCTTTGGTGAGATCTGAGATTGGGCCTACCAGATCGCAGTGTATAAATCTAATAGACAATAACATATGCCCCTTCACCGAGGAAACTGGAGGGAAATGCACACTGTCAATAAGAATGAGCCTTTTGTTTATAAGCTTACCTCAGGACATTCTAACACCATTATGCTCCTCGGCTGGGGGGTAAGGTGGAGTTTAAAGTTAAAATACTTCCTCAGTCAGTTTAATGCACAGAGACAACTTTAGTCACAACATAGCTCTGTATGTTTGAGCAGCCTGACATAGCAACACTGACTCAACCAACAGCGTTATTTGGGGGTGGGGCAGTCTGTTTGTCCAACCAATGGCAGATAAGCAGAGTGATTGGGGAATCCAGTGTTTACCATAAACTGATTTATTTGTGGTGGACCGAGCAACAATATCAACACTGATCTCCACAAATATTTTTGCACAAATTTGTCCAAAACTCATGCAAGAATCGCAAAATATGGCTTGATTAAACTTCAAAAACTATGATTTTATCGAATAAATATGAGTGCAGCACATTTCAGAGTCAAAACGTGGCACATTTAGGCACGTTTATGAGAATGTATCTCTGAAGGGAACCGACTGTCTTCAGAAAAGTGTCGATGGCATTTTCATTACATTTTACCTACTTATAATGTCTGATCAATTAGTGTTTATGAGCACTGTGCTGCTTTGTGTACTGCCGTTACGAGGGAAACTGCTGTATTTCTGCCATTCCAAAAGCGCCACCTACTGGCAGAGAATTAATTTGCATTTACAATAAGCCCGTTTGCTGTTTGTGTTAAGACCAGTGCAAAAATCAATCCATATTTTTAAGCAGTTGTAAATGTGAACCAGTGGATAGCTAATATTCCCTCTAATATAAAAATCTAAACAAGACAGTAAGATATGTTTATGTTTTAAATTAATACATTTAAAAATTTAAATTGATACTTTTGACTCATCCTTTTTCATAAAAAATTTTTAAAGGCTGAAATGTGAAGTTTTTATAAAAATGTGAAGAACTGTAAATCATGTTTGTTTTTACAGTCATATTACGGTTTAATTTGTTACCATAGACGTTGCTCATTTGGTATTCATTTTATTTGTGCAGGTCTTTAAAAAGGTGCTTAAAAGCCTTAAATTTGATTTTAAAAACCTTGCAGGTACCCTGACATAGGCTAACTGATATCGATTGTAATGTTAAAGGGGTCATATGATGCGATTTCAATTTTTCCTTTCTCTTTGGAGTGTTACAAGCTCTTGGTGCATAAAGAAGATCTGTAAAGTTGCAAAGACTAAAGTCTCAAATCCAAAGAGATATTCTTTATAAAAGTTAAGAATCAGCCACGCCTACCTAAAACGGCTCGTTCTAACATGCTCCCACATATCTACGTCGCTATGTGGGAAGATTTGCATAACGCCACCCAAATGTTCACGCAAAGAAAGAAGGCGTAACTTTTATTCTCGCTGTAGTTTTGTTGTTTCCGCCGCCATGTCGTAAAGACGCTGTGTGTTTCGTTGTGAAAGCGAAACTACTTTGTTTGGCCTTCCAAAAGAGGACGATATCTGCTTCGTCATGCCTGGAGCTGAACTGTGCTGGTTGCTGAGGAAATACTACAACTTTGCGCTGTGGATCGCCAGATCGGCTTGCACCGTGGATGAAGTGGAGTCTAGCCCGGAGTCGTCACATGTCCCTCCGGACGCTCCTTCGTCGAAATCCTTTGTAAAAATCGACGCGTTTCAGAGAGGCGGGGCATAGAGGAGAAACAATAATGTACAGTATGTGGAAAATAATGTGTTTTTTGAAACTTAAACCGCATAAATACATTTCATTACACCAAATACACAAAATACTGTTCTTTTTAGCAGCATCATATGACCCCTTTAACTCTGATGCTCAGTGTTTGCTCCTTCAATCCAGATGAACATTGAAAAATATTTTCCAAAAATATTTTTTTCAGAAAGCACCTTAAAATAGCATATTCACACAAAGGGTGCAAAAAAAAAAAAATTAGAGATGTTAACGTGGGGGAGATGATTAATTATGTAAATAAAGTTCTCCGCAATTTAAAATATTTGCATTGGAGCATTTTTTTTTTTTTTTTGTATTATAATACAAAACAACCCAGTGCCACCACAAATAGAGCGTAAGTCTGAGGGAAACACTAGAATCCTATTTAAACAACAATTACACATGTAACTCTCTCAAAGTTTTGTGAAATTTTACATTTAAAATTTTAGATTTCAATTGTGAATTTAATCAAAATCATCTATTTGTCATCCTCTGCAAAGCCCCTAGTCATAAAAAAAGTTCAACCAGAGGCCAACTGTTATTAAAGCTCATATGACTAAAGACAAGAGAATATGATGTATGGATACACCGATAATACATTTCTGGCCAATATATCAGTAATTATTTTCATGTTATAGCCGATAACAATAAATGGCACATATTAAAATTCTACAATATTTTGTCTCAAATATGTCTAAATAAAACACAAAAAAAAAAAAATATTTTAAATGTAGGGATCGCAACATTTTAATGTAGAGTATGATAAATAGATTTTGAACTTTGGTAAACATTTAACAGTGTTATTAAATTAGTGTTTTATGACAAAGGAAAATTTGAGGAAATAAAGAGGAAATTATTTTTGGATATTTCATATCCAAAAATCAACTGTTAAATTAAAATCTCTAATATTGGATAACCAATATGGTACAGATATATTGTGCATCCCTAATATTGTTTGCATCACATTAAAGTCACACAATGCCCATTTGCCATGAAATGCCAAGCCTCTGTCCTGCCTCTCATCCCTATTCACCTTTGAAATTTCAATGTTCAGATGATGAGATGTGACTGAAATTCATAACAAAAACTGAGAAGACAATAAATAAATGTACATGCATCTGTAATGTTAGTATATGAAAAGCCAGGGAGAAATTCATGGTAACGCATGTATACAGGCCTTTTGGCCTTTCCAATTGGCACTAATAAGAGACAGCAAGAGAATCTTTAGTAAAGGGTCACATCTGGTTTTGAGATTGGTCTGAAATGGCAAGGAATGAAAACGCTGAACCTGTGCACTTCCTCATATCAATCTGCTACACTCAGTTAAGCTCTATGTGCACTTGAAGATTGGGACAGAGAAGAAAAGGTGGAAAATGAAATGAAGTAAAAATGAAATCAGTCTCGCTTCAATTTTCATTTAATTCTCCTCGCCCTACACACACGCACGGCCTGGAAAAACTAATCCAATTGAACGAAACATTTAAACCAATTTCCAACTAATTTCCAAACAGAAGGGAGCAAGGCATTCAAGGTTCGATGTGGACATGCATGTATGTTCCCCTCAGACATATGGAAATTCCCACTCTTTTCCGCCGTCTTTTACTCTGCTGCTATTGTCATTCTCAAATGGCTTCCACATTACACCCCTGTAATCAAACTGTAGGATTCATACTGCTCATTATTCAATTAGCCAAATGCTACAATCACATCCTGATGGCTAAGATAATTAGTGTAAAATGGTTACCCGGCTGGCAAAGTGGATCTGCAGTTCAAGGTGAATAGAATATCCAATTGTACCAAATGTAATTTTTTCAAGGCTAATTTGGTGGCTAATGAGGCTGCTCTAGTTTGGGTAATTTATGGACGAGTGGAAGGTAAAAAAGGCCAGAATGAGAGAGAACAGAGAGTTAACAAAGAATTTCCTCTCTCCCTCTGCTCATTCTCTCCGTCAATGGAGGTTTCTATAAGACACAAAACAGGTTCATGAAACTGACAAACTGAGAATGCGAAATCACAGGTCACTACAGTTTCATATAATATTTATTGTTCCTACTTTTACACACTTCGATATCTATGCTGTGACATCTATCTTCACGTTTCAACAGAGCACAAAACAAAACCATTCATTTTCTCCATACAAAAAGATTTGTGATTTAACTTACATTGAAATTATTTACATTGTAACATTTTATGATTAAATTATGTAATTTGTCATAAAGAATTTAAGCACACAGCACCTTTGTCTTTTTCTGACTTTGAGGTAGTGTCTTGCTTTGAATCAAATGTCATAATGTTATGATTCATCTCAGACCTGGTTGTTTTGGTTCAAGGACTCTTTATACAATTTCTTGAAAATGCCTGCTGGAGAAAAGAAATGGGAATAAAAAAAAAAACTTAGGAAGGAATTGGAATAAAATACCTACAGAAACGAGGCTGCAGAAAAAAAGTCAGTGGTCACTTTTGCACTCTATAAGAAAGTACTGAAGCCAGTACAGTTTCATGCTTGAAATCCCCAAAACAGGGCTGGGAATCACTAAAAACAGTTTTGTAATGGCTCTGGGTGGTAAGCTAAATATGGGTAACCTTCCCTCAACTGTTTCAACAGTTCCCATGGCAATATGAAAACTTGGCGTGGGCCACCACACACGTTGGTGATACCTGTAAGCAGAATGAGAAACAAAGTTTGCAGCTGTCAAAGTGTTCATTCTGGATTTTTTGTGGTAATTATGCCACTGCAGGTAAAGTGAGGCTGAGTAAAACTTCTGAAATGTGAGCACGGGAATAAATTTAATACACAATAAAAAAAGAAACCATGATGTTGTCTTAACCGGATGTTTACAAGCAAAATGTTGTCAAATAAATAAAGCACAGACCATATGTCATCACAGAGCATTCAAGGGCAATCCCGCTTACAGAACCAATTTTGATGGATTGTAAGTGAAATCTCTACTCTGCAGCTCCCATGCAGGGGGTGATGCGTGAAAGCCCTTCACCTGTGCTGCGTAGGAGGTGGCGGCCGGCTGAAAGCCTACATTTACCCACTTTGGTGTAATTGCAGCGTTTACTCTTTGATTGCCAAAGAGCTCCATTCATACTTACTCCTGCCTCGTTGGATGAGAGCTTCTGCAGTGGGGTTGATTGCTTTACAATGGCAGATCAAAATATTAGAGTGATCCCTCTGAGCAGTCACAGTAAGCGTTTGACTAACAGTTATTATTACGCTGTCTGTCAGTGTAATAATAAAGGAAGCTAAATTGTTCAATGGGGGGAAAAAGAGCTGGTTCATGCTCTTCTAATAATTACCAATTTGCTGCTTGCTTTCTATATTTTGATACTAAAGGCCTCAAGCTATAAAAACACATCTGACTAGAAGGCCGAAGCCATTTCAGTAAAAGCACATCTTGAAATTCTGCTGTAACTCCCATTAAAATCAATATTACGCAGCATGTAAAATACCTGAATCATTTCTCCACGTGTCAGTTTACTCATATCGGCCAAACCCTAGATTTATAGTGAGAAATTGCTTGTGTATATAATGTACATAATTACATTTTAAAACAAATTTACTTAAAAGCATGTTCTGATATCCTTTCGCCCCATTCTCTGGGAGGAGACATTATACTAGGAGTTCTTTTGCCAACAAACCACTATGGTTGGGAAAATTCTGAATTTAAAGAACTGATTCACTTTCAGTTCACGTGTGTGAATTTGAATTCATTTGGCCACAGTGAAATGGAATTTAAATAGGAATGACAGGAGGAGAAAATTACAGAACTGCAATTCAAAGAAAGTGAATGTGTAATTTGTGGAAAATTAGGAAAATTTAGAAGGTTTTGAAAACACTTTAGAATAAGATTCGATTTGTTAACATGCATTAAGTATTATGTACTAACAATGTATTAATTACTAACTTAATTTCTACACATATTAATAACCAAGATGACAAAATGATCATTAATGTATGAAAAACGTGAATTACTAATGAACAATATGATATTTATAAACTAACATTAACCTAGATTAATACATACTGTAGAAAAGGTTGTTCATTGCTAGCTCATGATAGCTAATGCAATAACTAATGTTAACAAATTGAATTTATTGTAGTGTTACCAACACCTTTAAAGTTTTACTCTTTTTTTTTTTTACTTCTAAGCAAGGCCATCAAGCCAACATTCAAAGTTTATCTTGACAAAATTTGTAATTGGAAAACTTGGAGTTTTATGATTTTAAATTCTAGTTCCCATTTGCTAATTCAGTTCAATTTTAAGAAGCAAATTGGAATTCAAAAAGCATTCTCAGTTCAATTTAAATGACGCACAAGCCCGTGAGATACATTCACACATCTGTGAGATTACATTCCTTATTGAAGCACAGACGGTCTGATTATTTTTTTTTATTTGTTTTTTTTTTGGTTAAACGCAGGCCTTTGGCAGGCTGTTTCTGCACCAGTTGGCCCATGGGCGGATAGTGAAGTTAAGAGGTGCAAACCTTAGTCAAGAGCGGTACTGTGGTGCCGAACGTTCTGCCAACAACCCAACAGTGGTGCCATCACTGACTCAGTCACTGAGCCGGAGCCCCCACCTGCATGAGCAACACTTTGAGCTGTAGGACCCAGTGATGCCCATCTCAAGCTGCCCACTAGAGCAGAAGGCCCTTTGACTCACGCCCATCTGGCCTGCTAGCACGTTAGAGTACGCCAAGGTCTGTGAGCACACTGAGAGCAACTTCCCTACCCTTCCCAAGAGGGGACAGTTAACAAATCAGGAGTCCTAAAAGTTTTGGTGAGAAGTAACTTTTTTTTTTCTTGTCAAGACGTCATGTGGTTAACAGAGGCGATGACAAGTCAACATTCCGCCTCCAGGTTTTCCCACATACATACACAAATACACAAACACAAAAGTTCAATGTTGCACCCTGTGTAGGAGTTAAAAAGGATGCACGTTATGGTCTTCTTCATTAATTATTTCCATCTAAACATGTCACGAATTACATGATTTCTGATGATACTGAAAGTCAAAAAAAGATATTTGCACCAATATTTTGATTTAGATCAGATATTCATTTATGCATTTAACATTTTACAATCTTTTCTCATGAAATCAGACTTTATAACTAAACACACTACTTTTCAAAAGGTTGGAATAATTAAGGTTTTTTTTTTTGAAAGAAGTCTCTTATGCTCACCAAGACTGCAATTATTTAATTAAAAATACAGTAAAAACAATTATATTGTGAAATATTATAACAATTTAAAATAACTGTTTTCTATTTCAATATATTTTAAAATGTTATTTATTCCTGTGATGGCAAAGCTGAATTTTTAGCAGCCATTACCCGGGTCTAGTGACACATGATCCTTCAGAAATCATTCTAATGTTCTAATATATTTTAATATATAATAAAATAGAAAAGTTATTAAAAAAAATAATAAATAAAAATCTTAATTATTTCACACCAGTAGTGTACTCTCTACAACATTGTGTACATAGTGTACTCACTAGCAAACATTTTAGGGGTGCAACTTTGTACCTTATTTACCCCTAAAAAGTTCAGTATCCATAATCACAGACCATATACGTCCATAAAGCAAATGACACAAATGTGGCCTCACAAACAGCTAGATATATAGTCAGTGTAAACATTTAAACTTGGTGAAAGCTGATTCCTGATGAAGAGCTGACCGACCTGGTTTGATGTCCAGAAACTGCAACACCTCCTTCACCATGACTGGTGTGTGAAAGGGTTTCTCACTTTGGCTTGACATCTCCTAATTTCTGAACTCAGAATCAGGACTTGAAGTCACTGAGCCAGTATAGTGCCTCACTGGATGCCGCAACTTCCTCCAGCATCGCCTGAACATTTTGGAGTTGTTGTCAGGAACAACGTCTCCCAAAGTCCGTTTGCAGGGTGCAACCATGAAATGACTACAATATAGAGGCATTTGGGTTCTGCGCAGAATAGAGAACATACCAATGTATTAGATATTTCACGAGAATAATACTGACAAGCTATAAAATCCAAGAAGTAGGCCTATCATGTTGTCAAACGTGACATCTATCTTACCTACTTTGTAGCACTCATTAAAGGTTTAATTAAAAACTGAGATATTTGAAACTCACACAATACAAACATTAAAAATGCAAATATGGTGTGAACATGTAAAAGTCATAAAAAACTCTTATGTCTCAAACTCTTATGTCTCAGCACTTACAAGGACATGTGCAGGACGCTGGAGGCAGGGTTTGTCTGATCATAGTCAGATTTCAAAGGAAGTGCATGTACTTGTTGGCATGTCTGTCAACACGTTATGCATTTTAAATACATAAGACTCCGAACACCATATACAGTACATCATAGTCAAAGGTTAGTTCGGAAACATCCAACTTACAATGCAAACCAATAAAACAACACAGCAGGCTGTGAATTAACAATTAATCGCTATTATCCTATTAAACACGGTTAGTCCTTTATTCAGTGTTGTGGTGGAGGTACTTGAGTGCAGCTGACTGCTCCCGGAAGAAACAGTCCTGTAACAGGACTAGCATTTCAGATCTGATACAATCGATGTATCTTGGAACATCTTCTTCTTTTCTTTTTTAATGGCGGTTGGCAAACCCACTTAAAAGGTGCATAATCTTGGAACATCAATTAGCAATCTTGACAGTATTCTGTAGCGATGTTTTACATATGTAGAAATATGTGACTAGATGCATATGTGTGACACTTCGGTTTATGGAGATGGTCCTCACTGCAGAACACAAGATCCAGGGGGCGAGGTTGGATCCAGATCCAAATCCTCCCACCTTACCTAAACCTACCCGTCTCCACCCCCTGATCCCTAAACCCACCCATCTCCACACCTAAACCCAATCTCCACCCCCTAGATGTGGATCCAACCACGCCCCCCTGGATCTTGTGTTCTGCATAGGGCTAGAGGGGATCATCGGGGCACATTAAATCCGTGACATATCTGTATAAAATAGTTCAAGAACTCTCTAATTTTGGTCACGTGTGTATTAAGATTAAATATGGCACGTAAATTCAATCCCGCAAAATGACATTCAAAGTGTGCTAATAACAAACTTAAACCTGCCATATATTACGTGGTTTAGGAATTCTATTTTCAATTTAAGAATACATGTTATGCTTTATTCCACCGTGAATTAAATTCTCTATGGCCTAGAGCAGGGGTGCCCAACCCTGCTCCTGGCAATCGATTGTCCTGGAAAGTTTAGCTCCAACTCTAATCAAAGACACCTGCCTTTAATTTTTAAGTGATCCTGAAGACCCTAATTAGTTGCTTCAGGTGTGTTTGATTAGGGTTGGAGCTGAACTTTGCAGGACAGTCGATCGCCAGGAGTAGGGTTGGGCACCCCTGGCCTAGAGATTCCAGTCGTAGCGTCACACGTCCCTTGACGTAAGAATGTGCTCGTCCAATCAGATGCAGGTACACAACAGCAGCTTGTTTTTGAAATCTTCGTGCTTGGGGCTTTGGTTTTGCGTACTATCAGCTCTAATGTTGTCTTTAAAGTTAAAAAAGGGAAATAAAACATTATCTTAATACCATAGTCAAATCATTCGTCTTGGATTCATATTGTATCAAATGGTAGGTCATACACATTTTATAGCACTGACTTAATCTTTTGTGATTGAAATGAATGAGATGAGCAGTTAGCTGCTGCTTTTAGCGCAACGCTAACGTAGCAGATACTATTAACTAATACACATAAGAGTTTTAAAGTAAAAAAAATTAATTCAGCTGAACTTCACAGACATATGGGTCTGATGATATAGTCGATTGATGATATAGTGAATGGCCCTTTGTTACTGCGCCGTTACAATAAATTAGCACCGGTTTGCAGGTATCAGCCATGCCTTACATTAAACCATGTTATGTACAGTCTATAGGAGAATCTTATTGGCTGACATGTAGTATGAGGTTTAACGTGAATTTTATTATTTAAATTCCCCTTCTGTTAGAATTTACTTAAAGGTATCATGCCACAATAAAACAAATCATGCTTTTGCCAGCATAAGCATACCTAAGATAAGGATACCTCTGTCTTGGCATCCAAAAGTAATTGAGTAGAGATTGTGAAATAAGTGCCATCGGAAAATATGGCATTATTGCTACTATTTTTAGTTTAGTTTATTTTATTTTTTTTTACCTACATAAAGAGGTAAACGTTTTACCTACAGAATACTTATTTGGAATATGCCTTGTTTATATATGTCTTGTTTTTAAATTATTCTCTTGTGTTTTATAGATACACAAACCTTAAGGAGCAGAGATTTTCAGTGGGAAGGTGTAAAATAGGACAATGTCAGATGGTGAGGTGTGCAGCCACATAAAAGTGGTGGTCCGTGTCCGGCCTTTAAACAACAAAGAAAAGGATGGAAATCTCAAGAGGGTTGTCCACGTTGTTGACAACTACATGCTTATATTTGATCCTAAAGAGGAAGAAGTGACATTTTTCCGGGGACAGCGGGTAGGCAACAGGGATGTGCGGCGCAGAGTCAATAAGGACCTCAAGTTTGTGTTTGACAGTGTTTTTAGGGAGGACTCTTCACAGGTGGAAGTTTTTGAGAACACCACTAAAGCAATAGTGGATGGTGTCCTGAATGGCTACAACTGCACTGGTGAGATATTTTATTTCTCTTCATTGCATTTGAAAATAACTTTCTGTGCCATGTACTTGATTTCAGAAGTGAAACCTAGATTTATTTATTTTGGCCTGACAGTCTTTGTCTTGCTAGAACTTGATGCAAAATGTGAAAGTGTCAGTAACATAAAATTATTTCATGATAAAATATTTAATGAATTAAAGTGCCTGGTGCCTTTTTCACATTTTGTTAGTGCTACAAGAGCATGGCCTTTTAATTTGTACTGTTTTTCCCCCCCTCCATTTCACCATGTTAGAGGAATTGTGCATGGTTGGTGTTTTTATTTATCTTGCTAATAATATGGTCATTTATGGATTTTATTGATGCTATTAAAATTTTTGCCACTATTTGATCCTTCTCATGAATATAGGCTGTTCATATAGTTGATGATAGCTGGTATACCCTATAATGATTTTATTCATAAATATGTGTCTGTTTGGCCAGTGTTTGCTTATGGAGCTACAGGAGCAGGAAAAACGCACACAATGTTGGGTAGTAGTGATGCTCCCGGAGTGATGTTTCTCACTGTGAAAGAACTGTTTGCTCGCATGGACCTCATCAAGGAGGACAAAGTGTTTAACATAGCCTTTTCTTATCTTGAGGTGAGGTTTAAACATCAATGTGTTTAATTAATTCATTTAATAATTACATTTATTAATTAAGATTTGTTTGTTTTTATGAATACTTTTGGGGGGGGCTTTACTGATAAAGTTCCAAAATTGGGATTTGTAAGATTTTTAAAAATGTTTTTGAAAGAAGTCTTATGCTCACCAAGGCTGCATTTTTTTTTTTTTTGATAAAAAAATTATAGTAAAAAGTAATATTGTGAAATATTATTACAATTTAAAATATGTTTTAATATATTTTTAAATGTAGTTCATTCCTGTGTTGGCAAAGCTGAATTTTAACAGTTGTGCTGTTTAATATTATTTGTGGAAACTGAGATAAATTTTTTTATGAACAAAAATTCAATAGAACAGCATTTATTTGAAATATATTTTTGTAACATTGTAAAACACTTAAACCTTCGCTTTTGTTCAATTTAATTAAATCTTGCTGATTAAAAATCTTAATTAAAAAGTTCTTAATGACCCCAAACCTTTGAACAGTACTGTGTATGTTTTAAAGGTGCATTCATGGTTATTTATTTAAAATGTATAGGTTATATTTAGTTAAAATACGACAGTCATCTTAGACACTTAGCAGCATTGATGCAGAAGCACACAAAAACAAAATATTTCAACTTTAATGCAAATTTTGGAAGTACCTTTTTAATGAGAGAAAAATACTGAGTGCATCTTACAAAAAGTGCTATATTTGTGTTAGTTCTGGTTTATTGTACCTAAAGCACTGTTAGTCAGTCAGCCCGTTTGTGTTTTGAGCAATGAGTTTTTTGCACTTTCTCCTGAACAGGTTTATAATGAGCAGATTCGGGATTTGCTAACTAACTCTGGTCCATTAGCGGTGAGAGAGGACGGCTCCAATGGAGTTGTTGTTCAAGGTCTCACCTTGCACCAGGTGAAGTTGGGCTGCATATGTCATCTGTGCATTTTCTTTGACCGTGATTCATCTCACCACAAAGAATTGTTGTTGATTTGCCTTGTCTGATGGTGTGTGTGTGTGTTATCTCATTACGTTGTAGCCCAAATCTGCAGAGCACATCCTTGAAGCTCTTGATTATGGTAACAGAAACAGGACGCAGCACCCCACTGACATGAATGCCACGTCTTCCCGCTCTCATGCCGTATTCCAGGTACAAGGCTTCTCGCAATCTCGTCTCTTTTCTCTGTAAATATCACATCCGGTTCTGTGTAACTGTTTTTATGCTGCTAGATCTCATTCTGTGTGCGGTCGCCTCCGTAGGGTTTGAGCAACTTTACATTCATCATCTTGTTTTGATATTGAGCCTGAGCTACCAGTTGACTTGCGTGAATGAACAATTTCCAGGATTTTTTGTGTTTCCTGGAAGATTTGACGAGGCAATAATAAATCACGTTGGTTGGCTTCTCTATTTATTTTATTTCTAGACTCTAAAATGTAGTTCGTTTAAAAGCAATAAAGCTTTAATCATCTCTGCAATCCAACATCTCAGTCATCTATCTATTGATCTGGATGTTTCAGAGTTAACTGCACAGTTCAAACCAGTGTCAGCTGACTTATAAAGTTGTCAGGCAAAATTATAAATATTCAGTATGACTGAAAGATGTTCTCATGCCATCTTTTTTTTTGTTGTCAGATCTACTTGAGGCAGCAGGATAAGACAGCCAGTCTCAATCCAAATGTTCGTGTGGCCAAGATGAGCTTAATCGACCTGGCCGGCTCAGAAAGGGCCAGTGCGACCAATGCCAAGGGGGCTCGTCTCAGAGAGGGGGCCAACATCAACCGCTCCCTCCTCGCCCTGGGGAATGTCATCAACACGCTTGCCAACCCCAAAGTAGGTCTACATCTCCAGTTAAGACTGAGGGATTCCCCAGAGCTTGTTGAAAAGAGATCTGTTTTATTATTTCAGATTTCAATTGGATGTTGAAAACATGGGCTACGATTTGATGAAATATGTACACTTCTTGTTAAAGGTTTGGACAGAATAGTTGATTTTTTGGTGTGATTTTAAAATGTTTAATCCAAAGGCTTAACACCAAGAAAAATAACTATATTAGTGTTCACACAAACAGGCCTGTCGCAATAATCAATATATCGACTTATCGTGCAATATATGTACATGACCTCAATAATTTTTGGTGACGCAATATATCGCCCATTATATTTACTTAAAAAAGAAAAGAAACAGAGAAAAGAAGGTCAGGGAAAAATCTGTAGGTGGAAAAATAGCAAAACTCGACTAGCAAAACAAACTTGTAGCCAATCAGCAGTAAGGGGCGTGTCTACTCATGATGTGGAGGAGAGAGCGTTCAGTGCTCACATTAGCGAGCCGAGCGACAGAAAGATAGAGACAAACAAAAGATAAAAAGCAAAAGAGGAAAACATCTGCGGAACAGAATTTGTCGTGTCGTGCCACGCCGCATCCAGTGTAGACCATAGATATGTATGGTGTAGACAACATCACTGATTATAATGAGTTCCATAGTATTTTGTCGCGCATATGTGGATACATATCCACTTGTGTCCGGTGTAGACACAGTGTAACATTGGTTTGGCTTTGTTTCACAGAACTACTCGTTGTCTGGGTTGTGTACTGTGTGGGGCGGAGCTATCAAAATATGGGCGGGACCCTTTTGGGGTTAGGGGCGTGTTTGTTTTGGTGATTTCAAATGTCAACATTGGCTACCAGAAATCGCTTACCCCACCTTTAAAGTCGGATGGATTCTGATCGGCCGTCAATGTTTTTATCATTCATCAAAAAAGAAAAAAAAAATGGGAAAAAGTTGTTCTGAAAGTGATTACGACGATATTTTTCCTCTGTCGTTATCACAATAGTTGTTATGTGGACTTCCTTGGGTTTTTTATAGAAGTAGAACAGTTATTACAACTTTATAGTTATCATTATTTTATAGATTCATATAAAAATTGTGCCCATAAATATGTTTATAATTTTTTTTTGGTCTCTACATGATCCATGAAATTTATTTTGATAAATGATGATAAATAATCACTGTTTGGCAAATTTGGAAATGCTCACATTATTGAAACCATACCATTAAATGCTGATGTAAAACCTTGCAACCACATTAACACAAGCTCTTAACATATTTAAAATATTTAATATGATATGCTACCATACCTGTTGCATTCTTCTTTCTTTTGCATCTTGCTGTGTGGCTTTTGCCAGTTTCCCTTTTTTTTTTTTTTTTGTTTATATGTTTTT
>NW_015546101.1:2036641-2037226 GCF_001515605.1 Sinocyclocheilus anshuiensis | reverse complement strand
TTTTTTTTTTTTTTTTTGCTAATATGTTTGTGCCATTGCTATGTGACCATTGCTGCCAAAGTTTCTTTGTGGTAGTGCATTGATAACAAATTCGTTGTTCACTATTATTGACAATGAATTTATTTGATCAATTAATGCATCAAAAAGTATGGTACTTTTAGCTTTATTTAACACACACTTAAATGCGTACGATACGGTATGGGAATTCTGTGTGGTCCTGCCACAAAACCAATTACCTGCAGTCCTACTGTATTGTAAACAAATGTATTTACTGTATATCACTATTACTTATCTTCACTTTAGCCTTTGTTGGTCTTTATCCAGTCTGGGTCAGCTGGGTTCATACTGTGCTGTCACTGTGGCACATTTGCTCTGATGGTGTTAGTCTTCCTCTCTCTTCTTTGCTTTTGGGACAAACCCAAAGGCTCCGCTGGCTCTGTGGTTCAGGGACTGATGCTATCAGAGTTAGGAGACCTACAACTCAGACTCTGTTGTGTACACTTATCCCTTTCCTCAGGGCTGCTTTGTGTGTGTGTGTGTGTGTGTGCGTGTGTGTGTGTGTGCGTGTGTGCGTGCGTGCGTGCG
>NW_015546101.1:1995203-2035261 GCF_001515605.1 Sinocyclocheilus anshuiensis | reverse complement strand
TTTTTTTTTTTTTTTTTTTTTTTTTTAGATTTATATTTCAAATAAGTGCTTTTGAATGCTTTATTCATCAAATAATTCTTAAAATAATGTATTGCGGTTTCCACAAAAAAAAAAAACAGTTTTGAACATTGATAATAATAAGAAACATTTCTTGAACACCATATCAGCATATTAGAATGATTTCTGAAGGATCGTGTGACACTAAAGACTGGAGTAATGACTGCTGGAAATGCAGCTTTGTCATCACTGCAATAAATTACAAATATATTAAAATGGAAAACTTATTGTTGATTGTAAAAATATTTGGCAATATTACTGCTTTTACTGTGTTGATTATCACATAAATGCAACCTTGGTGAACCCAAGACTCCTTTCAAAAACATTTTTAAAAAATCTTTTGAAAAATTCAATGTTTTAAATGGTATTATGCGTACAAAAGCAAAGAGGATCCAGTACTGTCTGTATGAACAGGTAACTGAGGTCAGTCTCTTCCTCTAGCTAGTGATATCCTTCAGTAATGCCTGTAACCATAGTGACACACAACAGAAATAAATATCAAGACTTTGTTGCATTTTTTATTTTTTTTTTTGGATTTAATTCTAAACACTTTAAGGCAGCTCTTGCTGTTTTTAGCCTCTTAGATATTAAAGGGGTCATATGATGTTGCTAAAAATTACCACACTGTTCCAGAACAGTTTAACCCAAATATTCAGATGTGTCCAGCACATAATGCGCTGCACACATCTGAATATTTGGGTTGAACTGTTCTGGAACAGTGTTGTAAATACAACTTAACCACTGATCATTTCCATCATTTATAGTTGTGTCCTCTTTTGGAAGTCCAAACAAAGTAGTTTTGCTTTCACAACGAAACACACAGCGGGCTAGAGTGAGCGGAGACCAGCGGGTTAGAGTGAGCGGAGGCCGGCGGGCTTGCGGCAACCACATGTGACGACCCCGGGCTGGACTCCGCTTCGTCCACGGTGAAAGGCGATCCACAGCACAAAGATGATGTATTTCCTCAGCGACCAGCACGGATCAGCTCCAGGCATGACGAAGCAGATATCGTCCTCTTGGAAGGCCAAACAAAGTAGTTTCGCTTTCACAACGAATCAGACAGCGCCTTCACGACATGGCGACAGCAACAACACAATAGCGAGAATAAAAGTTACGCCTTCTTTCTTTGCGTGAACATTTGGGCGGCGTTATGCAAATCTTCCCACATGGTGAAGTAGACATGTGGGGGCGTGTTAGAACGAGCCGTTTTAGGCAGGCGTGGTTGACTCTTAACTTTTATAAAGAATATCTCTTTGGATTTGAGACTTTAGTCTTTGCAACTTTACAGATCTTCTTTATGCACCAAGAGCTTGTAACACTCCAAAGAGAAAGGAAAAATTGAAATCGCATCATATGACCCCTTTAAGCCAGTTTTGTCCAATTAGTTTTTCTTGTTCTCCACCTCCTAAACACTTAAAAGGCATTTGTGTCTCTCGCCGACCACACAATACCAACGCTTTCTGACATTGTTCATAACCTGAGAGATGTTAACAGTCCTAACACTGGCGATAGCGCAAAGAAGCATGTGCCTTATTCCATATGCATGTCAACAACACAACAGGTGACTAGTTGTCGACTGCATTTCAGTCCATACAGTGCACATCAACTGAACTCGCTCTAAAAATAGTGATTCAGGTCTCCAGTATCTCTGGCTGAGATTGATAGAACAAGAACATCTGCTAAGGTTGTGTGTGCATATGCACAACGTTACTCCTGTTAATTTCACATGATCCTTCAGAAATCATTCTAATATGCTTATTTGGTGTTAAAAAAAAATTCTTATCAGTGTTGAGAACAGTTGTTCTGCTTAATATTTTTTTCAGTATTCTTTTATGATGGAAAGTTAAAAAGAAAGGCATTTATTTTCCCTTTTGATCAATTTAATGTGTCCTTGCTGAATAAAAGTGTTGATTTCTTACTGACCCAAAACTTTTGAATGTTAGTGTACATTCCGGACCATGCTTGAATAAGGTTATTCGGGGTGATCATAAAGGTTTGACTGCTCCCACAACCATGTGCGTGCATAACTATTGAAACTGTTGTTTCTCAAATGTTTGTTTTCAGTGATGGAGTACTGTAGACGAGTTCACTTGTTCCAGCTCACGTCCAAGTATCTCAATTGCTGGCTTTGTTTGTGTTTATTTGACTGAAGAGCAGAATGGAGAGAGGGAGTTTTTGAATGTTAAGGCTGTTCTGTTTTTTTTTTGTTTTTTTTTTACTTGTTTGCTTTGTCTGGAGTTTTTCAGCATGCAGTACATCTTTGTTTTGTCCTGTAGTACAGCTGAATCTTAACAAGCCTGTGACCCATAAATATGGGATTGGTTGAAAACCTCATGGTCACTTGAGTTAATTTGGTGCTAGATAAGTGCAGGCCCTCTTTCTGTTTATTGTCTTCCAAAGCAGGATGCATATTCTTTTAATTTTTCTTGTAAATTGATTGTATTTGTAGTCGTGATCTCATATTGTTGTTCTGGCAGTGTTTAAACATTCTCAAGGGATTGTTTGATTTGTTTATGTGCTTTTCGTGTTTGTGTTGTGTCTTGAGTTTTTTTTTTGTGTGTGTGCGTTTGCTGTTTGATGTCGGAGTGTTTCGGCTGCTGTGTGCGTGTGTGCGTGTGTGCGTGTGTGCGTGTGTGCGTGTGTGTGTGCGTGCGTGCGTGCGTGCGTGTGTGCGTGCGTGCGTGCGTGGTGAGGAGGTTTGTGCCTGTCTCTGGGCCCCTCCAAAAGACAGCTTCATAGGTATTGTTTTCATGCCATCTGCATAAATTAACCTGTCACGCAGACGGCTCTCCTTACCCACATTCTCCTGGGAGGGCCCGAAACAGGCCACTCTCACACACCCTGTTAACACAGTTGTGCCAACAGAGAGAACATGCTGCCTTCAGAAATGTGATTTTTCACAGACTAGCTATCATGATGATGCTGCGTTCATGTTTTTTAGGTTACATAAGCTGGTGTTTTATCACTAAAAGTGTGCCTTTTTCTTTTTGGTGCAGCAGTTCCTACCAGAGAATGAGAAATGACTGAAAAGTGGGCCACGGTCTTTATTTCACCGTTTTGCAAAGGAGTTTGTGAAGTTCCCAGCAGACCACCACTTGATTCAAAGCTATAATGAAAACATGAACACATACAGAGTCCAGATGTAGGCTATAGTTTGAGACATCGGCTGGACGAGATCAGATATACAAAAATTTCCACATTTCGCTCCCCTGACTGCTGTTTTCCCCCTATGTTTGTGTTGGCAAATTGTGTGTATGTCGTTCTCAATGTATGTTAACTGTTCCACATCAGCTAAGTGGAAACTTGGCTTTGATGTTTGTTTTTTATTATTATAATTTATTTATTTATTTATATATATATATTTTATTTTTTTTTATTTTTTTTGCGGATGCTGGGATATGGACTGTGTATCAGTCACTAGATCTTGAGATTAATTAGACCATCAGTTTGTGAATGCTTTCTTTTGCAGGTCAGACAGGCCAGCAAGATGAAAGCCAGAGTGCCAACTGGCTGTTTGAACATGTTTAACAGCATTAAGCTGTTGAGATGAGACAAATCTGAAATTATTATTAGGATGTATATTAGAGAAGGTCAGTTAGCAGCATTGTTATTTGCTGCCGTATTCTGTGTTATTAATATAAAAATAGAAATTTACTGAAAGAAGTGAAAATGTAGGCTAGGAGTGTCGCTAGCAAAATGTCATGCATGTTAATTAACAAGTACATCAAAAAGAAAAAATGTAGGCCATTGACATTGCAGTCGATTGTAAGAAGGGACGGGGTTTAGAAAAACGAATTGATTGGAGAAGTCAGCATGCATCACCAGAGAGAAGTCTGTCATTTCACTGTTAGATCGAGTTTTGATATTTTGATTAAAAATTACAAAATTTATTTGAAAAATATGAAAATTACAAGATTTACTTGTCTCACTTGTATCCTCTACGGGAAGTTACTATAGCTTGCAATCACGTGATTCTGATGATGCGCCAAATTCAGATGGAGGGCAGGAAGTGAAAAGCAGAATGGATTAGATGGAGGAAAGTCTGTACTGTACTGGTTTATACATTATTTCAAGAAGTAGGTATTAACAGAAAATCATGACACACGTTGGACGTGATCCTTATGTTATGAAGAAGAGCGATTTTTAAACTAAATTGAAATACTTGCCTGCCAGTGGATGAGGCAGTGGATATAGGCTAATCAACTAATCCTGATTGCAAACAAGCTATTTCGAAAGTGAATCCCACATTTATATGAGGCATGCAGGATATATGTCACTCCTGAAACTTTGCTGCATGTACAGGGTATGTGGCTGCTGATCCAGTTAGCAGCACGTAAAACAAAACTTTTATTCAAATTCTGAATTGAATGTGCTGTACATGTGGAAGAATTGACAATAAAGCAGACTTGACTTGACTTGAAAGCGAGCTAATAGCGCTTCCATATAATCACTAAAAAGCTGTCACTCACTTCAATTTATCACAATCTCACAATGTTCCGTTATAATCAATGAAGCTCTCTAAACTGCACATATAATATCTTATTTGCATCTTGTCTGTGTGTGGTGTTTAGCATTGACTGAATTCTGACTGTTTCATGCTGAATCCCTGAGAGTTGGCAGCCCTGTATCTATTTATATATTTCTTTATTAATATATTATTACATCTTATATTAACCATTTGCAAAACATAGGCATTTTGAGTTTCTGCTAGCGATTCCTATTCCTATATAAAAAAAATCACTTCCTGCCCTCCAGCTGCCTTTCACACCACAGCAGTGACGTCATGTGCGAGCAACCTATTATAAGTGGCCTTGTAACAATGTTTAGCGTATTTTTGGATAATTTCTATTAAAATGCTTTTAAAACTATCTAGACACAAAGATTCTCCATAGACTTACATTAAAAAAAAGCTTTCCTTGGATTGGTTAATAACATTTTAAGGCAAGCCTAGTGACAGATCCATTGTAAAGTAAATGTAAACTCATTTCAGAAATGGCCTAGAATTAAATTTTAAGCCTATTCATGTGATCTCTGCCTAGGCTGTATTGTTTTTGCTTTGCAGTCTTTGTTTCTTACGTGTCGTTGGCGTTCTTTCGTGACATTCTTAAATTTGATTTTTCTTTGCTTTGGCTTGTTTTTTATTCTCAGTGTAAGAAGACACATATTCCTTACAGAGATAGCAAGCTGACACGGCTCCTCAAAGACTCTCTGGGTGGAAACTGCCGAACTGTGATGATCGCGAACGTCAGCCCGTCCTCACTCTCCTATGAAGATACACACAACACTCTCAAATATGCCAACCGCGCCAAGGAGATCAAATCCACTGTGAGTCCTACACATACTTCAGCTTCAGCAGTCCCCCGACCAACAACATGCCTCAAATCACCCATGAGTTCACTTCGTACAAAGATGCTATTAAAGCGTCATTATAATATAGGTCATATTCTGAGAGGTTCTGATTCTCTCTCCCTGTATTTCAGCTGAGGAGTAACGTGATGAGCTTGGACAGTCACATTGGCCAGTATGCTGTCATCTGTGAAAAGCAGAAAGCTGAGGTAAAAAAAAAAAACATGATGAATCTCAACCTTAATTACGTCTTAATGTGGAACTACTTACTTTGTAAATCTGGTTTGCTTCTCCTGTTAGGTGAGATGGGTCTAATCCACATGAGACTAGCTTGTCTAATGAGAGTGTGTGTGTGCTTGCAGATTGTCATGTTGAAACAGAAACTCAAAGAGTACGAAGAGCGGAAGGTGGAGGTTCCTGTCCTTAATCCAATCCCTATTCAGAGGAGAGCCGAATTTGAGAAGTAAGCAGCACGTGTGCCTACGTTCAGTCTAAAAGCGTGCACTCACGTGATACAGCAGATTCTATTTGCAGGCACCAGCATGCATCTTGAGACCTGTATTTTTGTTTGTTTAGATGTTGTTTATTTTATGCCATGTGTGATGTGCAGCTCTTTAACGCTGTCCTTTGAAACTTTGAATACGCCTCAATTATTCATGAGTAAGAGTACACAGGACAAAGCCAGACACCATCGCAGGTGGAGGTCTCCTTACCTCTGCATTTTTCATCAGGCCCAGTGGAGAGTGGAGACTTGTGCTTTGTGTAATTTTTTGCATCCCCCCCCTTTTCCTTTTTTTGGTTTATTGCTTGTTTTAGACAGGAAATGTATCAGATTTTTGCAACACATCCCATGAACACGCCCCACCCCTCAGCCTTTAGATTCAGTCATTCTGTTTGTGTGTGGTTCTCGTCAGTAAAAACCGCCGCAGCATCTGTAGATGGGAGGGAGAAAATGAAGGACAGGCGGAGGGAGGAGAGAAAGAGGGAAAACAACAAGGGTGGGAGGGACGGAGAGGGGAAGGAGGAGGGGGAAAAGCTGAATGAGTCTCACTCCTACGTGTTTCATTCACCGGCATCAGAATTCACAACTTGCCGAGCGAGAGAGAGAGGGGGAGAGGTGCTTAGTGGCAAGGAGTGCTGGCGCGCTCCTGCCCGCATTAATAATGCAGGAGTCTGGCAGTGTCGGCGCTGCACCAACATTATGGCCCCAAATACAGCTTCTGCACTCTTTTCTAAAAATCAAAACTAATACCGCCCACACACAGTTCAGGTGATATCTCAAAGCATTCATTAACGAGCGTGTTTGCACTAGTGTTGCAAAAGACTGTGTTGGAGTATTGAAGGCTCTCAATGGAGAAAGTGTTTGAATGAGAGCATGATGGCCTTTAGCGCTTACCTATATTAAAGGGGTCATTTGATGTTGCTAAAAAGAACATTCTTTTGTGTATTTGGTGTAATGAAAACACACGGCGGGCTAGAGTGAGCGGAGGCGGGTGGGCTTGAGTTAGCGGTGGCCGGCGAGCGAGAGTGAGCGGAGGCCGGCTTGAGTGAGCGGCGGCGGGCTTGCGGCAACCTCATGTGACGACCCCGGGCTGGACTCCGCTTCAGCTCCAGGCATGACGAAGCGGATATCGTCCTCTTTTGGAACAATACTACAGCGAGAATAACAGCTACGCCTTCTTTCTTTGCGTGAACATTTGGGCGGCGTTCCCAAATCTTCCCACATCGTGACGTAGACATGTGGGGGCGTGTTAGAACGAGCCGTTTTAGGCAGGCGTGGTTGACTCTTAACTTTTATAAAGAATATCTCTTTGGATTTGAGACTTTAGTCTTTGCAACTTTACAGATCTTCTTTATGCACCAAGAGCTTGTAACACTCCAAAGAGAAAGGAAAAATTTAAATCACATCATATGACCCCTTTAAATAGAAGAGAAAAAGGTGCAGTAAGTTGAAATATATTCTCAGTTATCATAGGATGCATTCCTAGCCAACTGTCAGGTATGCTTCATATTTTTCCCAGTGAGACTTGCTCTACCATTCAAAAGTTTGAGTTTGGTAAGATTTTTTAATATTTTCAAAATATTCTCTAATGTTCACCGAGGCTGCATTTATTTGATTATAAATAAACTATTAGTAAAATATTGTGAAATATTAACTTAATTTTATATTTTAAAATGTAATTTATACTTGTAAGGGCAAAGCTGAATTTTCAGTCTTCAGTGGAGCATGATACTTCAGAAATCATTCTAATATACTGATTTGGTGCTAAAGAAACATTTCTTATTATCAACGTTAAAAACAATTGAGCTGCTTAGTATTTCTGTGGAAACTGACCCATTTTTAGGATTCTTTGACTGAAAAGAACAGGATTTATTTAAAATATAATTTTCTTTATCAATCTTTACTGTCACTTTTGATTAATAAAAGTAATATTTAAAAAATATATGACTTCATATTTTTAAAACGATAGTGTACTTAGGAACTAAACCAGAAAATTAAAACTGGGATCTGATCTCATGTTGGGCCTGCTAATTTTTTCTAAGCTTTATTTAAACCACAATATTCCATTAATTCTATTTTACTTTTTTTTTTTCTCGAGTAGTATAATGAGGAAATTGTCAGTAAGGTACAGGGAGCACATGACCTCTTATAGGTCAGGAGCAGTGTAGAGCTCTCTGTGCCACAGTTCTGAAACCTTTTTGTAATATTATAATTTATACAGAGTGTATACATTAAAGGGTTAGTTCACCCTAAAATGAAAATTCTGTCATTAATTACTCACCCTTGTGTTAAAGGCTGAACGAACGGAAAACAATTTAAGATTTTTTAAATCTGAGGGCTCTCTGACCCTCCCATAGACAGTTACCTTGCTGTCTATGGGAGGGTCAGAGAGCCCTCATATTAGGGCTGAGCGATATAGCAAAAAAAATGTATCAACGATATAATGTTTCATATCGTTCGGTATCGATAATTAATGACATTTTTTATAACCTTTTTTAAAACAAAAAGCAATAGAATTTTTTTTTTTTATTTAACCACTGTATTTATAATTAACACAATAATCACAATAATTAACTCTTAATCCAAAGAGCCGAAGCGCCATTCACACAGACTGCATTTAAAAACATACGAGACGCAGTGAAAAGGAATAAACCTCCACAAATTCGTAACTGTTTTAACTTTGCATGGCTTTCTATACATCTCATCTGTGAGACGTGAGTGCAGCAGTCATATTTGCCCGTCTAAAAAATGCGCTGAATATGCGTTCTGTGTGAATGACTTGGTTTCGGTTTTAACCTACTCAAGATCTTCTCCGCATTGAGCTTCTATATTTCTATAATATTTTGAATGAATAATGCAGCAGCGGCGCGTCTCGTGGGCTAGACTAACAAAACATTAAAATGAAAACGTCACTCACATCATTATCACCGCATCTCGCGCGCCACTGATGACGCTCCCTGATGCACACCTAACATTCAAATGCAAATGTTTATTTTAAATTCGACTAATAATCATTCTCTATTCACAATCTCCTCATCACAGGCAGGCAAAGCACTCAATTCAGCATGTGTTCGTGTTTGTGTGTGCTGTCTGCGTCACTCATAGCACGTGCCTATATCGTGCACTATATTGAACATTTTTTATATCGTTATCGAAGAAGGTGTACCATCGATAAATATCAATACAGTTTTATCACCCAGGCCTACCTCATATTTTATGAAAAATATCTCAAATTGTGTTCCGAAGATGAACGAAGGTCTTACGGATTTCGAACAACACGAAGGTGAGTAATTAATGACAGAATTTTCATTTTTGGATGAACTAACCCTTTAACTACCAGGCAATTTCTATAACGCAGAACCTATACAGTTGGTATAGGTGAGAGGGGTGGCATCCATTGAATAGAGACAATAACTCAGCGTCTTTTGTGTTTTGCAGGATGTCTGAGTCCCTGCGCAGTGTATTTGCAGCACGTCTGCAGGTCCGTAAAGAGCATCTGGACATCGAGAAGCAGTTGAATGAAAGCAGGTTGACTATGACACACAAGGAGCTGTGGCACCAGCAGAGCCTGATCTTCTTCCCCGACAACAGGGCCGAAAGGGTAACAAAACTGATTCATAAACACACTTCATACAGGTTGTTTAAAACTGATTTTCAGTTTCACAGTTGTTTGAAAGTGATTTCATTGATTTATTTTTTTTATTTTTATTTTTATTTTTTGGTAAGAAATTAATGCTTTTATTTAGCAAGTTGTATTAAATTGTTGACATTTTATAATTTTACAACAAAAAAAAATGTTAGAATGAAAAAAAAAAAAAGTTTCTTGAGCACAGAATTAATTGCTGCTGAAAATTCAGCTGTGCCACCACAGAAATAAATTACAATTTTAAATATATTCAAATAGAAAACTAGGGATGCGCCGATCCGATATTCATATTCGCCGATCGTGTATCGGTCAGAGAGGGCTGATCCAAATCCGAGATTGTGCATATTATTCTGTGTTACTTCTGAAGCCATACGATAGCGTAAAGGGTTACTCCACCCAAGAAAACAAAAATAACGACTTTATTCAACAATTCGTCTCCTCTGTGTCTCTTCGCATCACCGTAGCGCCATTTTAGAGAAAATCCACTGAACGCAAGCAGCGTACGCTCTTCTGTGTCAGCCGCGCTGCACGGATGCGCTGTTTTCATTCAAATCAAAGCGTAAATACACATAGAAACCGTATCCCTTTAATGCGAACTACATATGACTATTTAAGTCCTTACATTAAAGTTCACACAAACTCTTTTCTCCGCTGTGGCTGTCAGTCATTCGTTCAGCCTTTAAGCCCTGGTCGCATTCGGTTATGACAGTCAGCTCGGTAAAGCTCTCTCCAAGATCATTCTGTGTTCCCATTATTATACTTGATTTGTAAATAAATGTCTATGATTTTGCAAAAAGGACTTTATCTTCTTGCCGGAGTTTAATGTTGTTTTGTTACTTGCTACCGGGTGTCTGTGAGAACAAAACACGGGCGTAGAAAAGACTATAAATTGTTTTTAATGCACACAGTAACTGAAATTTAAAACTGTTAAAAGAAAGGCTCAATAACTGTTGCACAGATATAATACACTACGCATCAGTTTCTCTTCCCTTTGTGCTTTGCACTTTTTAATGCAAAGCGCTGCGTGCTGTGACTCCGTTGCTTCAAGCACATCATTCTGCACACCGGATGCGCATATTGTAAGCGCTTCGTGCCACACTGTATTTGTTTTGTCCTATCGAATCTATCATATGTTGTTGCCTTATTAAAAAATATGCTATACATTTAAAAAGAAATGTATTTTAATTTTATAGTATATACTTATATATAAATACATTCATGAATGTTTTTCATTTTTTTATATATTTTTGTCATAGATTATGAATATACATATATTTTTTCATATTTATTGATTATTTTTCTTTATAATGAAGTAGTCTGTATTTAGTAGATTGTGAAAGAATGATTATCAGTTCCACACACAGAGATATATAAATTCTACATTTATTTAAATGGGGGGGAAAAAAAAATCTTCACTGGTATCGTATCGGTATCGGCCAATACTGAACCCTAGGTATTGGAATCGGTATCGGAGGTGAAAAAGGTGGATCGGAGCATCCCTATAGAAAACACATATTTGAAATTGTAATAATTTCACAGTATTACTGTTTTGATTGTATTTTGATCAAATAACTGCAGTCTGGATGAGCATAAAATAATTCTTTCAAAAATATAAATAGAAAAAAAAAAAAAATCCTCCAAACACCAAACTTTTAATATTGTGTTTGGTATTGTACATTGTAAAAATTAATTGTTCAGTATGTGTGTGAACCCTGATTTAGTCATTGTTTGTTTGGTTGTTTTAGGCCACCTGTAAGTACGAGCGTAAACTGGCCTCCCTGAAGTCTCACCAGGAGCACTTGCAAAAACGCTTGATGGAGAGTGAAAAGCGCTTCCAGGAGAACAAGGGATGGCTTCATCGCATCGAAAATGAAATGAAGCTGCTTGGACATGAAGGACACACTCCAGAGGTCAGGGCCGGGTCACTTTTACTTCAGATTAAGACTGCACGGGGAGTATACATGTGGTGGCAGAAATGTCAACCAGTAAAGCTTCTGCTATACTTAAATCAAAAAACTAAAGTACACCCTATGAAATCAGACATGCACTTCCAGTGTAGACTGCATTGTTGATTGTAATGGGAGCGTTTTAATTTTGATGGCCCAGTGTAAGAGGCCATTTACACAGAATGCGTTTTTCACATTTAAAAATGTGAAACGCAAGCTGTTGGAATGGGGGGTAAAAAAACACAAGGTCTAGAGACGTGTTTTTATAAAACATTTGTGATTAAAGGGGTCATCGGATGCAAAATTCACTTTTGTTGTTGTTTGAACATAAATGTGTGTTGGAAGTGAGTGTAAACATACATCCTATAATGATAAAAATCCACCCAGTGTTTTTTTCTATTTTAAAATCCCCTTTCTCAAATCAGGCTTAAGCGATTGAGGTGTTTTGTTGTTGGATGTAATAATGAACATAGCAGTCATCATTTACTCCCGACATCTGAGCCGCTGAAGATCCAGAGGATTAACGTTACTTTCGTTTTGAAAGGAATGCGCCGATCCCCGATCTGCCTAAATGCGTCTATGTTCGTGCGAATCATTCGTGATCGAGCTTCATCTACACAAGAAGTGAGTATAAGGTTTTTTATGAATCTTTGCAAATCGCCTTTCCTAATATGTGCTAGTTAGCAAGTTTCGCGGCTAAAGTAAACAGTACTGCTTGTCACCCACTGAAGAGAGGGGTGGGGTGAGCAGAGCTCATTAGCATTTAAAGCAACATGGACTAGAACGACGTGCTGAAAACAGAGCTCATTTTGACAAGGTAAAAAGGGTGTTTTTTACACTACCATTGAGAAATTTTAACCAAAGTATGTTAAGACCCTAAAGAATCATATAAACTTATACCAAATGGGCATCCGATGACCCCTTTAAGTACTTTGTAAATTTGAAACTGCTTTTGCACTGATGGCCAGATTTGTCATTCATCTGTTTTGAATAATCTTACTTTTAGGGTTGTCTCCAGTTTAAAAAAAATAAAAAATTCAATCAACTAAAGATAAAAGGCCCTTTTTTATCAGGAGTCAGTAGACTCTCTGAAAATATGTTTTACTTCATGTTTATGTAATATATAAAATATTTTGGGTTTGAATTTGCAGCAAAAATAGCTGTATTGTATATCGTGATATAAGAATTTGTCATACCGCCTACCCATGCAACAGATCTATGTTGTTTTTTGTCCTTCAGCTTATGGTGATATTTCTTTATTTGAGGACTCATTTCAGACCCGGAGTGGACAGCCGTGGCCTGTAATCCATTTCGAAATGCCATTATTGAATGTTTTCATGTTTTCTACCTGAGCATTGAAGCTCTAGGGTGCCAGTCTGCAGTGTTGTGATGTCTGTGGCAGACATGCTCCTTAGAGGCCCTGAATAGCAGAGCTCTTCTTGAGCTCGTCAGACAGCCAAATACACTCAAAGAGGACTAGTATAATCTTTTGGACGAACTGGCATAAATTGCAGCCCTCTATCTTCACGTACCTGAGCCTTTATGTTAATTTGGCAGTGATGTACTTCTGAAGCAACTGGCATCTTTTGCAGCCGTGCACGTCTGCAGTCTGCATGTAGGAGGCAAACATTCAGCAACTGACTATAAAAACATGCAAAATTCTCCATTTGTCAGTGGTTTTCTTGGAATATTGTGTAATCCTTGCTTTCGCCCTCATTTGTGGCCCTTTGATAGACATTGTGACCACTTTTGTGTCTCTCCCACACCCTCTTTTAGCTCCTCTCTCCATTTCCCCACCGGAGGATGTCTTAATAAAAGAAAAATCAATGCTTTTCCTTCATCACTCCCTACAGCTGCTTACCTAAATCCACACCTCTTTTCTCACTCTTTTTTTGATCTCATGTTTTTTTTTTTAGAACAGAGTAGTGACGCACTCGCCCATCAAATGTTCTGTTCTGTGCTGTGCTGTTTTGCATTTTCTTGCATCAGAGGGGGTAGAAGACTCCTCAGAAGGTGCATTTTCAGTGAGACAGAAAGAAAACACAGAGCTAGACTAAAAACATCTAAGCCGTTTCATCATTTTTGTAGTGTCTTGCCTCTGTTGCCTTTCTCATTATAGCGCATAGATGAGATGGTTTAATCTTGTTGTTCTCTTCTTCACCCAGAAAGCCACGACAGTCTCACTCCTGAGCTTGACATTCTGTTACAATTTGTCAGACTGTCTCTGTCTGTGTTCTGATATATGCTATTTGCATAATTTGTGTTGACAGTGTAAAATGATGTGAATATCATGTTGATTTTAATTCACAATTTCATAAATAGCTTGTCATTGAGTCGATCTTTTTTCTTTCATAACAAAACTAGATTTGATAGTTTTTTGTTTTGTTTTTTTTAAGTAAGTTTTAAATTGAGTTAATTCATAACTCTGGTTCAAAGATTTATTGGCATCATCACTTAAATAAAAGATATGAATTTCAATTAAATAAAAACAAATTAATATTTCAATCAATATTTGATGAGAGCAGCCCCCAAAATAATAATTCAAACATGTTTTTGTTTTACAAAAGCATTGAATAGACTTTTTTTTTTTTTATTGTATTTTTTTTCCATATCGTAGAACATAAGCCTGTTACTTTTCCTTTTGAATTAATTGCATAAATGAACACATTAATAGTAGAGGCCTAATTAAAATGTTTTGGTAAACATTCAGGTAAATATTGCTATTTTTTGTGGTTTCATTGCTGTTTATTTAATTTTTTTAATTTATTGATGTGTGCTGTTATGCTGGGTGCACATAAATGAAAATGATCAAATATCATTCTTGTGTTTATTTTACCTATATTGCATTTTCAGCCCACCTGTTTGTACTATTGAAATCATGATGTGAAATGATTATGGTAATGCTTATCCACCATTAATATCAAGGGGATGGGGGCGAAGCTACTGGTTGCTGCAATTGTTGCATTTGTCATTGTATTAAGATGTGTTTCTGCATACAGGAACTGAAAAGAGAACTGCAGTGCCATCAGCTGCAGCTGCGGATTACTGACCTTCAGCAACACATCGAGCACATGAGCCACCTCATCAGTGCTCAAGACCAGGAAAACACTCACACACACAAGTATGAGTCAACACTCGTAGAGCTTTTGCACCAGGTTTCATGATTTCGAGCTTAGTCAGAATCTATATGTTTGTGGGATACCATGTGCTTTTTTTTATATGCTTTGGAACATTGTTTGTATAAAGTTCTCTGTGTTGTTCAGATTAATTTGAAATTTGCAATGTAAATGCCCCCATCTGTATCACTTAACTATCCCAACACTTGCTCTCCACCTGTCCTGTCAGGTTGGTGAACGCCCTGCTGTCCACCTGCTGCCGACAGAACCTGGCGTTGAAGGCCGCGAGCATTGCCACAGATGATGCTGAGTGGGAGGAGCTGGAGCGGCTGGTGCACAGGGAGAGGGGTGTGGTCTGGGCAGACCAGGAGAAAGCAGAGGACCGGGATGATGGTGGCACAGGAAGCACTCATCTACAGCCCATCCTGTCTTTCTCACACCTCGTGTCTTACCAGAGCACGCCATGCAGTGAGTGAAATCCTAATTAAAGATGAAACTTTCAAATGTTGTCTCTTTCTGTAGCAACACCTCTCACATTTAAGGTGTCATCTTTCTTGAAAGTGGTGCTACGCTGATGCATAAAGCATCTCACCCAAACCTTATGTAGTTAGCTGACCCACAATGTCTGACTATTACACTACCATTCATAAGTTGAGTGTCAGAAAGTTTTTTTTTTTTTTGTTCAGCGAGGACACATTAAATTGATCAAAAGTGACAGTAGAGACATTTATAATGGTACAAACGATTTCTATAACAGTATTAAATGCTGTTCTTTTGAACTTTCTATTTATCATATAACCCTGAAAAAATGTATCACCGTTTCCACAAAAATATCAAGCTGCAGAATTATCAACAACATTGATAGTGTGAAATGAGAAATTTCTTGAGCGCCAAAGCAGCATAGCAGAATGATTTCTGAAGGGCCATGTGACACTGAAGATTCGAGTAAGAAATAAATTACTATATTTTTAAATATATTCAAATAGAAAATTATACATTTTAATACATTTCATACATTTACATTTTAATGTTTTATTTATTTGCTTATTAATAACATTTGTTTTTTTTTATCTTACCGACCCTAAACTTTTGAATGGTAGTGTGTTTGTGTATATGTAAATGATCCATTTTACTAACATTTTATTAATGCAGATAATTATAATGGGCATTATAGCAGATACATGTGACTACAACCATCAGGCAAATCTATAGATTTTTATTTGTTTTAATTATTTTTTTGTGTTTTTTTTCTTCTAGTGCTATATATGTTGATTTATTTCTATATCTATTCGATATATATATTTCTATATCATTTTTAAATCTGTTATACTTTATCTTGTTTTAAAATGCTATTTATCTCTGCTGTTTTGGGGTAATGTCCACAGCTGAGGATGTAAGGAAATAATCCAAAAGATAATGTCAGTAAACGTCCTGCTTCTGAGATGAACCATCTCATTTGTGTCATACAGCCTCCTCATAGTGATTTCATTTGATGTCTGCCTCGTGATTTACTGTTCTCCGTGTCAGTGTAATGTGATCTGCTTTGTGTGAACGTTGACAGATGTATGTGTCTTGATTTAAGACGCGTTTAGTTCCTGTGTGATGTATATGCTGGACTGAATAAGGTGGACCAGCACAAATGAATAACAATGCGTTCTCTTCACTCAGGCTCAGAGAAACACACACATCGAGCCTCACAGCGTCTCAGACCAACACGCTCATCTAAAGGTGAACTCATCTCTGTCTCCCTTTTTTCCCTCCAGTGTCTGCTTCAACATATTCTGCTTAAGTCATCAATCCAGCTGCCCGAATCTGTCACATTTCTCATGTGTGTGTTGCACTGTTGTGAAGGCTCAGATAGACCCTTCAGCTTTTGTAAACTAGCTTTGTTTACAATAGTCCCCTTTCAATACATCAATCATTTATCATTCTCCATGTAAGCATCAAAAGAAAATAGTGCTTTATTAATAGTCAAGTCATATCAGTACCAAAAACTAAACTGACAGTTTAATTAACATAATTATATAAATAACTTTATTTTAGCTTAGAAACCGACATAGTTGCTCGACATTCTCCATACTGACTGAATGAAATACAAAAACAAGCTTTTCACAGGATGGAGGGAATCGAGGGGTGGGAGAAAGGGGAAAAGGAAGAGAGGAAAGCTTTGGGAAATTGAAGGAGTGGTGAGTTATTGCTCAGTAAATGGAGAGTAATGATATTTGCTGCAGAACAGGTGTTCCTCATTTGATTGAGACACGCTGTGGGAAATACACACATTTCAGGAAAATACAGAGATCTGCAAAGAAGAAAAAGAGGGAAGTGAGGGGGAAACAGACGCATACTGTTAAGAATTATGTTTGGAAAAAATATTGTAAACTTCTGTATCGATAGTACTGGAATATTTTGCATTGTCGAACATAGTATTTATTATAAACAAATTTCCTAAGTCTAATTCCTCATTTTTGACAAGGAGATTGGGGTGTTTCTGTTGTTTATTTTTTACTTTTTCCCCCCTGTCCAATGATTGTTTAAATTTGAATGATTAATTTCAAACACCATGTGGGATTTGACCAGGTCAGGACAGTATAAAAGTTAATTCTCAGTGGAAGGAAATGGAGCTTTTTGAAAATGATGAATAATGATTTGTTTGCGGCCTCAAAAGAAAAACAAAATGTGACGCATATTTCACTCAAAACATGGTGTTCAGGTTTTTATCAGTCTGCTTGGGGGTTTCCAGGCTGCTCTACTGAGCTATTGTGAGGACAAACTAGTCGCTAGCTCTGCAAGGTTTCATTTTAGGCACTTAGAAAATAAATGCAATATTCATAACCCTTAGATTCCTTCCTTTTGTTATAAACGTGAACTATAGCATTTATTCCTTTTAGACAGATTTTAACACAAATTTTCAGTTCACTTCTAGCTGTTTGTGTAGCTGTTCTGTACTATTTTTGATGAATGCAATGAAACATTTTCAGATGTGCAACCAAAATACATTTGCTACTCCATTTTTAAAGAGATGCTTATTTTCAAGATTCACTGCTTGTATTCTTGCAGCAGGAAATAAGAGCTGTGTTCAGTTCGTCCTGCTCCGCGTTCCCTGCTTAAAGACAATAGAGTTGGAGCCTTGTCTGCAGGAACTGAAAGAGATTCAGAGATTCAAAGCGACGGTTATGAATGAAGCTCCGCCCCACCCCCACCATCGACACGCTTCATGACGATACCGTCGCTGCACTCGTGCTCAAGTGCTCGGTGGAGAGAGAGAGCGTGAAAGGGTGGGAAAGAGTGATTGAATAGAGGACAGAAGCAGGAGGGGTCACGTGTCAACACGCACGAGACACGAGAAGTCTGCGGTCGGTTTCTTTCCAGTCTCCTTACTTCTCATCGCCCTCACCCCCCTTTTCTTTCATGTTCTGTATGTTTTTGTCTGTGTGCTGCTTATTTTTTAAATCAATCAGTCTTTATATCTCCGTTGTCTGCGTGTCCTCCTCACCTCACCATCTATGTCTAGCCTCTCAGTAGTGCCGACCCTCCGCCCTTCTGAATTTCATTCATAAAATCATTGCTCGGTGCAAGGAGGGGGGAGCTATTACATATAGTATGAAACACTCCTGGATTGGGCGAGGACGATTCTCCAATAAAAAGAGTGCGAGAGCCAGGCGACCCTAATCCGCAGTGGCTTCCTCCAGAAATAGCGCCTCATGCATGTTTTAATCCCACCAGCCAAAAATACGCCACCCAGAGCACTCTGCCACCAATTACTAATCGCACCTATTCCTCTGCCTCCGCTGTGGGCCATACATCACTGTCTGCCGCCCATCCTCTCTCTCTGTTTGTTTGTTTTTTTGCTTTGTCACCTGATCACCCTGTGCCTCTCAAATGAAGTTATATCGCGAGTGCTTTACAGCTGCCAGCTTCAAGAGGCCATCGAAGCAAAGCGCATTCGGTCTAACTTTCGTAAGAGGCGTTTTCAGTTCTCAAACTTTCTTTTGCTAAAAAAGTGAGTATAGTTAGTCATTAACAGGATGTCAGGTCCTCTCCCATGCAATCCGGATTTCTGAGAATCAGCACTGATTCAGAGAGAAGGAGAGATGGCTGTGTGTCAACAGTTTAACCAGCAGGAGCTCTGAAGCATCGCGATTGGTCAAGAACGCCTAAGATGCAGCCGCAGTGTCTCTCTCTCTCTCCCTCGCTTTTCTGCATCGTGTGAGTCAGTGTGCAGCCAGACTGCGACGTGCTCCGGCATACTCCGCCACTCAATATCCAACGTCAGACCCCTCCAACAGCTTCCTGGAGCCTCCCTTGCCGTCCTCACCCACACCCACCGGCACACACGTACATGTACTGTCTGTCTTGATGGTGCAAAAGAACCTGCTCTTTAATAACATGCTGCTCATGAATACTCACGTGACATGCGTGGATCAATTATTCACTGTTGTATGAGCAAAGAATGTTTGTGTATTTCCATCAGTAATGTAAACTTGTTGCGTGTAAGTGAGAGGGAAATGTGTCCAGGAATGTGCCTCACAAATCAGATGACAACAACACTGAGTAATATTATAATATGCCAGTTACTTGCATTGGTTAGAATTCATTCAAATAGTAATGGCCCCAATACTTTTGGGCATCAGTCCGGCTGATTTTGTCCCCACCACTTCATGAAATTTGTGACAGGGATATGTTTAATATGAAGGAAACCTCTGCAATTCTTGGAGTTTTTTTTTTTGCGATTATAGTGCTAGAATTTATTCTCATTTAAACTTTAACATTATTTTAGAGTGTTGCAGTTGTTATCATTTGTGGAAAGTGACACCAGGTGAATTCCTGCAGCCAGTCAGTCCCTCTTCTTGTCTTTCTGTCTGTCTATCCAAATGTCCATCTATCTATCTATCTTTAGCCATCTGTTTATCTGTCTGTCTATGCATCTATCTATCTGTCTGTATGTCTGTCTATCTGTTCTTCAATTAGCTATTAAAGGACTTTTCTACATTCTATAAACATAAAAAACTTAACAAAATTCAAGGACTGACATTGGAAAAACGTCAGAAGTTATCGTATGTCAAATCAGTCAAGTTCATGTGAACACTAGAATTGTTCGATGAGAATGATTGTTCCCTCAAATCACTGTAACTTTTATGTCTTAAAATAGCAACTCAATATACTATTTCAAATGTTTTTTAAATGTGGTTTGGACATTTCTGATCCTAATGTTGACAGTTTAGCTTTGACTTGGAAATGATCAACATATATCAGATTTTTTTTAATCAAAAAAACAGTAAAAGATTCATGAGAAGCCTTTTCCATTTGGTGACGTCTTCCAATGAAGCTGATGAATTTTGTGCTGCTTTTCTCTTTCAGGCTGTAGCCCTCAACATCAGGAAGGAAATGCTGAATGTCCTCTTAAGAAACCAATCAGGAGGAAGCTGTCTGTCTCTCCTGCAAACCCAGATGAGGATGGGCCCATTCCTGTGCTGTCCCATTACCCCACTGCCATTCAAGAGGTCTTAAAACAGGAGGGCATGTTCCCTCTGCAGTACACTCCTGAAGGGCAGCCGCACACCTCCAGCAGCTTTGATCCAAACACCACTATCGACATTGGTCACAACGAGGACCCAGCAGGCGGTAATGCCACAGTCATCCTATCACCTGAGCCCCCTGGCCACACAACACTCCGGGCACTACGTGCTAACAACGGAAATGAGCCAGCTAAAAGGTACCACGAGATCTAAACGCAGTATAATTTGCATGGATTAATAATGCTTATGTTCAAGTTGAATTGGGTAGTTCTGTTTTGGCTGGTGTGAATAAGTTTCTTCCCAATTGGTTTCTAGGTTGGAAATCCCATCACTATTAGACCTGCGAAAATCCAAACCGTCCTACATGGCCATGACCTCAGCTGCTCAGGTCAAGCGCAAGTTCAACTGGTGTGTGTTTATTGTGGGACCTGTTTGCTGGGGCTGTTTCAAATCATGCCTCATTGACATTTTGCACTCTTGGTGTTTTCCAAAACCTCACTTTGTGTCTGTTTGAATCAGTTCCAACACTGGGAAAGACGACAGTTCTCAGGCCACGGCTGCAGCACCCAAGCGCATAAAGAGAGATCCCTGCGAGGCGTCTAAACCACTGCGAATCCGACGTTTTGGAGGTTAGTAAGCTATTCTCAATGCAGAAAAATTACAGTTACCCTCTATGGGCTTTCCATTTGCATCTTGGAAGTGGAACATAAGCGTCTCTTATTATATTCCATTTATGAAGTCCTCACATAATCCATTATGTTTGGTAAAGTATTGTAATAGTGTAATGGGTGGGCCAGCTGACAGCTGTGAAAAAATGTCAGGCGCACAGCCAGAAGCGCACAATCTCCTCCTCCCACTCCCAGTGGCTTATGCACGTTCTTTCTCCTTAGTAATATAATGCCACAAGTTGGCTGAATTTACCCCAGCCACTAGAGGCCATGCATTAGAGTGATTTTTGCCATGTTTGTAGGGTCTTGTTAGGCACGACTGGTTTTATTAAATTAAGTGACCGCAGCAAAATATGGCACCAGTGTTTAAAAATAATAATCCTGGCGTTTGATTAAAAATGATCATTTGGCATGCCATTTTTCTGTTGAACTATTCTTCAAAAGTTTGGGGTAGGATTTTTTTTTTTTAAAACAAGTCTCTTATGCACACCAAGGCTGCATATACCTAATCAAAAATGCAGTAAAACCAATAATATTCTGAAATATTTACAATTTCAAATTGCCTATTTAGGGCCTGAGCACCGCTGGTGCAAGGACACTCTTGGAATTGCCCAATGTACTTAAAATGTAATTTATTCCTGTGATGGCAAAGCTGAATTTTAACTATTGTTCAAAAGGCTGCATATATTTAATAACAAATGCAGAAAAACCCAAAATATTGTGGAATTATTACAACTTAAAATGGCCTATTTAGGGCCCAAGCACCAATGGTGCGAGGACCCTTTTGGAATTGCTCAATTTAATTAAAATATAATGTATTCCTGTGATACAAAGCTGAATTTTCAACAGCTATTATTCCAGTTTTCAATGTTGCATGATCCTTCGGAAATCATTCTAAAATGCTGATTGGCACTCAAGAAAAAATTCTTATCAATATTTTTAGGCAATCAGTTATGATTTTCCAGATTTTTTTAAATTTAAATTTAAAAAAAATTATTCTAATCTTTATTCTTTCTTTGTTCTCTTCCACCGCATCTAGTATCATCAGAGAATGAGCCAAGCCGTAGAGTAGTACGGAGTGTGTCTGAGGGAAACCTCCATCAGCTTGACCAGCGTAAGCCCAAGTTGAGCTCAATGAGGCCTGCTGCACTCTTTAAAAAAGTCACCAAGAGGATGTGAGAGGTTTCCACTTGCTATTAAAGGCGCCGTTCTCTCATTCACTGGCCTCGCACACTTCCTTCTCATTAAAGTTGATGTAAAAAAAGATGTGAAAAGGGAGCTTTCACAACGAAACAGCGTCACACACGGCAGGCTAGAGTGAGCGGAGGTCGTTTGAGTGAGTGGCGGCGGGCGGCGGATTCGACGAAGGAGCGTTCGGAGGGCTTGCAGCAACCACATGTGACGACCCCGGGCTGGACTCCGTGCAACTTTACAGATCTTCTTTATGCACCAAGAGCTTGTAACACTCCAAAGAGAAAGGAAAAATTGAAATTGCATCATATGACCCCTTTAATGTTAACATGCTTACATAATTGGAGAATTAATTGCGTATTATTAGTCTCTGCTCACAGTACGTTTTTCTCTCCAGTTTATCTGTGCTATAGTGTCACACTGATTCATCATTTGTGTGATTTATGTTTTAGCCCATTTAAATTATGAAAGGCTGATTATTCTGACATGGCAAGAAGAAATAGCGGATCTTTCCCTTAAGCATAATTTAGATATTTCATGCTTATTGTATTTGCTTTGTTTGTCTCATACCTTTTGCGTGTGCTTGGCTGATCTGCAAAGAATGAAATTTAATAATCCTATAGAATAACTGCAATAATGAAGTGACACCAGCAGCACCCAAACATGAGAAAGTCATCTGAATTGAAGCTGACAACTGACATCACCCTTCTCAACACCTGGGAAGTTAGTACAGTTACGCTTTACTGCTCTCTGGACTGTTCTCATGCATTTTGAATGTGACATAATCCAATTTAGGAATTCTTCACATAATGCATTGTTTCTTAAAATAGTCTAGTGGTGTAATGGGCGGACCACCTGACAGCTGTGATGCAATGTAAAGCACAGCCAAAAGCACGTGATCTGCTCCTCCTACTCTCAATCCTCTCTCTCTCTCTCTCTCTCTCTCTCTCTCTCTCTCTCTATTAATGGTAGAATAAAACTTGTTTAGATTAAGCAGTTAGCCTAAATTTTCTGCCAAATCGTTACTGTGTTTTCTGCTCTATCAATGGAGAATAAGCCAGGCTTGAAATGTGAGGAGACCACCCTCCCGCTCTGCTGAACCGCAAGCCCAAGACAGGCTACAGACAGTTGTGTAACCTACAGGATTTGGGAGGCAATCAGAACTCACCTATAGGAGGTGTTCAACTACTTTCTGAAATCAGTTCACTTTAAAAAGATAGATAAACAAATAAAAATGGTTATCTTTATTGCTATTCCTTTTTTTTTTCTTGAATGTCATGAGAAAAAAAATAATCATATACTTATTGCATTGAAATATCCCATAACTGACAGGATGAGTTTAGATATCCATTAATATACATTAATGTATTCATATGTACCATCCTTTAGTTTTATGCAGTATTTGATACAATTATCACATGTAGGTACATCTGTTGTCTCTTCAGCAGTTCTGCGATCTCAAGTTGCAGACTCACTGTCTGATATTAGTATCTGAAAATAGCATGTACCATTGTCATTATAAAATGTTTTTTTAATGAAAAGCGTACACATATTTGGAGTACAAATGTAGTATCATATGTCAATATGCAAATTCACTCTTTGCCAGAAGGTGGCGCTTATGGAGCAGCAGCATTATAGCTTTAAAATAAAGTAAACACTACGTTATTACAGGCATTATCAGGAGATAATATGACAAGAAAATGCCATTTAATTAATTAAATCATAGCATAAAGACGTGTACACAGAATAAAGCCTCTCGTGCTAGGCTTCTTTACTAGCGCACTGCACATTCCGCTCACAGAATATCACAGAATACCAACTAGACAAATTGTGTGGGGGAAACCTAAACTGAACCATTCACTACTTATACTACAAACAGGGCGTCACTGAAAATGAGTGTGTAAGTTTGTTTACAAAATGCTGTTGTCACTGCTGCAAACTCCCATATATACAAGTGTATCCCAAGTGTATGCCCCCGGGTATTCATCCCAAGTGTATGCTCCCAAGTGTATTCAGCCCGTTGCGTTAATGTGCCTATATATACGTTTGTGTGTGTGTGTGTGTGTGTGTGTGCGTGTGTGTGCGTGTGTGTGATTGTATGTATGTATACATATGTGCAGTGGGACTTAGCATTTCTAGACGTTGCCATTTTTGCCCAGTCTACTTTGCAAAACTGCTAAAGTTCAGTTAAATTTGATGGTGAGCGTTTGAGGACTGCAGTCTTCAAGTCATTTTACAGATTTTCAATGGGGTTCTGGGCTCTGACTGGGCCATGCAAGGACATTCAACTTTTTCTTCTTCAACCACTGTGTGCTCAGTTTTGCTGTGTGCTTTGGGTCATTGTCATGTTGGAAGGTAAACCTTCTTATATAACAAGATAAATATTCTAATATTTTATCATTTTCTAATATTCTAATATTTTATCTAAGATTATATCCCCATAATAAATTATAACTAAAAGTAAAAAAAGTAATACATTTGTCTAATCTTATTTTGACCTCTTTTTAAAGAAGGTAAACATCAGAATTGCACCAGTTATTTGGTAACCACAACTGTTAACCAGCTAGTATTGATCACTGTTGGGACTATTGTTTATATTTTTGAATGGCAGCCTAAACAGTAATCAGATACTTAGTAATACCCTCTTGGTTGCTGCTTTCATACTCCCACAGCCAAACATCATAAAAGACTGATGTTGAAACGCAATTGGACACCCGCCTCCCTCTTTTAGTGTCTCTTTAGTATCTCTCCAAGGTGAAACACAGTGTCAGCTATAATACTGGAAACATCTTTTCTTTAACTTTGATATCAGTCTCATAACTGACAATTTGCAGCATGCTTTCATTGTCTGCTTTATTTTTTAACAGTTAGCTCAAATACACATCAAGAAAACATGAGCACTGACACTCCCTCTGTATTTCACTCTCTCTCATTCACAAAAATTGTACACTGAGCTTTTTACCCCCTTTTTTTCTGAAAGGGGAAGGCTGTGACTAAAGTTTATTAACTTCCTCTGAGCCAATGAGCTGACAGCTGTGTTTCCAAGATTGTCCAATGAGACTGAGTGAGAGGTTGGAGGTGGATGTTGCTTAGCAACTGCAGGTAGAACGGGATCATGTTGAAGTCATTTTCTTATCAGAGGGCCCCAAGAGACTTCACATGCATTGTTGTAATACAAGTGGTTAAAAAAAGATGCACGTGTAAAGTGCATCAAAAGCCCTAAAGTTTGACTTTGATAGGATTAAAAAGAAAAATTTTTGCTTTTGTTGAGTTGATAAAGAAATCCTTTCATAGAGATTGCTGATAAAGTTAAGTGGGGGAACTCCAGTTTATGATCACCAGTTCAGTTTTAGGGGTTTCATATTCCTCATAAAAAGCATATTATGAATGTAGCTATGCAATAAATTATAAAAAGAACAGAAGATGGATTTCTGAGTGTGGAGTGGCCACGACAGAGTGACAGACGGGAAAACGGAAAATTGGTAAGGAAAAAAGGATCGAGTTTTGGGTGGGCGTTCTCTAGAATTTAAAACCAGATTGCTCCTCGCTGTTTTTGTGACAGGTGAGTGGCGTAACAGAGGCTAACACGCCTCCGCCGCAGCATAAACAAACACACGCAGTACCTCCTACGATGCAACGTAGCCTCTTTCCCCCGCCAGCCAGCTCACATCACAGATGCCATGCTTTTGTACCCGGCTAATTACAGACTTCAGCACCACTGTACTCCCAACATGTGAGAGAGAAAGTAGAGTTTGCCAGCTAACACTTCAGAGATGATGCAGCCTTGATAACTTACTGAACAATCCTGTGGTCATGCTTATCACTACACCTGACCTTAAGTTATATTGCACAGATTTATGTGTGGGTGTGCAGTGTCATAATGCATCATATTGACTAAATGTGTGGCTTACTAGCAGACGAAAAAACACATTTGATGCAAGATTAATAGTAGTTCGCGAAATAGTTTAGCGTGGCTCGTCTTATTTGCATCTATTATCCTTCTTATATTTTATGCCTTATTGTAACATTATCTTTTAATCTAATCCTCAAGTTCTAATCTTCTTTGATGTTTGTCTTTTTAACAGAAAAAGCAATCATTTAAAAGGCCTCATCAGAAGATACAGTGGTGCAGGGGCAACGATTGGCTCGAGAGGAACACACTGTGTTTTAGTATTAAGAAGACAAATAGGTTGGATCTAAAAGCTGAGGGTGAGAACAACAGGGAGGAAGAAAAGAAAAAGCAGGATGATAATAGTCGAATGCCTGAAAGGATGAAGATAATGAATAAGTGTGATTTGATTAGCAGGAACACCTGAGACTAGACCAGAAATAGATGATGACTCAATGATAGCCTCAACTGGAGTTGCTGAAAATGCTGATAGCCACAAGTCTTTAGAGAACAAGTGAGAATAGAGACCAAGAATAAAAAATGAATAAAGATGCACCAAGTACTTGAGATATGTGAATATTATATTGTTTGATTTGATAAATATATTGATTTATGCATGATAAAAAAACTGCTTTGATTACATTAATACCAGTGTAAAATCCATATGTGATTACCAGAAATGACTGATGTGGAAAAACCTTTTCAAGTATCATTAAAAGACTAACAGTGCACATTAAGCATGCCACACACATAATATTTACAGCGAGTATTCAATTCAAATAAATTGAATGAAACATATTTATAGCCTGTTCAATCACTATTATTTAATCATTTTAAAGAGGCAGTACTGCTTCAAAACTAACTACAAAAAGCGCATTAGGTTAAAGGTCGTCAAATTAAATGTTGGCCTTTGTCTGTGTATAGCTCTTGCAGGGAGGGATTGATTATTATGCAAACCGTAAACAGGTGTGCCTGTAACAATTCTCATGATGCATTATCTTTTACGGTGCGTTCCAAACGGGATATATCGCCCTCCGAAGGGCACTTCGGAGTGAAAACAATCATGGCCGCCATATTGAAGGTTCGTTCCAAACCGAAGTGCTCAAAACTGGCCACTTCAAAGGGCCCTTCGGAATGAAAGATTTCGAAGGGTACAACTGATGGACACTTCGGGCTCCCATGACCCTTTGCGCAGATTCTTTGCATGATGACGGCGCCTCCGTGTGGGCACGTGATGATGAGGCAGAAGGGCACTTCAAGAGACAGTTGTTTGGTCTCCTACACCCTTCAACCCTTCGAAGCTCTCACTCCGGAGGGTAAACCCTTTGAAGGGATTAGGGCATATAGGGATGAGCCCTTCCGAATGGAACGCAGGGTTTGAAGCTGAGTGAGTAATTGACCGTTTGCCAGGGATTTGATTGACAGGCAATCTGACCAATCATAATGCCGAATCCGCCATTTTGTCCAACAAACAAACCAGACAGGAGAGTTAGTAGATTAACGTCAGTAGATTTAAACTGAAAATGCTGTATTTATGTCCTTCAGCAGTTAAGACAACATACTTTCTGATGTTCATTCATGTTTATTTCGTGCTGTAACTAGTAGGAAGAGATTGGTTCACGTGCTGCTTGAACTGAGGTGCTACAGCGATCTGTCACGACACATGGAAGAGCCACAAAACAGTATTTGTTGTTTGAATTTCTTTCAAATGACAAAATTTGAAAGCTGGGACTTTGTTTCACAGCAAACCTGCTCTGTCTTGTCTGTTGGCGCGTTATCAGTGTCCTCTTTGCTCCGCGGTGTATTTTTCACTGTGTGATGGTGTGTGGCTTGTCAAACATAGCAATAGTAACTAATGCGGGTGGGTCTTTGCGAAGGGTCAATTATGAAATTGTTGCAAAAAGGACAATGGCTTTCTATATAGACAATCGATGACTATGTTGAAAAGCTGGATGCCAACAAAGTATACCGTTTATTTATATACCGTTACCATTAATCACATTTTATTCCCTTTTGTAATCATAATACTCTTTGTTCACATGCATATAGTGTGCATCTGAACATATGTGGCATTTACATGGCTATCCTACAAGAGAACGTCACTGCTCATAGTTGTTCTTTAATAACTCTGGAGATTTAATGGAGTTCTCAGTAATGTTTCAATTATGAAATGTTTCTCCAAAGGAGGCAGTTGTTGGCATTGAGAAATAGAGTAAATATTTGGGAAAATAAAATAATCTTAATTTTTACTAAATTAAATTGTGCATAACAGCCTACATAATTTGTTAATGGACACAACTGATAAGAAATATTTGAATTCATATTGAAATCTTGCAGAAATCTTGACAAATCTGAGCACTTCGTTGAGATCTTTTTTGAAGCTCCAGAGGAGACACATCTGAGAAGAAAGTAACTTAAAAGTCTCTGTTTATTCTCTATTTATTCTCATCGCTCTCTTGGAGAAACAATTAAGATATTAAAATTTCATTTGTAATTTTTCTTTCTCCCCGGGATGAGGGGCATCTACTATCACGAAAGTTTGCGACTGTCATATGAAGGATTATGAAACAGGAGTGTTTCAGCACACTAATTCCCAGCTTTCAGAATGGAAAATATTCAAATAGATGGTATGGAAATCCTTGGATAAGCTAAGATTTGAAATGTAAAGCAGGGTACGTGGGAGATCGACCCGCTCCCTAATGCTCCCTGCAAGCTCCGCCACTCAGACGAATATCAAAATTCCTGGAGTAGGGAGAGAATCTGCGGATCTGGCGCGTTTTCCGAAATCAGACCTAGTCAAATGGGACCACCGGTCCGACACTACCTAGCAGCGCTCCACAGCATTAAGGTAAGCCTGATGGGAATTAGCCTTCTGATGCAATATTAGTTCCTTTACGGTTCCCACAGAAACACTACCAAACAGATAAAGCAAAAAGACATCTAGATAAGATGGTCCAACCTGAAGTATTTAGTATGAGCAGTAATTACAAATGGAGAATAATGAGAATATTCTTGTTCTGAATGCTCAGCGCACTGTTTGAGTCCAAACCTGGCAAACAAAAGATGTGTCAATACGTCACAGGGCAACAAGAGGCCAAGTGCAGAGTGAAAACAATGCAGCTTCCATTCAAATATATTCAAACCAAACTACAGGAACACCACAATGATTGTATTCAGAGTATGGATCATCTGAAGGGCAAAGACGGCGTGTGTAGTTATGGTTACATACGGTGTGGGTGCTTCTAAGTTTGTTTCATAGGCTTTGGAGGAGAATCGTTTGTAGGAAACCACAGACAGATATGCAAAGTGGTGAAACAAAATGAGGTATCATCTTCTATGCTTATTTCTATTATTCCTTTCTGCCATACTCCCATGTACTCAATTTTCTTCCAGATGACATTGTTGTCGAGCTTCATCCCCTACTTAACCCTTCCATTGGTTAATAAATAGGGCAAATATATGGAGCATTGGTGTTGATGAGTCAGTCCCTAACGACCTCGCTCTTATTGTGAGGAAACCTAAAGGCCGCCTATTGTGTTGCCATGGCATCCACATCAAACCATGGCTACAGCCTTTTCCTGAGGGTGAAAATGTCCTGAAGTTTGACAGTGAAATGAAAAATGGCACGTAATGTGGACACTGGATTTGATTAGTAGCACAGACATTTTCTCTGAGGATTTGGTTGTTGTTGTGGTGTTCTCACCTATAGGGGCCATTCGTTTTCAGACCTTTTTTGTGAAGTCCAGTTGATTGAGTCACAAAGAACCCCGGTGTTGATTAGGTAACCCCTGGCACCAGAATCCAAGGGCAAATGTCCATCCTGTCACGACAAGCTGACATATGCGAAGGTTTGACGATAAACATTATCTGGCGAGGAGGGTAGGAGGAACGTGAGAGGGAGCGTCTTGATGCAAACGTTCTTATAGGTTTTCTTTTGTCCCTCTCTGCTGCTTTTCTCTCACTCACTCTCTCCTCCTTTACCAAATATAGCTGTAGAATAATGAAAACATTATCCAGTTTATATCTGCAAGTTAGTGAGACACCCACTCTCATTTGCAGTGAGAGCAAATGACCCTGGGGATGAGTCATAACATCACTTTAAGGCTGTTTTATTCTCTCCTCACAAACATGGCAAAATCCTGTATGTGCCCAGGTATCCTTACGAGATATATGTGGCCAGAAAGCTCCATTACTCCGCTGGACCCTGAGCCCTGCAGTTCTTCCCCCCGATGCCCTTCCGAATCAAGCCATACAATGACTATTTACTTTTGATGATTTTATTTTACATTTATATTTGGCAGATGCTTTTATCCAAAGTGTCTTACATTGCTTTCAAGGTACACATTTTATCAGTCCTTACTTTCCTGGGAAACCCATTGCTAGCGCCTGTTTGAGCTACAAGAAGGCTACAGGAAGATTATCATTGGGGTCCTGTATTGTTTGCATATTTCTTCAGAATATCTTTTCCTTTTGTGTTCCACTGATGGAAAAAACGTCATACAGGTTTGGACCAACATAAGAGTAATTAAATCATTTTTAGTTGTTTTGACCTAAAAATTCTTCTGGAGTATTGTGAAATCAGTATCATTCCACGTGACTTAAGTACAAAAAAAACTTCTCTACATCCAAACTGATGAATGAGGACAGTAAATACTGTATCTGCCTTATCTTTTCATTCATCATGCCACAGCATACTTTATATACTTGGGTTAAACACACATTATTCTACTCCATTTCAGATGACTGACATAAATCATGCTCATTGTATTCAAAAACATCCTGAATCTGTCAGACCACTCCCTACTATACAGCTGCAGGCTTAAAGCTAAAGTGTTAACAGTCTCTGTTTTATCAAACAGATATCAACTTTGCTTAGTTTCAAGGAGAGGTACAGGGGGGCTGTAATCGGACCCTGCAGTCTAAGAGGATTTCGATGCAGTAATATTATATGTCGGTCCCAGCTAGAGGCAGACAAAGGTACGCAGCCAAGCACCAGAGCAGAGCATGTCATCTAAATAGTGCCGGGCTTCTTTTTGCAGTTTATTACATCCAGCTGCTTTGTGTTGCTTGAATTTGGCTGGGAGGTGGCACAAAGGAGGCAGTTTGTTCACCCTCGACAAGCATGCTTTTATTTGCGCCGGCCCTTTGATGTATAGAGAGAAGCATTTGGAGTAGGATATCCCTAACAGATCAACAGGGAAGAAATCCCACTCTTTTAGTATTGTATTTAACAATTCCCAGTCTTTCAGCAACTACCGCCTTTATTCAATTTAATGGCTTTACTTTAGACCACTGAGCGAACTGTCTATTATTATTGCATTATGGGGAGGGCGGTATTTGTGTCTGCGTGTTTGATTGTACGCATGCCAAACGTGAGGGGATGGACATGTTGGAAATTGCTATACAGTGTAACAGAAACAAGTGGCTTCACGCCAAGTGCACACATGTTTGCTCAGTGTCAAAACTGAATTACAGGCCCAATAACAACATTCAGTTTGCACCTGTACTCCTTGCACTCCTTAAGACAAAGCTGAAATAACAAACCTAGTCAAGGAACTAATATGCCATTACCAAGATATCCACTCCTAATGATAAGTTGCAAATGATGATGCAACAAAACTGTCAGAAAAATTGCATTATAATACGTTGCAAATGATGCGTTGTTGTGACTCCACTTCAACAAAAACAATAGTTAATGGTTAAAGATTGTGAGAAGTAAGCTGTGTCCTCGTTTTAGTTTTAAAGGGACCTTTCACCCAAATTAAAGTTTTAAGTTTTTAACGTTATTTTCTCACCCTTGTGGTTTTTTTTGTTTGTTTTTCTTTCTTCCATAGAAAACATGTGAATTATAATCTACTGGTTACTCTTTCTGCAATTACAATGAATGGGGCTTGGAGCTTGCAAAAGCACATAAAATATTTAAATTATGAAATAGTCGCAAGTTCTGTCATTACCAATAGAGTTTAGCAGAACTTCCAACCATAGTTGGCTAACGATGATTTTTGGGAAACGCACCACTGATCGATTTTGTGAATTGAATCAAGTGATTCACTCAACAATTTGACTCAAAAGCTTGAAAGTTCCAGTCTTCATTCATTGTGCATAGAAAAAGCGAGCAGTACATTATTAAAAATGTCCTTTTTTTGTTCCACAGAAGAAAGTAAATCATACAGGTTTTGAAAGAACATCAGAATTCTCATTTTTGACTGAACTTTTCATTTTATAGGTGAGGTCATCAGTACAGCAAATGAGTAGTCATTTATTTTATTTGTCTCTTTCACACTGTCATGTCTTAATTAGAAAAATGAACTCTTAAGAAACTTTTTACAACTGCCAATAGTACCACAAGAGACCAAATACTAACTAAAATGGCCAACGAAAATGGCCACTGACTCACCAGATGAATAAAAACATAAACAGTGCAAGCGCATATGCTCTTGAGACTCGCAGCTTTCATGTCTAAGACCTTATAAAAAGAACAGCATTCTTTGATGTCTTGGTACCTAATGATGTCAACAAATTAATTGTGTAATTTTTTTTGTTTGTCCTATTTTGTCCGTTTAGAAAAGGGTTTTACGTATGGCTGTATGAACAGCTCAATATTAGATGTCTGTGTCCTCCATGATGCAAATAGACAAAACCTCACTGTTGTTCTCCCTTACAAACCTCAGCTATTGAAAAGCATGCAAATAAGACTAGTCAAATAAACTGCTCCTCAGGACCAATGGGTGGGGGAACATATAGGTTATCAAATATTTAAATAAATTGTACTATTATATATAGTGTATTGACAATCACATTTTAATTTCACGTTACCAAAACTCTGGGTTGATTCCCAGGGAATACAATGAACGGATAAAATCAATATCTTAAATGCAATATACATTGCTTTGTATAAAACCAAGTTTGCCAAAATCATAAATGTACCTAAACAACGGTAAAAATAAAAATCTCACTTTTTTGTTAGGCAACATATAAACACGTAAGTGTGCGAAATTAATGCGCTTTTTAGTTTATTAATTATATTACTGTATAAAATTGACATGTTTGTGATTATTCTTGCTTGTGTGGCTTCACTTTTTATGAACAAATGACATAATGTTGTGCAAGTAAATTACTTGTTTATGATATTAATGCAGGCATCAACTTACATAACCCAGTAGCCTATATTAACTGTTATTATGTATGGTATGCAAATGAATGTGTTTGTACTTGTGTGCATATTTGCATGTGCATTCAGACATACCTCTCTGAGTACAAATATGATGATGCCTAGATCGCTCACATTTTAAATGTGGGTGTGGGTTTATCTAATTGTTGTGCACTTACATTAATGGTAAGATTGTCTTTATGTGCATCTGTGATATCATATGAATGCAAGATCAGAACTTGTCAATAACTTAAAAGGCTGATATAATGGCCCCAGAGTGAGTGTATCTATTTAACAAACAGATTGTAAAGGTAAAGCACTCTACACCCTACCCTGTAACACAAGCTCACTGCTCGAATTAAAAATGAGATTTCTGTCGCAAGCTCCAGTTCTGCTAGTCTCTCAGTTTCCACCACTTGTGTGTGTATATATACAGTATATATGCAGTGGGTACGGAAAGTATTCAGACCCCCTTACATTTTTCACTCTTTGTTATATTGCAGCCATTTGCTAAAATCATTTAAGTTATTTTTTTTTCCTCATTAATGTACACACAGCACCCCATATTGACAGAAAAACACAGAATTGTTGAAATTTTTGCAGATTTATTAAAAAAGAAAAACTGAAATATCACATGGTCCTAAGTATTCAGACCCTTTGCTGTGACACTCATATATTTAACTCAGGTGCTGTCCATTTCTTCTGATCATCCTTGAGATGGTTCTACACCTTCATTTGAGTCCAGCTGTGTTTGATTATACTGATGGGGTGCTGTGTGTACATTAATGAGGAAAAAAAATTAACTTAAATGATTTTAGCAAATGGCTGCAATATAACAAAGAGTGAAAAATTTAAGGGGGTCTGAATACTTTCCGTACCCACTGTATGTTTTCTTACTATTGCCAAGCAGCTTCACAGCCAGCTGTTAGCCATGTCATGCTGATATGTAATTTGTGTTGGTGTGCTACTAGCCGGAAACTGTTGCCTGCGAGATTTGATTGGTGACTGCTTTTCAGTTCCGCTCTAAGTATGATCACTTTTTCCATAATAACAAACTTTACCTAAAAAGACTGACTGATGACAGAGAAAAGTTACAGTAGTAAAATGCTGATTTGATTGTTCACTGCTTTTCAGTTCCACTTAAAATATGAATACTTTCTTCTGATAGAATTTTATTATCATAGAATAGAATAGAATAGAATAGAATAGAATAGAATAGAATTATGCCCAAATTCTAAAGAATTTCAAAAGTTCACTAAGCATAATGACAAAATGTATCTAAAAAAACTGTTGACTGATGAGAAAGTCAATCACAGTCACTCCTCAAACATTTTAGTCAGACTTGTAGTCATCATTAGTTTGACATCATCATAGGTTTTAACACCGTATGATGACTCATTATAATATAAAGATCCACCTCCCCATGTGATTCAGTCATTGGCACTTTTTGATCACAAACCTCTAGATGCTTTACTAATTTAAATCATCAGGATTCTTGAGGTAGAATTTGCCAGTGAGGAATACCAATGTGAGTATCCAATTACAGCTGCAACAGAATATTAGGCCAAGTCTTTTCAAATTTCTGCTCAAATTTTTTAAGCATAGTCAGATTCACCTGGGATATGAAGTACTTTGTGAATCACAGGCGTTTCAATTCTGCTGAAATCTTCAGAAAAGTTCAGTGTGTGCAGTCTTTTTGCACAGCAGGGTTATTATTGTTAACTAAATCTAAAGCCAAAAAAGAATACATTGAATAAAATAAATTGAAATAAAATATAAAAACTTAATTATTTTATTTCAGCTAGATGCCAAGACAACATTTCTCATTTTCATTTAGTTTAACTTGATACTAAAATTGTACTAAAATAACTAAAACTAATGCTGAAATAAAGATGAATAAAAACAGTATAGACATTTAAAAAGAAAACTAATCAAATTGACAAAACAGTAACATTACTAAAACTTCAAAGTTTAAATTAAAACAGAATTAAAATCTAATACAAAATATTAACAAATATATAATAGTATATTATAATGGTACATGTTATTCAATTCAATTCAAGTTTATTTGTATAGCGCTTTTCACGATAAAAATTATTGCAAAGCAACTTTACAGCAAATTAAGTTTCTACAATATTTAGTGGTAGCTTATCAGTGGTGACTGTCAGTTAATGTACATATGGCAGAAATGTACGGAAAAATCAATTAAAGACGAAATCAATTAAAGACGTAATCAAACAGACGATGAACACTATTAACAGCAATTATTATATGATGCAATCAAACTTATAGTAAAATTTGATAGTTCTGTATGTTGTTTCAGGGTTGGCATCATCTGAGGTCCTCTGATTATTGTAATAATATAGTATCGTAAAAAAAGTTGATATGGTGAATATAAAAAATAAGCAGTAATATAAGCGTGGGGTGGCAAAGTAATACATGGGTTTTTAAAAAGTTTTTAAAAGATAATAATTTTTTTTTTTTTTTTATTGGAGAGGACATGGTATACTGTGCCCTTGCATTAAAATGTAACCTCACATATGATGTTTAGAACTTCTACCCACGTTTTTCCATATACCACCACTAGACTGAATATAAACCCATCTTATTGAATCTGTTCTTTTCCCCTGTTTATGTGAACAATGTATATTTATGAACACTGAATATGAATGTTACGCATTCTAGTGGTTGTTTATTTGTTTATTTGGATCTCCATTAGCCACTACATTCTTCCTGGGGTCCAACAAGTAAAAAAAAAAATCCATAACAATAAAAGTCAAGTCAATAAAACATACAAACCCAAAAAATTCATTCAAAACACAAAAATCAACAATTTACTGTATATTGTGCCATTAAATATTCCTTGTAAGAATTTTTAAACCTCTTTTTGCTTATTAAAAAATATGTAATGTCTGATGGCAAATTATTTCATATTTTCATTCCTCTATACGTTACAGTCCGTTGCTTTGCATTACTTTTTGAAGCAGGAAGCAAAAAACCTCTGTGTCTGTGTCTGTGTCTGTGCCGTGTCGTGTCGTGTCGTGTCGTGTCGTGTCGTGTCCGAGTTGAATTCATAGCTGTAACAGTACAGCATGGCTCCAGAAATGAGCTGTGAGACTGTGAGAATGAGAGAAATTATGTGAAGAAACTATAGATTTCCCCTCATTCCTACAGAAGACTGGACGCATCCTTCCACCGACACGTGCCCACACCCACTGCTGAGGGTTGTATTTACTGCCAGGTATACTGTGTAAGTTGTGACGTACAAGCCCCATTACTGATATTTATGGAGCACAAATTGAAACAGAGAAATGATGCGGCATTCCCCACGGACCCATCCACTCTTAATAGTGGTCGGTAAATGGAGTGAAGAAGGGGGCTCAAAAATGCTGACGGTGCAATTCTTTCAGCTGCCATACACTTCAGTTCTCATAATGATTTTGGAGACTGAGTGAAGCCCAAATGTAATTAGGCATGACAAACAAGCGAGCTCAGGTGACCCGCATAAAGACAACATTACATTCAAATAAAACTAGCCAAAGAAGTTATTTTACATAATGTGACAGCAATGAGTTTTAGGTTAGACCTTTTTGTCCAAAAGCCTCTTTTTAAAAATAAGCTTTTTTTTCTTGTTAAACCTGAGTTTTGTGGTTTCTACAATGATGTACAGTATTTCTTAATGGTAACGATGTTGTTTTTTTGACAGCTGATGCTGATATCTTAGAAAGCAGGGTGGCTGATGGCCGATATACAGTATATATATATAGGGGAGAGCAGGGTGATTTGAGCCTGTGGGGAAGTTGAGCCACCCTTTGTTACTAGGCAACCTTAAAGAAAATTGGTGATGCGACCACAAATATATGAAGAGTTAACCATTTTACTCACTCTGTGATGGAGAGAGGCCTGTGGAATAAATGGTAACTATACATTTAAGTTAAAAAAAAACAGTTTTTTCCTGTTCAAAGTGATTTTTTAATGTTCAAGGACATTGCTTCTTGTGCCTGAACAATTGCAGACAAATCAAAAAATATCACATATGTGTTTGTGTTTTAGAAAGTTATAATATGAGGCTGTACTGTTAGCATGATGTTAGCTCTAAACTGCTGGATGATACAAGTTTGTTAAAATGGTAAGAGTGGGGTAATTTGAGCCAAAGTTCTTGGGGTAAGTTAAGCCCACAGCTTCTTGTGATTATAAAGTATTATTTTCATGTAATTCTTCTTTATATTTCTTTAATTTCAGACCAAACATTTTTGATTTTGTTCTTTGTTTTGAACTCGATTTTGTTCTGAAAATTTTAAATAGACCTTGTTTATGAAAATCGCCATTGTAGTTTTTATGAAACTGTATTTCCCTGCAACATTTATAAGTGTGATGTTGAGTACTATTAGCCCAGTTCTGTAAGGTTAATTGAAGTCAATTTTTATTTTAATTATTTATTGTTCAATTTGAACTTTATTTCGTTGTGAAATTTTTGTATAATAGTTTTAAAAATGCCTTCAAAGTTGTGAACTGTATCTTTAAATAAAACTTTTAAGAAGTCATCCATCCATCCATCCATCCATCCATCCTATTATCCAAACCTCGTTGTCCTTATTAGGGTTGCAGGGAGCTGGAGCCTAAACCAGTGTCTTGAGCCAGAGGTGGGGAAACTCCCTGTTCAGTCCATCTCAAAGCTCACACATAGATTTTAAGAAGTCATTTTTGTTGAATTTCTCCTCCTTTGATATAGCATGAGGTGAAAATGTTCCGTTTTAGTTCAGCATAATCAGTGGCACAGTTTCACTCCATGTAATAATTTATCATTATAACTTTTATTTATTTTAATTAATAGCCTATTTAAGAAATTTGAAATAATTTTAAATTTCATTTAAAAAATAAATGTTTAAAATAAACACATACTTTAGATGACAACTTCTGGATTCTGTAATCCTATTACAGTATTTTTCACAAATAAAGAAGTATTTAAAAATACATAAATAAAAAGTAAGTAACCTGTTACCAACAGGGCACTCAGTAAAAGGACATTGCTTCTTGTGCCTGAACAATTGCAGACAAATCAAAAAATATCACATATGTGTTTGTGTTTTAGAAAGTTATAATATGAGGCTGTACTGTTAGCATGATGTTAGCTCTAAACTGCTGGATGATACAAGTTTGTTAAAATGGTAAGAGTGGGGTAATTTGAGCCAAAGTTCTTGGGGTAAGTTAAGCCCACAGCTTCTTGTGATTATAAAGTATTATTTTCATGTAATTCTTCTTTATATTTCTTTAATTTCAGACCAAACATTTTTGATTTTGTTCTTTGTTTTGAACTCGATTTTGTTCTGAAAATTTTAAATAGACCTTGTTTATGAAAATCGCCATTGTAGTTTTTATGAAACTGTATTTCCCTGCAACATTTATAAGTGTGATGTTGAGTACTATTAGCCCAGTTCTGTAAGGTTAATTGAAGTCAATTTTTATTTTAATTATTTATTGTTCAATTTGAACTTTATTTCGTTGTGAAATTTTTGTATAATAGTTTTAAAAATGCCTTCAAAGTTGTGAACTGTATCTTTAAATAAAACTTTTAAGAAGTCATCCATCCATCCATCCATCCATCCATCCTATTATCCAAACCTCGTTGTCCTTATTAGGGTTGCAGGGAGCTGGAGCCTAAACCAGTGTCTTGAGCCAGAGGTGGGGAAACTCCCTGTTCAGTCCATCTCAAAGCTCACACATAGATTTTAAGAAGTCATTTTTGTTGAATTTCTCCTCCTTTGATATAGCATGAGGTGAAAATGTTCCGTTTTAGTTCAGCATAATCAGTGGCACAGTTTCACTCCATGTGGCTCAACTTACCCTCTCCCCAAGAAAAGACCACTTTTTTTCAAAAGTCATATTTTGACAGCATTTTATTTTAGATCCAAAGTGATTATTCCCAAGGATGCAACATATACTGAAATGTATGTACATATTTAAGGTGGACCCATTACTGTCGTGTGCTCTCTTTAAACAGACTGTAAGTAAAAACTGGCTCTTCAAATAAAGCCAAGGTAACACTCATTTTACATACATCACACAGTCAAAATTACATGAATATGACAGTGGGCAAATGCAGCATACTTTGAAATTATGAGTTTAAAGTTTGCCAATCACGCCTTTCCAGTGAAGCTGAACTCTCCTCCTGTCCGACCAACCATCACGCAGAATATACGTGACCATATGCAGGATAGAAATGCACATTTCACCAAAAAGTCCCTTTGTTCTATAGTCTTTGATTTCACAAGATATCACAGCTGGATTCGACTTAGTCTGCAAGGTTTGTGAAATTAAATGTTTATTTGACATTCAAAGATTTGTTTACATAATAAAAATTCCGTATTCGCTGAATGCTGACGGTAAACGAGAAAGTATTATAATATTTGCAATTCTATTTCTAAATATAAAAAAGCAATCGTTATAAATCATTTTTGTATACCTTTTAATTTCTTTGTTTAACAGTTCTATGATTATTAGACAGACTTCTATCTGTGTTAGACAGAACTGGCGACAGCAAACAACGAAGAGGGAAAATGTGAGCGCTGTGTACGCATGCGCTGCCGTTCTCAGCGCGTCAAAATAAAATTCCGGCCAAATATCGGCCAAACAGTAAAACTTATCGGCCGATGCCGATATTTGAAAAATGCCAAATATCGGCCAATATATTGGCCTTCGCTATATATCGTCGACCACTAGTATTCCTCACTTCAGGAGATTGCCTTAAATGAGCCATAAAGCACAGAGGTGAGATCTCACATGCCACGTTAATATTTTTAAATGTTTTATAATGCTTATGCATCTAAGCCATCCAACCACACTTGTCTTCTGGCTTTTGTCAGCTAAGTGCTAAAATGTCTAACTAAAATTATTTTACTGTTATAATGGGAAATAAAGCTCTCAATTTGGACTCATAAATACAACCTGATTCCAATAAGACCTAAGATTGTGTGTGTGTGTGTGTGTGTGTGTGTGTGTGTGTGTGTGTGTGTGTGTGTGTGTGTGTGTGT
>NW_015546101.1:1973043-1995181 GCF_001515605.1 Sinocyclocheilus anshuiensis | reverse complement strand
TTATAAATCATACAGAATTAGTTTTTTTGAGAAAGTAAAAATGCACAAAGTTTCCTGTAAGGGGTAGGTTTAGGGGTAAGGTTGGTGTAGGGCAATAGCACATACAGTTTGTACAGTATAAAAACCATTACACCTATGGAATGTCCCCATAAAACATGGAAACACAACATGAGTGTGTGTGTGTGTGCGTGTGTGTGTGTGTAATAGGAGAATAAATAGCAATGTTTCAGGTTCTTAAATAAACAACCGAGCCAAAATTAAAGGCGTCGGATGAGAGCCGGAGTGGTGGGTGTAGTCTTAGGTAGGAGAAGATGCTGGTGGTCTGATTGACCTGTAGTTTGAGGTTCTGGGTATCTCTGTTTAGGAGTTACGGGGGAGGGCAGAGGTGGTGCAGAGGGCCGCATGTGAGTCATCCAGGAAGCCTGTGAAAACTGTGGGAGCGTGGAAAGAACAGAGGAGAGGAAAGGAAGACCGGAGTGATGAAGTGATTCAGTTTTGAGAAAGGAGATGAAGTGATGAAGATCTGGATGCTGCGTTAAGACATTCAGAGGAGAATCAATGTGGTGTCCTCAATACTGGCCCTGACCCCTCCACATGAGGTACACTTTTTATGCAATGAAGCGGCATTTTATTCTGTTTACCCACTTCAAGGGACATGTCCCTAAGCAACACAGCCCTCTATCCATTTCGAAGGTCTTCATTTTAAATACCTGTATACTCCACAAACTATACTCACCCTTTTTCAACCTTGAACCATTCATTCTTTGAAAAAATTTCTTCCTTAATATCCTTGCTCATTAATGTGTCCTGACAGTGCATTGTTGATCCTCATCTGATCATGGAGAACTAGTCTGTGTTAGTCTGCAGTGCACCAAGACCTGCAAGAGCAAAAGGGAGGGATGAATGTGAGGCAGGAAGCTCAGTAACAGACAAATGTTCAATAAAAAAGTAAACAAGTAAACCTTTAAAAGAAACACTCATCATATTTGATTAAGGTATGTATTGTGACCAGAAATCTATTGTATTGAAATGGTTTTGTTTCTGCTTTAGTAAAGAAGCAGCTATCTATATCATCCAAACTTATTCAATGGAAATTTTCCAAGAAATGGAAAATACATTAAAAGTGCATTTTTAAATTATTGAAAAACCTTAAGAACCCAATCTGAAGAAAAGGTGTCTCAAATTGCAGTAAATCTTAAGCAGACTGGCAGGGATGATAGATGCAGTTGTGTGTAATCAGCTTTTTCTTGAAGTAAAGCAAACCCAAGACCAGACAAACAGACAAACACAGAGGCAGCCTGTTTTCATTCATTTCCTGTCTGATATGAGGGGATCAATAGTCAGGTATATGCTGTCATATCCCACTACTGACTAACAAGCAAATAAGTTAGATTCTTATTGTTGCTGGCAGTAATCCAGGGCCCCGAATGGATGAATGAATGAATGAATGAATGAATGAATGAATGAATGAACTTCATTTTTTGTTGAATCAAAACAGCAACTTAGACTTGTGAGTTTAGAGGAAACAACGTCCGTTAATACTAACCAGAAAATAAGTTTCTGTGAGAAAGGGGTCTGTCCACTGATCTTTTGAACTTATTCTCCCTTTCTTTCCTCCCAGCTCGTTTACTGTGCGTCTCCGTGTTGCTAAGCATACTGTTTACTGTTGCTCTGAGTTATAAATACAGTAGCGTTTCGTGTCTTTTACAACTCTCCGGCTCGAACGAATCTTGGCTCATATGTGGGTAAATACCACCTATTACTCATGTCACTTTCCAGTACATTTGTAGGACACATCCAAGCATAGCGCCTCGTCACTGCATAACAATTAGATGTCTGAGTGTCCGCGCTCTGATGGAATTTTACTGATAACAGACAACGGTCGTACTTGGATTTCGTGACTTCCATTTCATTCTTCTATGTCAAGATAAAGGCGTACGGGGGAAAATAACGTTGTAATTTCTTTAAGTTGACAGCGTGCCTCAAGACTGACGAGGATTCAGCTTTTTTCTTTTCCTATAGTACAAGCATAACGAAGCTCAAAACTGTATTGCACAGATGTAAGTATGGTACTTAAACCCATGTTTTTCCTCTGTTTTGGCTTTCAATAGCACAGCTTTGTAGCAGCAGCAACAAGTCTCCCGAGAACTTAGTCCTACTTGGCAGAAAATAATATTGTGAAATGTGATCTTACCTGATTTATCCCTCAGCTGGGAACACAGCCAGATTGAAAAATGTCTTGAACTGTACTGGCTTCGCGTAATGTTGACATATCACGCGCAATGCACGCACAGACACGCGAAAAAAGGTGCACATTGCTGTCTTGGATGCGCAACTTTTCTTATGGTCATTCATTTTCACTCAGCGTCTCGGGGTTGTAGTTACTACCTAAACTTGACCGCCTTCGCTTATTTCAATCACGTAAGAGCACTAACGGCTTTTCTCTTGAGCGAGGGCACTGCGTAAATCTGTATAGGGGTTTTGGGTAAATCGTGACTGGTTGCTATTTGTCCTGTCGGCACAGTCACCAAGGTGTTAGAGAGTTTAAGCACGCGGATATTGCAAAGGGTTATTAGATTCATAAGTCACCCAAGTGGTGGGCGATCTTCTGAGCACGGCAGAAGTTCTCATATGATGACTTCAAACAAGACACATTACCTACCAGCATCTGTTGGAGTGTGTGGATATTAAGACATTTCTATCTCCAGGACAGCATAGGGGAACATGGTAAGTAGCATGGAAATACACTTAAAGGAATAATTACTCCAAAAGGCATGGCTTGTGTTTACACTGTAGGGTTGGTATCAAAAGAACAGATTTTTGATGTACAGAGTGCTCTCGTGCATATGGACCCTAACGCTGAAGGCTACTTACACGAGGGTTCAGGTTTGCTAACACGAATGTAAAACTTGTAATGCTGCTTTTTTTCTGTGAATCGGAGCTAGAGAACAAAATCTGGGCAAACCAAACGCAGGCGCATACACAGCCGTAGAATATACATTATAATTGGGTTTTTGCCTTTGTTGCGCTGTGTGCCAATCGGCGCTTTGATGCCTGTTGGGCTTTTAGTCTTTATACTGAAAATCATTTTTACAAGTGCTTTCTCTGTAATTGAAAAAGCAACATGTGTAGATATGTCCATCTGCCCTGCAGGACAAAAGCAGAGCACCAAGACACTATTACTGTGTGATTTGGGGACATGGGTTTCAAGCCTTTTGGGGGAACTCCTCTTTAGAGGGTTATGAGCAACTTTGCAGATAAGTGATTCTTTTGTTAAGAAAACGACCGGCCAACATGTGATCAAATATTAACAGGACGGGCTTGCCAAGGATATATTCACGTGACAAGGCGTGGGGAAGCAATAGAGTAAAGCAATATCAAGTGGCACTTAACGAAAGTATAGATTTTTGCCTCTAAGTAACCTTAGCTGTGCTATGATTTCAGCACTTTGGACAGAGGCACCGGAGTCGTTGAACGCTGCGGACTAACACGGAGTGAGTGGACATCGCCTTTTGTGTTTTGCAGTTCTTTTGCCAACGCTAGGGAATTGGTTCACTTTTTCCTTCTTTTTTTCGCTTTCGGAGGGAGACCGGTGAAAAAAAACAAAACAAACGCGAGGAAAAGAACCAGTCAATAGTGGGGCTGCTTTGCGCTTGGAGTTTTGTCGCCACTTAGAGCATGTGAACGTTGAAATGGTAGAGCTGCTGTAGTGTACGCGTACTTTGCAAGCTCCTCTTGGTGCACAGCGTTAACTTTGGGAAATGCAAGTGTTGGTCTTGGAGATCTAACCACTGATAGTGGTTGTCAGCTCTTAAAAAGGTAAGACCTGTTTGTTTTATTCTCCACTTTACTAGCAGTCCTTCTTGGACAGATGTTTTACTTCTACATAGTGAAATGGCACCTCTTTACGCATTTTAACTTTGATTAGTGGTTACAGATGGAGAAATGTTATGCTGTGAGGTATAGCTTTGAGTAGTGATGTAGAGAGAAGGCACTGAGTCATGGGGGAAATGTTAAACTTACGTTATCATTTTACATTTTACCTTTACTTTACTCGTATGTTTTTACACTAACTAAAGCCGAAAACCAAATGGTGACAAAGTTGTTTCAATTAACAGCCACAGTTCTGTCACGACATCATTGAAAACGAATCATGTATTTATTTCTGTATCTCACAGTTCACCCCTATAGAGACGTTCACATTTAGCAGTTATTTTACATGTTTTGTTATTTATAGCGCAACACAAAAAATAAGTAAATAGTGCATGTAAGTGCGTAAACAGCTGACTTTCCGTCCTCATCATAACCAAATGCTTGCGGAATGCTTGGTCTTAAATGCGCAATTGTCTAGCACACGCTTTCCTTTGCTTTCTGAATAATGGAGCATATATTTAATAAAATACACGACTCTGCACGAGCTACCTCCTGCTTATTGTCTTGCTGAAAACGAAAAGAGCCTCGAAAGTATAGATTTTTGCCTCTAAGTAACCTTAGCTGTGCTATGATTTCAGCACTTTGGACAGAGGCACCGGAGTCGTTGAACGCTGCGGACTAACACGGAGTGAGTGGACATCGCCTTTTGTGTTTTGCAGTTCTTTTGCCAACGCTAGGGAATTGGTTCACTTTTTCCTTCTTTTTTTCGCTTTCGGAGGGAGACCGGTGAAAAAAAAAAAAACAAACGCGAGGAAAAGAACCAGTCAATAGTGGGGCTGCTTTGCGCTTGGAGTTTTGTCGCCACTTAGAGCATGTGAACGTTGAAATGGTAGAGCTGCTGTAGTGTACGCGTACTTTGCAAGCTCCACTTGGTGCACAGCGTTAACTTTGGGAAATGCAAGTGTTGGTCTTGGAGATCTAACCACTGATAGTGGTTGTCAGCTCTTAAAAAGGTAAGACCTGTTTGTTTTATTCTCCACTTTACTAGCAGTCCTTCTTGGACAGATGTTTTACTTCTACATAGTGAAATGGCACCTCTTTACGCATTTTAACTTTGATTAGTGGTTACAGATGGAGAAATGTTATGCTGTGAGGTATAGCTTTGAGTAGTGATGTAGAGAGAAGGCACTGAGTCATGGGGGAAATGTTAAACTTACGTTATCATTTTACATTTTACCTTTACTTTACTCGTATGTTTTTACACTAACTAAAGCCGAAAACCAAATGGTGACAAAGTTGTTTCAATTAACAGCCACAGTTCTGTCACGACATCATTGAAAACGAATCATGTATTTATTTCTGTATCTCACAGTTCACCCCTATAGAGACGTTCACATTTAGCAGTTATTTTACATGTTTTGTTATTTATAGCGCAACACAAAAAATAAGTAAATAGTGCATGTAAGTGCGTAAACAGCTGACTTTCCGTCCTCATCATAACCAAATGCTTGCGGAATGCTTGGTCTTAAATGCGCAATTGTCTAGCACACGCTTTCCTTTGCTTTCTGAATAATGGAGCATATATTTAATAAAATACACGACTCTGCACGAGCTACCTCCTGCTTATTGTCTTGCTGAAAACGAAAAGAGCCTGTCTATCTATCTATCTATCTATCTATCTATCTGTCTGTCTGTCTGTCTGTCTATCTATCTATCTATCTATATCTATCTATCTATCTGTGGTTGTTATTCTCGTCATCCTTTCTTATCCGCTATAAATGTTGTTTTCGTTAGCATGGAGGGATAATTTATTCGTTGAATCGATTCTAAAGTGGTGCAACCAGCCCGTATCAATGTAATCGCGTCTGTAGCATCTCCGCACCTCGTCGTCGTGGACATATTGTTTGTGTTTTTACTACGGACCGCTTCTCCGTTTCATTCATCCCGAGATTTCCACTCCTCTCCTCCAGCATCACCTGCTCATCTCGCTCCCCAGCGCACAGGTCTGTCTGTGCACACGCCGAACAGTTGGGAACCACTTAGAGCTAAAAGCTTTCGCCACAGATAACATATCTTGTTAAAGTATTTTGAATTGCCTCGCCAAAAATAGCCCGTTGGTCAAAACTGTGTGTGTGTGTGTGTGTGTGTGTGTGTGTGTGTGTTTGTGTGTTCATATATATATTTCCAGTTAAAGTGAATAAGAATTTGGATAGGCGTGGTCAGATTTTGTTCAGACTGGGTTAGATGGAGCCAGCGATAAGATTGCCTGATAAGGAAATGGCTGAGAGGGTGTCACGCGTAATGTGGAGAAAGCTGGAGAAAAGCTGTGCAAGACTGAGGTGAAATTAGGACAGTCAGCGTTTTAAAGGAGCCATTCGCTGATGATTTTCTGACTTTTATGCCGACTAAGTTTAGGAATTCGTCTCAGTTTCTGAGAGGGATGAGCGGATGGTATTGGCTACGGTCGTTTTTTTTTCCTTTGTATCCAAGAATCTGATTAAAGGGTGAAGCGATTGAATGACAGACAGATATGAAAGCCCACGGGCGCCTCATCACTGCGTTCATCAAGAGTCTATCAGGCGGGAGACATTCAGTGTGTCATTTAGTTGCTTTTAAATGATCCTTATGACTGTTTCTCTTTGTCCGGCAGCGTTAGCTTCTTTCAGCACTGCTAAATCGGTCATTTCTCTATTAAACATTTTTCCCTTATCATAATCGTACGAAACATATTGTCGAGAAAATCTGTTGTTACAAAAACAATGTATCGAACATCTGACTTTAAAGGGACATAAATCAAGTGGGACAGCAGCATATGTTTTTTGGACTAGTCCAACAATAATAGCAGCTGGTTTTATAACTAGATTGTATTATTACCGTTTTGTCATTGTACTCTTCGTAATGCTCTTGTAATTTTCTGGCAAATATTATGAACATTATTGTTGACATGCAACAAAACGGTCACGAGCGCCGTTTTTATGAGCAAATATTTCATGCATAATTTCAGCTGTTTTTCAACGAAATAATGCTTGTTTTTGCTTACAAATAACCCAGTGGTGACTGCCTAAATACTTCTGCATCAATATATGAAATATGTTTTTTAGCTTTGTTTAGAGTGAAATGTTACTATTAAACGATTATTTGTTTGTGATTTTATTACACCTCTGACGGCTCAGAGTCATGTTTTCATTTACTGAATGCATATTTTTCATTTATAAACATAAACGTATTTATAATATAATTTTAGATCATAAGACAGAGAAGGATAGAGATATGGGTTGGTGGTGTGGGTGTGGGCAGGCGGGGGGAGGGGGCTGGAGGCGAATGCGGGGAGGATGGGGGGTGCTGGGGGATGGCACGACACACTTTGTATGTACGGAAGGATTTTTTATAGAACTTTCTGCAATGTACGTCATCGGATCAGTCCATAAATGGGGTTGTGTTATCTAGCTGAGAATCCCTCTCCGCCCCCTCCCCTCCGCTCTCTGATCGCTGCAGAGTTAAGGGTGGGCGTCAATAACAAATCTGAGCCTGGTGGGTTATTGTGGCATTATATTTTTACAGTTTAATCTGCGTTTTCTTCATCCTCGTTTGACTGACCGCCGCGGACGATAAGGGGATATTTATTTATGAACTAAATATGAAAGTTGTTTTGTTTACGGAGAGCGGCTTTCTTAATTAACTTTCATAGAGATGTACCGACTTATTACGCCCTGCTTCACTCGAGGGATGAATTTATTATAGGCCTACTGAATATGCAGAATTCCTTTGGGAAATAAAAGCATGTGCTCGTCACAAGTGCGGAAAAAAAAAGGTCCGGGTTTTTTTTTTTTTTTCATTGACCCCCACTTAAAAGATTATATTTTGCGAACAATAGTCTCTCAGTTTTGCGAACAACAATAATCATCATCGCATTAAGATTAATCACAATTTTAATAAATTGTGTAATTTGGTGGGCTAATTTACTACGTGGTGCCAAAATCATTTGAATCATACTTCCGACGCTTTTAGTTTAATTATTCTGTGTTTATGAGGCTATTTGGACAAGTCTAAAGATATTTAGTCAATTGGCACCTCCGATCGCGGGATATTCTGCGCAAGAAAACCTCAAGAGGTTTGAGGAATTGGGCGCGCACTCTAGCGCAAAGCGCTCATTCTGCTTGAGGTCGTGTGATATCTACACTTTATGGTGTAATTCCTCCATAATCTGCTGGTAAACGACGCTAGATATGTATGTTTTTCTGTAAGATTTTTGATAAGAACTTTGCTATTTTGGGTGTTGTGACCCCATTGTATTTATATTTGCTGTTTCACATTTAGGGTGTTTGTGTGTCTGTGAATGTGTGCATGGGATATATGTTATTGACCTCCAGCATATATCTGCATCCTAATTCGAACAGTTTGATGGGGTCTGTATGATGAGATTTGCTACTTGTTTGCCACCCACCTGTGTGCTTTACTCAATGATATAAAATAGAGTGGCATTTGCCTCTCTGTATGTGAATAGCTACAGAGCAGCATTAGTGCTGGTGCCTGGCAACTAAGGCTCCGCCAAGGAATCCTCTAACTATTCGTCAACGTCAATGCTTGGGTATGTATATGCAGGACTTCTCTAACATGTTTGCAATGTGCCTCTGTGGATGTTGGTTATGGCATCCGGACTGTGTTTGTGTTTGAGCATGACTTTGATAGACTTGCTGCTATTTCTAAGGGCTCACGGTTGTTGAACAATGCAAACTTTTTACCCCCACATTTAAATGTTTAACATTTCTTAGAAGTCATTTAGACTGCATTTTCTCTCCGACTGCTTTGTAGAACAGTGATTTCCATTCTTCGTGAACACTTTTGAGTTCTTAATTTCTCATTTTCATTTGTAACAATGTATAAGAAAATCAGTGCAATTTTGAGCTTACAACCGACAATCAGATCATTTTTAGTGCTATTTCAAATCTGAAGTGGAATGTTTCTTTATAGTGTTTATTTTCACATGCATTCATTTTTTATAAGTCCACAGTATATTAATAAATCTATATTTGAAATTAATATACAAAAAATGCATTATAACCACAAAAGACAGGTTACAATAGTGCATGACAAGAACTGTCTACCTAATTATGTAAATATACTCACCCTTGACACATAAGGGTTTGTTGGGCAAGCAAAAGGCTAGATTACCAGAGGATGTGTGTACAAAGGGATAAAGTGCAGTAGAGGGCTTATACCCCACGGATACATTACCAGTGTAGCTGGTGTATGCTGCAAGGGATAGATTACAGTTACGTGGATTGTATAGCTCATTGTGTCTATGTGCTAAAGTGGATATCTAAGTGTGTAGTCCTATAATGTAGCTGCTATAAGTCAAGACTTTGAGATTTTTATCTTACACGGCTGGCCACTGTTGGCCACATTGGCCCTTTAGTGATACCAGGGACCTGTTACATCTTGCTATTGGAGAGATGAGCACTGCACAATTCTTCAGTGTACAGAGTGCATCTCAGATGAGAGACGGTGATGTGAGTCACACAAAGCACTGCCCAGACTCCCTTCCCTAAAGACAGCGAACCAAAGAAACAGAAACAGGCACCCAGGAATGGGCAAACTTAAGTTCCACAAAGTGGCTCACTCATTTCAATGCAATGACAAAATGGAAAGACGGGACCCACTTGAGTAAGTGTACATAGTCAAATGTACACTCCACATTACAGACTAAACAACACTAAATCATCGACGTTAACTGAGTTTTTTTTAAGTATACTCTGCATGATTTACATGTTTTATCGTTCATATTTGTGACCCTGGACCACAAAACCAGTCTTAAGTGTCAATTTTTCAAAATTGAGATTTATACATCATCTGAAAGCTGTGTTTTGTTAGGATAGGACAATATTTGGTCGAGATACAACTATTTGAATATCTGGAATCTGAGGGTGCAAAAAAATCAAAATATTGAGAAAATCGCCTTTAAAGTTATCCAAATTAAGTCCTTAGCAATGCATATTACCAATCAAAAATTAAGTGGCTATTGCTACAAATATACCCCAGCGACTTAAGACTGGTTTTGTGGTCCAGGGTCACATTTTTGTTGACAGCTGGCTTGTGTGGGAAATGTTCGTGAAGACTTGGCTACACGCTTAAAAATAAAGATACAAAAAGGGTGTTCTGCAGCAGTGCCAAGAACCATTTGGGTCCACCAAAGAACCGTTCATAATAGTTATCGGAAGGAACGAATGTTCTTCTTGGTGTGAAGAACATTTTATATAATCTAAATAACCCATTTCCACTATAAAGAAAATTTTTGTGAAATGGAAAGTTTCCATGGATGTTAAAAGTTATTCCCGGAACCACAGATACCAATAAAGAACCTTTATTTTCTAGCACTGGCCCAAAGCTCTTTTTTTTCTCTCTCTCAGTGACTCAAGAAGCCATCAACTTTTTTTACAGCTAGTTTTGACACCCTGAAAGTTTTGTTATCTTGCCCTGGAGTAGCGGACACTATTTCACCATTTCAGGTTTGTAAAGGACACAGATCTCCTCCAACATGTTCAGAGAGATGTTCAGTCATTAAGTGTGACAAGGCAACTTCAAAATCGTATTTTTGCCATTGTGTGGAAGACCTGTTCTGTCAGCTCCAGGATGGAATGTGCTACGATGGGTCAAGACAGAACACAAGACAACAGATGGTCTCTTGGAGTCATGTCGCTCAGTAATTGCTGATGCAACTCTTTGTCATCCAGGGTTTGCCCTCTCCTCCTGTGAACCTATGGGATGAATTATATTCATCTTGGCTTGTCCCTATAGGAGAGAGGAAGGAGCTGTAAGCATGAGTATGTCAAAACAAAAACAAGTGAAGGTGAAAGTATATTTGTAAAAGTATGTGAGTTGAGTAGTGCAAACATATAGAGGATGAGGATGAGAAGGAGAGAAAGAAACAAACAGGATGGAATATGCTACGATGGGTCAAGACAGAACACAAGACAACAGATGGCGAGTTTTTGAGAAAGCTGAGGTGACGTCATTAGCGACCCGACCTATTGGATAGAGACACGGCCATCGCTTCTGACGCCGCTCCGACTCTCTCAACATTCAACACTTTGAGCACGCCAATCCTGATGGTCAAGTTTCAGCAAATGTTTCAGCTCTAATGTCCATACTGTATGTTTTGTCATCATTTTAATGGACCCTAAAGTTTCCACAAAGTTGCAGCAAATGAAAGTCAAGGTCTTCCCACAGTTCATCTCTTGCTGTATTCTCATTAGTCCATATGTCCACTTTGTGGTTATCTTAGTTCTGTCTGTGGTGCTGGTGTCAACTTTGTGCTTGCTGTATGTGCAGTTCTGAATGAGATCCATGTTGTTTTTGTGCTCCTAATGAGAAGCAGAGTGATTTATTTATGGATTACCTAGCTGGAACAGCCTTAATGCACAGTGTGAGTGTGTGTGTGTGTGTGTGTGTGTGTGTGTGTGTGTGTGTGTGTGTGTGTGTGTGTGAGAGGAGGCAGGTGTTAGCATCCACTCCCATGCTGGGAACAGCTAGGTTTGAAACTGCTCCACCTCATTACCTTATACAGAGAATAATCATCATCACTATACACCAAAGTCATCAATATAAATCTTGTATTGGACAAGATCCAAAAGCACTTGGAGCTTTAGAGTCTTGGTGAAAGTATGGGGCTAATGATGTGGTGTATAGCATGGGGTGAAAGAACAAGGAATACTTCTCCTAAACTCCTCCTGGAAGGTCATGTTAAATACGACATAGAACAATTTTTAAATGTAAAGTCGGCAACACCAAAGCTCCAAAAGTATCAAAAAAAATTTTTTTTTTAAAAAGCTGTCGCAAATAAATTTTTACAAAATATTTTTTTTTATACTTTTGGAGCTTTGGTGTTGCCGACTTTACATTTAAAATATTTTCCACTTGTTTCTTAGTCGAGCTCCCAGTTGAGATCGATGTGCGTGCTTTTGCCTGCTCTTCACAAATACGACATAGGATAAATGGTAAAGCTGCAGCCGAAGAGCAAAATTGTATCACTGCCTCTATTAGTTTAAACATCTTTGACCATTTACCTTACAAATATCAAACAAACCGCTCCCATTATTGGAGGAATATAACTGAAACTGAAAGAACAATGAATAGTATTAAAAGCAATGAACTAACATCTGGCACATAAGCTCCTTTGGCAGACAGAGGGTCTCAAGCTGACAATAGTTTAAAATATCAAATACAGAGAGGGCCAGGGAATAATAGATCCTTGATGTGGTGGGGGCAAGGAGTGAACTCTTTACTTTGAAGATACCTTTGTGGAGTCACAATTGCAAATATCAATTTCAGCAGATGATCTATTGTCTTGCCACAAAAAGGTGTTTCATTAACCTAACGGCTGTCCATTAGGAAGCTGTTGCAGCCTTTGGTGGCTGCAAAGCAGAATAATTTAAAGTGGAATGAACTATGAAGATTTAGATGGCAATTGCAATAACTTAAAACCATAAATTATCTTTGAACTGAGAACTGCAAATGTAATAACTTAAAACCATAAATTATTATTTTACCGGTTATACAAAAGAAGCTTTGTACATGAAACTAAACAGATTTCAGGTGTAGGCTATATAATTTCCTATGTCTAAATACGAATAGTCAGCGAAAATGAAACCTGGAAAAAAAAACTAAATGCGCATTAGCTTATGTGATTCCCTTTGGTAAACAAGGGAATCATATTTTATATATATACCTTCATTATTAAGGAAAAACTATCAAAAGCCCACACTGACTCAGTGGTAATCAACTGAAGGAGCACTTAAGATGCGATGACTTAAAAAAAACGTCATTCAGGACTCAATATATTCAGGAATTAAAAAGGTTTCTCTCATATGTTGACCTTTCGGCTCACGGTAAACGCCATAATAACATGCTTTCCGGTTACTCATTAGGCATAAGCGTGTCACTCGTTTGGCACTCGGTCTCGCTCGCGCTGGAGTCACATGTTTCAACGTCACGGCAGTAGCTAGTTAGTTACTGTAGTCGCGAGGAATGAAACCATCATTTCAAGCTGGAGAGCTCTCTCAATGCGCACTACACAGCGAGCGCTCACCATGCCATCCAACTGCTTCAACCCAACTCCAAAGGATCCGCTCAGTCATGGGAGTCCATTACCTCAACCATGCAATTTCCACCATCAATAATTTAATCTATTTGCTCAAAAGCTGAAGAGACAACTTGCAGCTGCTGCTTGGCGAAGAGCGGGCGAATATCGCAAAATAGTTACGCGGAGGGCTTATCCAAAACATCCCAGATGACACTGTCCTGCTGAATGGTCTCCTTTACGACTGGACAGAAAAGGTTGGTTTTTGCACGGAATAGAGTGATTAGGCTGCTGCAGGTTTTGTATTGGCTGTGGCTGAAATGAGAAGGGGAGTTAAGAAAGTAATCAAGTGTTGGATCATGCAGAGGCAACATGAAACGCTATCCTCGCGTTCATTAATAAGATACGGCGTTATTATGTTGATTGAATTTCTGATAGGGGTCAGTAGAAGCAAAAAGTTGTTATGGGTTATTATCCAGCGCTCTTAGCTGTTTGTCCTTGCCGCTTTTATGTGTTCAGCTGTTTAATGTTTAGTTTGATGATATTTGCGGCAATCGGGCATAAAGGACGTGGATATTTTATTGATGTGTACATTTTTACTTATTAATGGCGTAAAAGTATTACCAAACAGCATATAACAACACATTTACTCACAAGGACAGACTGTTTATACAGTTTAAGCGAAAACTATGTGTACGAACGTTCAGAGAATAAACGCGTTTCGTGAATTCAATTAGACTTGCAGAACATGAAACTTTAGATCATCGTTTAGGTTTACCGTGAAGAGTCTAGCCTTCCCCTGAAACAGATAAACTCCCAGGGCGAAGATAAAGTTTTCAAATTAAAAACTAACAAGTCAATTATAGTTCTGGGCCGCTTTTGGATGCTAACTGGTCAAAACTGCTTAAACTAATTCATGCTGCTAGTTTATTTTCTCAAAGTCGCAATTGACTTTGTTGTAATGCTGTTTAGCATATAGTGACCAGCATGTCATGATATCTATAATATATTAAAGATATGCACACAAATTTGTTTTAGATGAAAAGCATATAGATGATGTAGGCTGCAGCAAAGAAAACAGGCCTATTCATTCTTATTAATCTGCGTTCTCTCTTATGTTTATGTGTCAGAAAGAAAAATATGTTTCTAATGGTCTATTTCTGCTTGCCTTCGCTTCAAAATGCGCTTTATGTAGACGAATGCGCCATCTAGTGCAAAAGTGTTGTAAAGCCTGTTAACGAGTAAAGGATGGATTGTGTGGATGCTGCTGTTTTAAAACAATCGTCTGTCTCAGACACCACTTTTCTAGTTTAGAAGATCTAACATGGTGTTAAGTTTATACTAGCTGTAATGGCATAGGCCTATTCCCGCACAATCGCGTCTTGAGAGGTTTTTTGATAGCTGGTACCCGCAGGACGTTTCAAATTCCTTAGAAAGTTCCTGGAAAAAAACTCAATCTCTACTAACATATAGAGTGGCAAATCTTAGAAGATATTTCCCTCGCGGGTCCAGTTTGCCAATGCGTTGCCCTTTCTCCTGTTACGAGACAAGACGAAACTTAGCTATACATAAATTATTACAGCACTCATTTGTCTTTGTCTTCAGTATTGTATAAAGCGCTATACAAATAAAGGTGACTTTACTTGACTTCTGCCTTTCAGCAACAGAGACATAGGCTATTTACATTCCCGAACAAGTGAGCGACTTTTACAATGACTTTCAGTGGGGTCGTCTGTTTTGTAGGAATGTTTAAAGCATTCTGTTTATGATTATTGTACATAATTGTAGCCTAAGGATACTTCTCTGGGTGTAATCTGTCGAGTTTCGTCTTGCGCAACTTGCCACTAGTTCGCCAAACGTCAATTATCTAAGACTTTTTAAACAAAGCATTTATTATGATATACTGTGATTATGTTAATCTGTAATGAAGTGACCGCCCGATACTGATCATACTGCGCGTGCGCAGTTTACTATTGTTATGGTTGCCTCCGACATCTGTTCCGTTCGTTATTTGACAACAGGTGAAAATACGGCCTCCGACTAACTTAAAATCTAACTTCTATCATTGGTTTTGATTGTAAAAAAAAAAAAAAAAAACATTGAGACAGAACAATTGAGACAAAATCAATTCACCACAATCAGCTGTCCTGAAACATTTACAAAAATAATAGTTCAACCTACAATTTCACAATCAACATAAAAATTAAGATGTTCCATACATGAGATTCTGTAAGTGTTTGATAAGGAGGTTCTTGTGCTCTGATAATGCCAGAGCTAACGCATTACTGTGACACGCTCTCATTAAGAACACGCAGGCTTTACCAGCTAATACAATGAAATGTGTGCTGTCTCCATCAGTGTATAGAGAGTGATTACTGGTGAGCAGAGTGTTATCTACAGTAAGAGCAGAGATAAGCCAATGACTGATTAAAAGAGCTGTGAATAGAGGAAAGACATCCCTGACATGTGTATCGACAGCCCTAATACCAGCAGACAAGCAGTTGTAAACATGCTGGTAGTTAACATAAAATACCTTCAGAAAGTTGATATGTCCTCAGTGACATGGAACATTTTATCTAAAACTAGTTTAAACAAAATTTGACAATTGTTTTATACTTATTATGCATTCAGCTTTTATGAGCTATGGCAAAGGCATGAAACCATTGAAACTCAAAAGATATTCAGAAACCAAATAAACTGTAGAGACAAGTCAGCTGGGGTTTTTTATTTAAAAAAAAAAAAAAAAAGCCCTATTGAAACATATATATATATATATATATATATATACTTGGGAAAATAACTTTTAAATAAGGCATAACACCCCCATCACATGAATTACACTTAATCTAAACAGTTTCAGTCTCTCTCCTTTTAGTGTTTTATACATATTTTGTTTTGTTTTCAGCAGTATACTGATACAAATTTCTGTAATGTTGAGAGTTTGCATCAATTTACCTTTCTCAAAATGCAGTTTCGTTAAAGATCATGACAATTTTTGTGTTAACTAGAACTATCCTTTCAGCAAATCAAGCATATTTGGGTGTTCATCACGCTGGTTGCTTTTGTACATTGCACCTTTAACATTATTTATACAGTTTGAGTTAGACAAGTTAGAGGTCTTGAACTCCTTGAACAAGCATCAACTAAACCTCTTGAAAAACCTTGCATTTGAGAACACAGATTTCACCATAGATGAACAGAGAGAGTTCTTTTGCAGTTGTCTTTTGTTATGTTACCACTAATGCCAGATTGTAACTATTATGGATTCTACATTTTAATGTGTCCTCAAAGTCAGAATAATAATTAACAGCTGAGACACCTGTGTGAGCTTAGGTGATGCACACTACAGTGTTCTTGTCATTGACACAAGTACACCAAAGCAATCTAAAATCTTTTCTCATGCTACAAACATTTTCCCCAACCTTTTTGTTCTTTTTTTCAGATATTTAATCATGCATTGTTAAATATCTTTGTCCTTAAGGAGTGAATGCCTTTTTCATTTTCCTTTAGAGTGCTAAAACTAACAGACAAGTATCTCTTACCACAATTCTGTTAAGTTGGAAGAACCTTATGCATCTGTCAAGAGTGGTTTTGTTTCTTAATCCCTCCATGGCATGAAGATTTAAGCTAATACAGTTGTGGGGGGGATCAAGATCATGCAGACCAACCTATCCTGTCCTGCCTGCCCCTTTCCAAACAATTGAGCAGGTGCATGTGGTCTTTTTGACAAAGCCATAGAGCTGCCACTCATGCCCAATTAAAGTACAATCATGTTTTACAGTGAAAGGCGTTTGAACGTGCTCCTACCAAGCCCTGACCATATGGATCAAATACAGCTGTGTGGATGAAGTATTACATCAAGCCTTCAGCACCTTACTTTGTAGATAGAAAGCTTGAAAGATCACTGAAGTCTGGATGGTTTCTCATGTGAGAGGGTTGATTGATGGAAACCTTGTTTGTTGGTTATTCAATGCCTTTTAATGAATCTGGCTTCAAAGGTCTAACAAATGGGGCACAAAAAGCATGAATTAGCAGCTTTGTTTACATGACAGTTGAACGGATTATTTCGGCATCAACCATGAAAGTCCTCTTCTTTATTTTAGACATTTAAACACACCTGGAACCATGAAGAGATTATTTTTTTGCTGCGGCTATAACCGCATTACCACTCACTTTCTTTGACCCATAAAAACACCTGTACTGCCTTGTGTACACAAACACAACTCATGTTTGCACATCATACCATATGATGACAGGATATTGATATCGCATTATTATGCGCAGCTCAAACACACGCATATTAAAAGCAGAACAAACATGTCCGTCAAGGTAATCTTGTCTTCCCTCGCTACTTTGAATGAGACAGAAGGTCTCAGTAATTGCCAACTCAGTCCCAGAGCAATAAAGTGATTCATCGTCTAGATTACATTTTAACAGGAAGTTGATTGAGAGCATAATCCATATTGATTCTCTTGATGGAAACAGGAAATAGCAGAGTTAGAAATAAAATTGTTTGTTGTTCCTGGTGAGAAGGGACCCCAGAGGAAAATGGAAAGCAATTGCGAGCTGATGGGTGGCACTGCCCCCTAGCACCACTCCTTCTAGCCCCACCGCCCTTTTCCTCTCATCTCCCTTTGAGACCAGAGAGACGTCATTAGGGTTGTTGTGCTCTTGGCCTCCACCCCCTGCCACACAACTACACACCGGTGCTCTAGTCTAATTAGGAGGGAAAGATACAATTTAGCCAGTGATGTGCACCAAAGTTCAGTAGTCAACAATAACTGACCTTTGCCCTTTTACATGATAACTCGAGCCGTGTAGCTTTGTAATATATTTAACCCTCTACCGCATGGTGTAGCCATATGGCAACATACTCTTTGTGTTCATTTCCTTGCCACTGTCTCTTGAAGAGAACATTCTCGTTTTTTTTGTTGGAAAGAGAAGACCTTAGTTTAGCCAATGATGTGCTTTGATTAAGTCACATGAAATGCAGTTTTTTTTCTGTGGCGAGATTTCTGACAGACTGCCGTCTCTTGTCGGTAGTTGCTGAAAGCAAACTAAAACGTCAGTAACAAACAAGGACCAGTCCGTGTCACTTCTACAAAAAAATCTAAAACATCACTGTTATGATGTTATGATGACATATTCACCTCTCAAAAAAGTTTTTATAAAATTCGTTTTTGGTAAATCATTCAAATGTATGTGTTGCCAAGCGGCAACACTGTGCAATAGTGGAATGACATTATTACAATAGTTTAGCTAGCTAGCAAGGTCAGCTGCAATTTGTTAAGCTGTAACAATAACAACATTAATACTAGTGATATAATGTTGATTAGTCGTATGTTAATGGTATTTGTATTATGGATATAATCAAATTGAAATGGCAATTTTACTTTTGATTAAATATGAATACAGGTAACATTACATCAGTGAGCACGGCCATATTCTATGGCAAGGTAAAGAAGAAAAGGGCAGAACTTGCTCTTGCTGCAGATGAAAAAACTGCTTTGTGAAGCTCCCACCTCATCTCACTAGCCAAACACACACACACACGCTCACACACACACGCACACACACACACACACACCCCTCGTGGACTGCAACGTCACTGAGCGAGGGGACTTTGAGCTCATTAAGTAAAGGGCTGTGATATTCTGAATCGAGACTGTGGGACTCCCAACTGGCCTATTTATAGAAAGCACATCTCCATGGCAGTCATCGCTGCGCTAGCAAATCGCAGCCGTGGCCCCAGACACCAATTAAGAATGAAACAAATGCCTTTTAGACAGGGCGTGTCCCTCCATCTCTCCTACCGGCCCGTACTGCCTTCTGCTCTGGGAGCGGATCCTCCCTCTGCCTCTTCCTGAGGCTGCGTGGGGCATCAGGAGGACAGCACACAGAGAACTGGCGAAGCCTTGCTGCGGTGCCGGATATTTTTAAATGCACCCCCCTCCACCCCCCTTTCCCCACGCCTACCTCTCCACTTCTCCTTCTCCTTCGAAAAGTGAGAGTAATGGGTATTTTTTGTTGTTGTGTATGCATGTTCCCCTGTCTGTTCGTATGCGCTGGGATGCCGTTGGATGCAATGAATTGCAGTGATTCATAGAGGGACTTCAGAGAGGTAAGAGAAAGCTGCAGAGAGGAAGGGAGAGAGGAGGAATCAAATAGGTTCACAGTTTCCTGGAATTTTCATTTAGTTGCATTGTTTTTGTAGTCAGGAAAATGTCATTGACTAGAACATTGCAGTTTGTGTGTAGGTATGAATGAGTGAATGAATGACTGGCGTCTTTTTCAATTCTTTCTGCCTTTCTTCTTCTCTATGTATCTTTCTCTGATCACTCCATTTCAAATCATTCTCTGCATTTTTACTGTCTTTCCTTATCTCTCTATCTCCTTCAGTTTTTAACTCTCTTAGTGGGAAAGATAATCATCACCCTATTGTGTGGGTACCTTCTTCCAAATTAATTCTGCTCAGCTGATTCCAGAGAAGTTTAGATGTTGTTATATATTTGGGAAGTATATAACTCATGTATAACTCAAATATTCTAAACAGAAATTAATAGTTAAAAAAATAAGAACATTTTATGATTTTAGTAGTAACAATTATATATTATTTTAATAATATCAAAATGTAAAGTAAAATTAATCCAATATTGAATTACTCATGAAAAACCTTGATGATAGAAGCTGTTCTGTCATTTTTTAGTAGGCTTTGCATGTCACCTATATCTGTTCCGTCTGATACTCACACAAGCAGTTTACACACCTCTAAGGGAACAGAGGAGGCAAGGGAGTAGGAGAGCGAGAAGGAGGAAAGGAAGGGGAAGAGAGAGACGGAGGAGAGTGGGAGCAGTTCTCTCGTGTCCTCTTAATGATACTCCAGGGTTTCTGAATTTAGCCCACTGCATTTGCTGGTGTGGGGAAGGGGGGCACAAACATGCAGGTGTGTGTGCAGGGACGGAGAAAGCACGCAGTGTTAGTTGTGCTCCCGTGGGCCAGTAACTAAAAAGAAATGAAACAAAGAAAAAACAAGTTGGCACGTTTTGTTTGTGTCTTACTTTTTTATCACATTATGGAAATGATTTGTGAATTTCATTGGGCACAATAGCACAAGGCCATTAATAAATGTGTTTAATGTAATGTTTATTGCAGCATGGTGAATGGAAATGGTTGCTTTACGTTGTGTTTTCTCTTCTTCCCTCCCCTTTCCTCACTCCCCCCATCCCTATTGTCTTTCCCCTTTTGCTGTCTCCAGTTCCAACAGGTTAGAAGAGTGATGACCATCCTGTTCGTTACTATGGTTATTTCATACTTCAGTTGCATGAGAGCTGCGCCCATGAGAGAGATCCCGGGCGTGCAGGGGGGCCACCGGGCCGAGGGCTACCTGGGCGCCGTTGCCGTCACCTCAGGCAGCCGAGGCCACGGGACTCCACAGAGTGGGGGCGGGCTGCCCTCGCTCACGGACACTTTCGAGCAGGTGATTGAGGAGTTGCTTGAGGTGGAAGGAGAAGCGACGCAGCAACTGGACCCCAGGGCCGACCAGGGCCAAGGAGGGGGTGGTCCCGCAGCCATGCCTGACTCGAAGGACGTTGACATGTACGCCTCGCGGGTGATGATCAGCAACCAAGTGCCTTTGGAGCCGCCATTACTCTTTCTCTTGGAGGAATACAAAAACTACCTGGACGCCGCCAACATGTCAATGCGTGTGCGACGGCACTCGGACCCCGTGCGGCGAGGGGAGCTCAGCGTTTGTGACAGTATTAGCCAGTGGGTGACGGCTCTGGACAAAAAGACAGCCATAGACATGTCGGGCCAGACGGTCACCGTCCTGGAGAAGGTCCCCGTGACTAACGGTCAGCTGAAGCAATACTTTTATGAGACCAAATGCAACCCCTTAGGGTACACAAAGGAGGGCTGCCGAGGAATAGACAAGCGGCACTATAACTCGCAATGCCGGACAACCCAGTCTTACGTGCGAGCCCTTACCATGGATAGCAAAAGGAAGATCGGCTGGCGGTTTATACGGATAGACACTTCGTGTGTATGCACATTGACCATTAAGAGGGGCAGATAGTGTACACAATGTATAGATTTTATTGAGAGTTCTAAAAAAGAGAGAGAAAAAAGAAAATATCTATTTGTATATATACATAACAGGGTAAATTATTCCGTCAGATGAAAAATTTTATGGACTGCATGTAAAAAAGATGAAGTTTATACAGTAAAAGTGATACTACAGTCTATTTATTGAACATATTCATGATCTTGTAAACAATTAAAAAAAGATCTGATCAGTCATTCGCGCCCAGTTCAAATTACTATACCACATTCCTCAAGACATTGTGTTTTTTACGTTGCCAAGATTTTGAGAGATGAGGAGAGGAGGGGGTGAGGAAGAATTACATTCAAGAAAAAAAAAAAAACTTGCATGCTGCTTCAATTGTGAATTGAGAAACTGTCCACTTTGGGAAAACAAGGAAACGATTTCCGACCAAAACATTCCGTTTACATTCTCAACCGTAACAGGATTTCCTCCTCTCAGTACTCTGTCTGTTTACTATCCTCAACTTCTCAAGTTAATGTTGGAAATACATACTATGTCAAGGTGCTGTTGTCAAAGCTTTGCTGTTTATTTTTTTATCCCCACAAGATGAAAAAATATATATAAAATATATATAAAATTTATTCATTGACATGTGTTCTGGATTAATATAATTCATTTTGTATGTTGTGAAGTTGTTTGCAATATTAAATTGAAATATTTGAAGAAATAAAATTACTATAGGCAACTGAAAAACAAACCCAATGTCAATAAAGTTTGAGTTAAAAAAAAAAAAAAAAACTTGCATGCTGCTTCAATTGTGAATTGAGAAACTGTCCACTTTGGGAAAACAAGGAAACGATTTCCGACCAAAACATTCCGTTTACATTCTCAACCGTAACAGGATTTCCTCCTCTCAGTACTCTGTCTGTTTACTATCCTCAACTTCTCAAGTTAATGTTGGAAATACATACTATGTCAAGGTGCTGTTGTCAAAGCTTTGCTGTTTATTTTTTTATCCACACAAGATGAAAAGATATATATAAAAAATATATAAAATTTATTCATTGACGTGTTCTGGATTAATATAATTCATTTTGTATGTTGTGAAGTTGTTTGAAATATTAAATTGAAATATTTGAAGAAAT
>NW_015546101.1:1966428-1972892 GCF_001515605.1 Sinocyclocheilus anshuiensis | reverse complement strand
ATTCCTCCCATTCTCTCACCATATATATATATATATATATATATATATATATATATATATATCAGTATAATCTAGAGGATCAAAAGCTAGTTTGAAGAATTTTGCAAATGCAAATGAATATCCAGTGTATCCAATGCAGATTCAACTCTCTTCCACAGAAGAACAAACAGCCCAAAGAGTTCTCAGGTAAGACCTATTGTACACTTGCCTTGGCATGTAAATTCTATGGAAACCAGTCCCTCATGTAATGTTGTCCAGTAAGAGGGTACAGGTCGTCATCGCTAGCACTAAGAGATTAGGATTTTCTTTTGTCTAAAAGATAGATCAGTGGAGTCAACACTCCAATGCTCTCTACCTGATATCTGATGCACCTGAACACAGACACAGACCTATACACAAACCTGCTTTCCTTCAAAGGCTGTTATCAGACAACAGAACAGAAACTGTCTGACACTGATACACTGCCACAGATAAGGGAGGACACCGAGTTTCATCTGTTTATGGTACGTATCTCACTGCATCAAAAGTACGTGGACAGGGCAATAAAGAAAGGATGCTCAGGCAGAAAGTCACAATAAATGATCATGGGTGTGCATCTTTTCTAGATATACCTGAATCAAATCAAACACCATCGTGTTGATTCAACAAAGAATCATTGTATAGAAACTATAATAATCAAATACCAATATAAAACCCTTGCTTATCATTATTAACAAAACAAAAAACATAACGTGAGCCTTTTTTACTGTAAAATGCAACCATGTACAGCAATGGTGTCTGGAATGGATAAGGAAATAGACAATACAACATTCTCCTGGTGCATTTTACCAGAGAAACAACTTGCATGTCTGAGTTATTTTCGTGAGGTTCAGATTTTCCCCAGTTCAAAGTAGTCCTTCGAGACATTGTGTTTTTTACGTTGCCAAGATTTTGAGAGATGAGGAGAGGAGGGGGTGAGGAAGAATTACATTCAAGAAAAAAAAAAAAAACTTGCATGCTGCTTCAATTGTGAATTGAGAAACTGTCCACTTTGGGAAAACAAGGAAACGATTTCCGACCAAAACATTCCGTTTACATTCTCAACCATAACAGGATTTCCTCCTCTCAGTACTCTGTCTGTTTACTATCCTCAACTTCTCAAGGTAATGTTGGAAATACATACTATGTCAAGGTGCTGTTGTCAAAGCTTTGCTGTTTATTTTTTTATCCCCACAAGATGAAAAAATATATATAAAATATATATAAAATTTATTCATTGACATGTGTTCTGGATTAATATAATTCATTTTGTATGTTGTGAAGTTGTTTGCAATATTAAATTGAAATATTTGAAGAAATAAAATTACTATAGGCAACTGAAAAACAAACCCAATGTCAATAAAGTTTGAGCTCTCCCTTTGCAGGTCTAAATTTGGCACAAGCTTTGGAGAGAACATCTTCTCTCACAACGAACATACATTGGATCCTACATTGAAATGATTTCAAAAGGGATAGAGATCCATTTAAGTACCTCCCATTCTCTCACCATATATATATACAACTTGCATGACTGAGTTATTTTCGTGAGGTTCAGATTTTCCCCAGTTCAAAGTAGTCCTTGGTAAGACCCAGCAGGGCCCTGTCCCATTTGCTACAGAAGTAGGCCATTCTATTCTGTTTCCCTTTCTACAATACCAGCAACTAAACTCCTAGAATCACCGTTTTAGCAAGTCAGTCCAGTTTGTTTTGTGGTTTTGATAAAATATAAGGAGTAGATATCAAAGGAGTGTGCAGTATGATTTTTTTTTATATTCCAAGGCTCATATATGTAGATGAATCCTCTAAATGGTGTTCTTTAATTATAAAAAAAATATATTAATTAAAAACATAGAAATTAAATGTTTTCCTTTTTTATCTGTACATTTGTTACATAGAATAAATGATGAAACCATTATAATCTAAAACCTATCCACAAAACCAGATTATTTTATTGCGTGACACTGCTCTGTTAACTATAGGGACTGTATCTTCTACCGAAAGTGATGACACAAAATGAATTTTCATAATAAAATAGTATTTACATGAACATTTGCACTAATAGTAAAGTAAAAATGTATATAAAATGCTTAAAGAAATTACACTGTACAGTCGTGCCAAACAGTAGCCTATCCTGTAGTTGTAACAATATTCACAATATATATAGCACGACTTCTAGTACCTTTTGCTTAAATATATTATATAATCCTCATATATAATACAATAAAATGATATTTCCTCGGGCTGCTCATATATATATATATATATATATTTTTTTTTTTTAAGTGTCTGTAATGATATGTAAAGTGGCTGCACAGAAGCAGCGCAGGAATCACGCTCTTGATTCGCCCTTTAATCTCTTTGCATTGGCCACAGCGCTTTAGCTCAGCTACAGCTAGCTAACAGCAACAAACACAGCAGCCGAGACGTGAGTCTGGAGCTTTCGCCAAACGCAAACTCTGTATCCAGGGCTAAAATGGCCTCTCTAGGAGAACCTGTGCGTCTGGAAAGAGGTAAGCCGCTCACTGAAACACTTTCTGGTGCATGTAACGCTCAGGAGGTTGTGTAAATCACGCTTTTTGCTCTAAACATCCCGCTGTCACTTCATGATGATAGTTTAGTGGACGACAGCGAGTTAGCTGCCATTCATTGTATCAAATCATTCGTAATATCCAATAAATTCCACGACGTCTAGGAAAACGTATAAAATGTAAAGCATGAATCTTTTTTCTGTCGTTAAAGCGGCGTGTTTACGTTCAAGAACAACACGAGGCTAACTTAGCTGTCAGAAGCAGTAATCTTTTGTGAGCACTGTTAGCATGGTCACACGAGGACAGAGTTAATAATAGAGATCAGGGTATTTGATTGTTTCTGCTGGTTTAGTCTTTTAGTGACATCCTGACCAGCCAGCATCTTATTTGCAGTCCAAGTAACAGTTTATGGGACTTTATATTGTGAAGAATGAGTGTTGGCTTGTAGATTAGCAAAAGCGCTGATTTATATGATCAGAGGTCTTTACATCTGTTATTTTGATATTCGTATTTCTGTATTTTCTGAATGAAGAAGCTATTACTGTGGCTGAAGCTGAGAACCAAACATGTCTTTCCTTTAGAAGTTATTTTATTTGTTTAGGTTGCATAACAAATGACATTTCTTATTAGTTGTAGAGACATTTGATACCAGTACATGCAAACCACGGTGGCATAATAATAAAAATAAAACATGAGGCAAACAATTTTTTTTGTTTGTTTTATGGAGAGAGAATTACATTCTGATATATTTACATAACTATTTAATGTTTTTTTTTATTCGGCATAGATGTTTAATCAAAGACAGCATCTTAATTTTGAATGATGCAAATGATTATCCAAGGCTTTGGTCTTGCCCTCATTGTGTTGCATATGCTCTTTTCCAGACATATCTCGTGCCATTGAGCTGCTGGACAAACTCCAGAGAACAGGGGAAGTGCCTCCCCAGAAGCTGCAGGCACTGCAGAGGGTTTTGCAGAGTGAGTTCTGCAATGCTGTACGGGAGGTACGTGTGCCAGCACCACATTCATGCATTCAAATGAAATACAAGTCCTTGTGTAATCTTGTAATTCATGATTGGAAAAAGTGGGGATTGTTTTGTCCCCACTTATATACTTATATATACTTAAATATGCAAACAGACATTATTTTGAGGTGTGTAATTCAAGTGTTATTGTAAATGAAATATTGAGCATAATTTTAGGCCTTTTGGTTGCCCATGATGATTTTGAAAAATGGCGTATACCGCAGGCACAGTATAACGGAAAATGTTAGTGGTTTTGAAACTGTGAAAATTTCAAATCGCGGTTTACCTTGATACCGGTAATCGGCCCATGCTTAGTACATTTTATAGATTTCATCATCATATGAAGTGAAAGAGCAAGAAAAGCTGTGTAATAGCTTTAACTGTGTGGTTTCTCTCTATAACAACGCAGATACTGGATGAAGAGAGGTGTGTAATCTGGATCTGTATAAAAGGTGTTAATTGTGTTTGAACTGGTTTTGAGGAGCGTACATCTTTAGAAAGCGTCATGTTTGCTCAGAGTGATGAAAGGCATTATATGGAGATTGTTTTTGCATGTTTTATGCAAATGACTAACCTTGTGCACACGGTTACTCATTTAGAATACTCCAAATTCATTAACATTAGAACACGTTTAAAAGCAAGTTCATGTCAGTTCGGTTGTTTTTTCTTCCTGTTAGAGCTTCCCCTGTGCATACAAATATGAAACAATCCACACAATTACAGTTTTTCTGAATTGCTAAAAAACTAAACCCCAATCTCTGAACCAAATTCTCACTAGCTTAAACCAGTTTGTCAAATAAAGCACTCCTTCTGCTAAACCTTAAACACGTTCAGGCAGTTAGGCTCAATTTGCAAATCTCATGCACACTTTTTGCAAAACTCTAAACACATTCTCATTCACTTAAACACTTATCACACTGTGATGCATTTGTGCTGCGAAATGCTAAACACAAGCGGCAATGTTAAACACAACTAAAGCACAGTTGTCATCGTTTTAACACAACGATTCAAAATTGTTCACACTTGTTTCTAATGATGTGATCAAACCAACTGTACAAAATATGAGCCAGTTCAGAGTGCACAAGTGGCACAGGTGACTGAATGATGATACGAACAATAGATGGAAACAATCTGAGAAGGAGAGGAGGAAGAGTAAGGTTCAGCACAGAGACATGATGCTGAGACAGAATGAACCTCTCATTGACCTCTCATTGACCCTGATGTTACAATTGCACAACTTACAGTATTTGAGTATACTGTAACAAGCTATTCATTTAGAGTTTTATTTGACCTTTTTGGCCTTTGCAGTTGAACTGCAGTATTTTTGCAGTATCCAAGTGCTGAATATATACAAACATTCAGTACTATTCAGTATCCGGCACAATACTATTCTTGCAGTACATACAGTTGGCCTATACAATATATTCACCTTACTCAGTTGCAATGACTATACTTTTTTACGGAATTGCTAAATTGTTTACTCCATACAATATACTTTTTTTCTGTAATGTTCTGGATGCTGTGTTCTCCATTTTTCTCTGTAGTGTCTAATGAATGCTCTGTAGTGTTTTCTTTATTGACTCATGTGTGTGTGATCTGAGAGCACCGTTTGATTTTGAGTGCAAGTGAAATGGTTTTGCAGTGATTGTTTTATTTTGATGGAAGAGTCAGAGGTTTGACAGAAGTTTGAGTATTTGGATTTGTGTTTAATGTTTTGAGAAAATGAGTGATGGTTTCAAGAAATGTGTTTTAGCAATTCAGAAAAACTGAAATGAATGAGACCCACTGTCTTAAAAATACAATGAACATGGTGTATAATGCTGGGGGGAAAACAACAACAAGGTGTGATGAAGGTACCAAAGAACGACATAGACCAAAAGAAAAAAATAGAGCAGACGGAAGTTACTTCATGCTCACAACCCCCCGCCTCTCCCCTTTCCACTCAATTCGTTATGACTGAAATCGCCCTCATGCTTGTGACAAAGTGCTCATTAGAGTAGTACATGGGTAGTTATTGTTGAGCAAAAGGACTGGATACTGGATATTGATTCTGATGTCCACAAATAGCATCAATCCATTTGTCTGTTTCAGACTGGGTATAAAATTCAGCTGTAGTGTTCTGTTGCACATGTAGTGAATCTAAGACTGTTGGCACTTGTCTGGTCTCCTCCCTGCTGTTTGGTCATCTGTCGCGCTTACTGAAGACTCAGAAGTCTCAGCGCAAGTGATGCTCACAGCAGAAATGCTGTTCTTTGCCTTGCATGAGAGCCTAGAATAAAGCAGGGGTTTCTGAAAGCAAAGATTTGTGGAAAGATTTATTTGCATAGGTTTCATTTTTTATTTGCATAGTTAATGAAGATTATCATACTCCTGATATTGTCTGCAAATCTAGGCACTCATCTGAAATGATTAGGTCTATCATAAACTGTATTTCCAATTTTCAGCAACAATCTAAGAGTTGTTTTTTTAATATAAATAATATTGTCTTGTCACTGTTTATTTATTTGTAGGGATGCACTGATTAGGTAATTATTTTCATGTTACAGCCGGTAACTGATAAATGTTAAAAATCTACAGTACAGTATGGAAAATGGATACTCATTTTGAGATATGCTAAATATGAAATTTATCAGTAGTATTAAATTATTACTATTTTTAATGATTAACTTTGAGTGATGGCAAAGGTCATTTAGAATTCAGAAAATTAATCTTTGCCATTACAGGAATAATGCCTTTACTCCAGTCTTCACGGTCAGAAATCATGATCCTTCATAATCAAAATGATCCTTTAGAAATCATTCTAATATGCTGATTTGGTACTTAAGAAAAATTTCTTATTATAATCCATGTTGAAAACAGTTATTTTTGTGGAAACTGTTTTTTTTTTTTTTTTT
>NW_015546101.1:1942361-1965921 GCF_001515605.1 Sinocyclocheilus anshuiensis | reverse complement strand
AAGGGGGAATCTCCTCAACCACCACCAGTGTGCAGCATCCACCTGGATGATGCGATGGCAGCCATATTGCGCCAGAACGCCCACCACACACCAGCTTATTGGTGGAGAGGAGACAGAGTGATGAAGCCAGTCAGCAGATATGGGGATAATTAGGAGGCCAGGATGGTCAGAGACCAATGGGCAAATTTGGCCAGGATGCCGAGGTCACACCTCTACTCTTTTCGTAAGACATCCTGGGATTTTTAATGACCACAGAGAGTCAGGACCTCGGTTTAACGTCTCATCTGAAGTACGGTGCTTTTTCACAGTATAGTGTCCCTGTCACTATACTGGGGTGTTAGGACCCACACAGACCACAGGGTGAGAACCCCCTGCTGTCTTCACTAACACCTCTTCCAGCAGCAACCTAGTTTTCCCAGGAGGTCTCCCACCCAGGTATAAAATAATCACATTTTGTTGCTTTGCAGCCTGAAATGAAGACGGACACAGTTTTTGTTTTATTCAGCTCTATTTACTCAGTGCAACTTATAACATCCAAGAGAAAGATAAAACACCAACGTGTCAGAAAAAAATGAAAAAAATAAAAATAAAAAAACAGAATCACTGAGTTGGAAAAAGGATCGCCCCATTGTGTAAGTATTTTGTTGAAACACCTTTTGCTTTTAATTACAGCCTTTAGTATGTTTGGATTTGTCTTTACTAACTTTGCACATCTAGACTGTGCAGTATTTGCCTGCTCTTCTTTGCAGAACTGCTCAAGTTCAGTTAAATTTGATGGTGAGCGTTTGTGGACTGCAGTCGTCAAGTCATTCCACAGTTTTTCAGATTTTAGGCCATGCAAGGACACTCAGCTTTTTCTCCTTCAGTCACGGTGTGCTCAGTTTTGCTGTGTGCTTTGGGTCATTGTCATGTTGGAAGGTAAACCTTCTTCCCATTGACAACTTTCTGGCAGAGGGCAGCAGATTTTCCTCAAGAATTTGATGGTATTTTGCCCCATCCATTTGTCCTTCTATCCTGACAAGTGATCCAGTCCCTGCTGCAGAGAAACACCCCATAACAGATATGGGGATTGTTAGGAGGCCATGATGGTCAGAGGCCAGTGGGTGAATTTGGCCAGGATGCCGAGGTCACACCTCTACTCTTTTCGTAAGACATCCTGGGATTTTTAATGACCACAGAGAGTCAGGACCTCGGTTTAACGTCTCATCTGAAGTACGGTGCTTTTTCACAGTATAGTGTCCCTGTCACTATACTGGGGTGTTAGGACCCACACAGACCACAGGGTGAGAACCCCCTGCTGTCTTCACTAACACCTCTTCCAGCAGCAACCTAGTTTTCCCAGGAGGTCTCCCACCCAGGTACTGACCAGGCTCAACCCTGCTTAGCTTCAGTGGGCAACCAGTCTTGGGCTGCAGGGCGATATGGCCTTGCCACCCATAGTTGATTGTTTGCTTCAGTTGCACTACCAAGGACTGAAATGCTCCAGGAAAGCTCTTTTCATGCTGAGCTCATCCAAATGACCACAGCTGATCACAGTTGAAAGTCAAATGGATTTGCGTGCCATTGAGAAGATGATTAGCTACACCTGAGGGGATGATCCTTTTTCCAACTCATTGATTCTGTTTTTTTATTTAAATTATTTTTTTTTTTTTTCTGACATGTCGGTGTTAGGCCTATATCTTACACTTGGATATGGTATAAGATGCACTGAGAAAATACAGCTGGATAAAACAAAAAATAAAACTTCATTTCAGGGTGCAAAGCAACAAAATGTGATTATTTTAAAGGGGGGTGATTCTTTTCTATACCTACTGTATCTTTACTTCCACTTGATAAATTTAATGCATCTTTGCTAAATAAAAGTATTAATTACAGTGTATATCAGTCGATTTGTATAATATCTAATATCGACTGAAAATGAACAGTAAATTAACAAAAAATCTAATACCAAATTTCTGATGTAATGTGCATTACTAATTATTTACTACTAATAAAAAACATTGTAACTTATAATAGTATTTTAGTTCAGTGGTTTGAATGTTGTTTTTAAAAAAGGGTACTGTTATTTTTTCTCCTCACTTTGAGTGTGAGACTTGGAAATGCATCATTAGTTTAGGGCTGTGTATCACCAGCAAAGTCACGATAGGATACGTATCACGATACATGACTGCACTGAATTTCACCTCAGCAGAATTTAGAAAAACAGCTGTTTATTAAACACTGCTTACTATAGTGCCATTTCTAACTATTGGCAGAGCAGGCAGTTGACCTCTGCATTATGAAGGGCCTCCATAATTGTACCACAGTACAATATAGGTAATTGCATATGTTTCATGTTTACATTGTGCACTCCCCACCAGGTACAATATTCTGATTGTTTGCATCTTGTTTTTAAGCCCATAAATAATAATGTACTTGTTTTAATAAATGTATATTGTAATGTACTCATTCTAATATATTTTAAAAATAATTTACATTGCTGGTAGGTTATCATTGCACAAATTAACACACTCTCTACAATAAAAAAAAATAAATTTAGAAGAGTTCTAAACTAACGTGCTGTCTTCACTGTATCTTAACGCACACGCTCTCAAGGCTGATTTATACTCGACGCGTCCGCAAGTATGAATTACACTTTTCTGAGAATAGAATTTTGAAGTGGAGATAGCTAAACTGCAAGCTTACCAGTGTTTTCAGAAAGCAAGCATGTTTATCCACAGTGGAGAGAGAGCGCGTGCACGTTTGCCAGGTTGACAAAGATAAGTAGTAGACTTAGCAGATATTTCCGTATTGTGCAAGTGTGAAGCTCTGTTTCGGGGATTACGTTTCTTTATATCAGGCAACCCAGTTGTGTTCCTCTGCGGCCAGATTAAACCTGGTTGTAGCCTATATATGCTCTATTCATTCTTTTTTAGAAACCTCGCACTTTTCTACTCAATTTTAAACGTTGTAAAATTTTAAACAAATTAAGTGTGGTCCACTGCTGCACACGTGCCACAATATCGATACAGGGCCAGCTGTATCGATACTCGTATCGTCAAATCTCTGTGACGATACATCGTCGTATCGATATTTTGAAAACAGCACTACTAAAAACTTCTGGCCCTTTAATAATATCTGTGCCTACTCAGTCTTATTACACCCGGCCTCTGGATGGACTAACGGTCTTTAATTTGCATGTTTTGTGACTCCAAGGTACCCATGTTTTCTCTGGAAATGCTTGTTTAGGCAGTTGCATGTGATGGTGCTTGAGTTAAGTGTTGTACCTTTTGTGATGAATGCGTAAAATAGTTGATTGGTAACTCAACAGCTTTGTCTCTTAAACATTTACACTTTGCACTGAACCTCTGAATGCTTGCTTGATTCTCAGATAAACATGCATGACTCGGAGTTGAATGCTGAGGCAGTGTGGTGGACGTATAATAAATTAATAATGGCCCTAAATGGAAGATGAAATAGTGGTTTAACATGTGCCAAAGCATCAAAAGCAAGCCATGTAAAGAGATTGATTTGATACCATATCCTCTTAATGGTGTGGCATTCCACTCACTAATTACAGCTGGTTTAAGGCACACTTGCTGTTTTTATGTGGCTGTTCACTGAAGATCTGATACAGACTAATGTGACCGCTTTTCAAGGTTGAATTATGATTCACAAGTAATTTAGTTGTGACTGAACTAAATGGATCTGGGAAACTGCCTCAGGTTCTGGAAATCTTGTTTAAATTGTACATCTTTTTTTGTTTACACGGACGTTTAAGACCGTAGAGTTTGTACTTGGGCATGGGCCGGTATGAGATTTTGAAGGTATGATAACCTTAAGCAAAAATATCACGGTTTAACGGTATCACGGTATTGTCGTTACAGCTCTAAAATGTCGAAGCAAAAACAGAATGTTCTGACTAGCTTTGTGAAATTATACTACATGCCTGAACGAAGCAAACAGGGAAGCTCTGAATGGGACGCAGATTCACTCTCTGAGAGCAGGAGGTGCTGATACAGCGTTTCCTTGGTTATTGCAGTAAACAAAGCAGAGCTGCGCTGAAAACACTGCTTTAATGTGAATTATACGAAGACAAGATTAAAAGAAAATACCATCTAAACTTTTCTGAAGACCGTCAGTTCCCCTCAGAAACACATTCATATAAACCCCCAAATCAATATTTAGGATTTTCTTCCAATAGTTTGTGCATCATGAACACTGAGTGATCTGCCTGCTACAGTATTTTTCTCTGTGCGTTCGTCTTCAGCGTCTCTGGCTTGTGTTAACGGGCGTTTACAGACTTCATATTTTCACATAAATGACATTTGGAAAATGATATGCATTGCAAAGCAGTTTGTGCAAGTCCAGCCAGAACAGAGATCGGCTGCAATAAAACAATAAACGGCCTGTTGCCGATCGCATAAGCTCCAGAGGAAGCTCCTTCGGCCGTCATACACACACGTGACTGACCGCTCGCTTGCACCAACAGGAGGGGAAGTTACTCTCAACACTGCACTCAACCTGATGGATTCCTACACTTTCAGTCTTTGAGGAGACATGAAAAACAGTGCATACCGCAGGAACGGTATAACGGAAAATGTTAGTGGTTTTGAAACCGTGAACTTTTCAAACCGCGGTATACATTAATACTGGTAATCGGCCCATGCCTAGTTGTACTTGTACTGTATTTGTGGGTTTGTGTAATTCACACAGTGTTCTGTCATTTTCAGGTATATGAGCATGTGTATGAGACAGTGGACATAAATAGCAGCCCAGAGGTGAGGGCGAATGCAACAGCAAAGGTAAGTCACTGTATTTCTTTTAATTGAATAGACGGAATTTTTTTCTGTAACTAACAGTATTCTGCTAACTATTTTTAGCATGAACATTGTCCGACAGTTAATCTCATTATCTGATTGGCTTGGTTGTAATGCCTTCTTTAACACCAGACTGATGGCCTAAAAATATATGAGCATCTTATTTGTGGCATGTGGCCATTCATACTTTTTTGGATATATTTTATTATATGAATAAAATTATTTATTCGTAAAATATGTAATCTTTATATCATGTACATAAAAAAAAAAAGGGTTTGCTAAGGTTTTTTTTTTAATGTTTTGGAACCTCACCAAGGCTGCATTTATTTGAACAAAAATACAGAAAAAATGTTGAACTATTATTGCAATTTAAAATAACACATTTTTACAATAACTAATAAATAATTTTTTACATTAATATATTTTAAAATGTATTTTATTTAGCCTTTACACCAGTCTTCAGAAGAGCTGCACAATTAATCATTAAAAAATCGCAATCTCGATTCAGACACGCAATCTCATTTCTAATTGACAACGATTCATTACACATTATTTTGATAAGTTAAGAATCGTGGGAGATTCGTCATATCTATTTGAGACAAAAAATTGAGATTTTCAATTTATCCAGAATCATGCAGCGCTAGACTTCAGTGTCACATGGTCCTCATTCTAATATGATTTGGTGGTCAAGAAACATTTCTTAAAGGGATAGTTCACCCCTATTTGAAATCTATTTGATAATAGATAAATAGAATAATTTGTGAGAAGAACGTTTGGTTGATGCATATGTAGGCTGAATGAAGTCAAGCTGTAATCGCATTATCTTGGACACTCGTGTGATTTCAGTTGGACTAAAGCATTTACATGACATTAAAAAAAAAAAAAAAAAGATTGTTTTTGTATTTTTTTTTTTAGCTGAAATTTAACTTTTAAAGTGCATGTAAACTTTTTCTGTCTTTCAGAGTGTAGAAGGAGAGCACCATGAGAAAGCTGTGGAGCTGTTGAAGGCTGCTCAGGGTACAGTGAAGCTGGTGGTACGGTACACCCCTAAGGTCCTGGAAGAGATGGAGTCGCGCTTTGAGAAGTTGAGGTCTGCCAAACGCCGGCAACAGAACAACTACCCCCAGTAGGGCGTCTCGCCTGAGCCCTCCGCCCCTCCCATCTCTCTCTCTCTCTCTCTCTCTCCTTCTCTGTCATTGTCTTTAATTCTTCTGCCATCTGTCTTCCTCGTTCACACTCGCTCACCCCCCCTTTCTCCAGCCAGGGATTAGCCACATGTTTGGCACTTTTTTTTTGTGAGAATTTTCTAAATCCTCACCTCCTCAACAGTTTTTTTAAATCTTTTCACACACTTCTTTCTCATAGCATGAACACTACTACATTGGCTCTGGATGTTGTCATGTAGACATCACACACACACATGCACTATTGGTGCATAACTAAGAATGTACTGTCATTTGGGATGTTGATTAGTTAGATATGCAAGGGGACCATTGCAATGTTCAACTCCTGAGGTCATCTGAATGAAAATGTCAAAAATGTGCCTCAAGAGATTTACAAAACAGTCTGCAGCCCCCACTATGTCCCATCGTAGGCTGTGTTTTATGGTCCAAGCACAAAATGAGTGAACACTACAACCATGTTAAAATGCTAAATGACTGTAAGTTTCATCATCTCAGAATAACAGTGTATCATTGCGTGAAGGTTTTATGATGTATTATCATGTGCTTTTCTTACTGTTTGTCCTCAGAAAAAGGATAAGTCCACCAGAAATAAAAAAAAAAGAATAACATCTCACTTTGAGTCTCCAGAGAGATAAATGGCAGAGCGGTGACACAAGCATCCCATCAGTACTGCTGTTTTAAACGCAAAATGTCAGCTGTAAATATACTCCTGTACAAAAAATGCCAGGCCGATATCGCTTACTGACCCAAACTGATTGACTCTTCACATCATGTTTACAGTACAAACTGACACTTTTTTTCTTTCATGAATGTGTGGGAAAAATCTACATTAACTGGTATATCAGCTCAATTGAGTTCATTATCAACAAGAATATTAAACTATTTGGGTTTGTTTAGACTCTTTTAGAGCCACAAAACATGTTACATACACTCCTGATTACTCCATTTAAACAGTCAGCTTTTGATTGAAAATATGTGAATGGAGTGTTTATGAATAGTTCAACCAAACATCAGTTCAGAGGAGATGCTTGTGGCACTGTTTGGGTGTTAGATAAATAGAAAATGAATTGAAAATAAAACATTTTTTGTAGCATATGCCCCTTAAAGCACACAGAAACAATGAAGCAGTTACCTAGCTATTATTCAGGCTTGCGTTCCAGTTGTTGTTTGTAGAATTTAAGATTTTAATTTAAATCCTCACAGCAGAAACACTAAGTTTAAAACCATAAGGAGAATTGTATTGTTTTATGGCTGTTTTATCGTCTGTTGTTTCATAACACTTTCTGAGTGTTAATGTGGCACTTGCCTTTCAGTCAGCTGTGGGTCCATATGTTACACCCAATTCACGCTGATCATTACAAAGATCTGCATCATGTTTCAGAATCAGTTCACTTAAATGGTTATATTAGCATATCATGAGGTAGCAACTGAGCATAATGCTAGCAAAACAGCAATGACTGCATAAACGAATGTTTAAGAATACCAACCTTATTCACCATTCATTATATGAGACGTCTTAAATGAAGCTCAAGAGAAATTGTGTATTAATTGGTGCTGTCATTTTCATTTTCTTTCATTTATTTTGTCCTATTTTTTTTTTCTGAAAAGTCAGTCATTAATTCACGCATATCAATGTCTACAGGGAAAGAGATGCAGATCTCGAGTTGAGATTTTATCAGGTCTTCTCCAGATACTTTAGTGGCTAAAAATTCAGTCGCGTTACATTCATTACTTTAGATTCACCTCTACTTGTTCATGTTACAGCCAAATTTTAAGGATTCAATTGACATGTTGTTTAAATCCTGATTTGTCAAGATTCATGTTATAAAAGTAGTTTCACACTGCACTTTCACACTCTTTGTACGCATTTTCACACGTTAAAAAATGCAACACGCTTAATGTATTTTTAACCTCAAACGCAGATATTTTCAGTGTCTGACAAGCTTGGAAAAAAATTGTCTATTTTTCGCAGTCTCTCATAAAAGATTTAACGTGTCTAATTATAGAGGCCCATGACTCACCCCGAGCTGTGAGATACGTAGGTGTTTTGGGGGTGAGAGATAAAAGGGAGGTCTGATGTCTTGCATGAAGGAATCAGTTGTGTTATTGACAAAAAAGAAGAATCACGCGATCTCTTTTCTTTCTGTGGTGTATAAGGTGCTCAGGTTGGTTCTTGAAACAACATCATGAATTTGAAAGCATCATGAATCACAAGAGCAATAATGAGATATGATCCGTCATCTCAGACAGGTTACTCACTCCCCATTCATACTTGGATTTGTCCACAGGGGGGCTGACTATTTTTATAACCTGTTTCTTTTGATATTTTACCCCTTTTTGATAAAGTGATTTTTCTCTTGAGATTTTTTTCCAAGAAAGCTTTGTATTGATTTACCTTGACCACATTCTCCCTGTGATTCAGGTAACAAGACCAAACTTGCATCCTTTCTGGGAGCTCTTTCGGTGTCTGGTCAGCTAGTTTGGACTGTTTTTTTTTTTTTTAAGAAACTGTTGTTTTATTGTATTGTTTGACATTTCTGTCCTGCTGTATTGTGTTACATTAATGTGGATGTATAAAGACTGATCAAAGTGATTTGTTTTGAGGATACAGTTTAAATATACTGTGGGTTTAAATCTTTTGTGTGTGTGTGTGTTTCCTTCTTTGCTTCTTTGCATGTGCTTGAGAGAAAGCTAGATAATACGTTTTTAGAAAAGAAAAAAAGTGATTTCATTCACAGGCGGTTGCATCGTTTAACCAAACTAGCACGCATTTACCTAAACACCAGAGGGCGCTGCAGGACAACACAGTTACAATAGTTTGCTGGTCTCAGTCTCTTTGCACAATTTAAATACGTAAAATGATCAAAACTGCGAATACTTGCAATTTAATCGTTTTGAAAATTATAAATAATTACAATCTCATATAAACCCTCAGTAACAGGAAACATAGGTAAAAAGAAGCAAGCAACACAGAGTCACAACATTCGCATCCATCAGTCTTGTGTCGTAATGTAATGGCACACGCTCACAGACCAACGAACACTCGAGGGATTTGTAAGCCCAGTCTTGTCAGCGTTGTCATCGACTGTGTTCCGTCTGTCTCGGGTTGCATCTTTAAGACGGAGCACGCACGACACCGACGCCAAAAGCCTTACTGATTAATAACATGTAATATAAAAACAATCCATCTAGAGAGTTTGAACTGTGTTCATGAAGAAATATCGGCCCGCTGACCGTATTAATGAATGGATCTTTCATTCAAACGCACCCTCTGCATCTCCTCAGGCTGTTTACCAGCCGCGTTCATCTTAGTCAGAAGCTCAATTGAAAAATATTATAAAGGCTGGATTCGTTTTTTAAATTATGGATTAAAAACTTTAAAAAGTGTTATTTCCACATTCACACACATAGGTTTGTAATATTTTGGCCAATACGTAAAACCAGTTTAAGTGTAAACAATGAAAGCAATACGCAGGACAGAGGCGCAGCTGCTAAACTTCAACATGGAGCAGACCATCCACGGCCATTCTGGCACCTCGTCCATGATGGCATGTCTGGGCCTCATTGCAAACATTTCATCCTCTCAAACCCGCCACCAAATTGTCATTGGAGAACATTCCAGAACAAAGCCATGCGGGCCAGTCATGCTTTCTGCTCTCACGGATAATACCGCTGAGTTGACGCTTCCAGATATGGAAAGCCGTTGTAACATTTAATCTATAAGCCGTACTAGTATCTATTTTCATGGTACTAGTACCTATTTTTTAGATACTAGTATCTTTTCCATTAAGTACTAGTACTTATTCATTAGGTACTATTCTTTAGCTACTAGTGCTTATTCTTTACGTAGCTACTAGTGTTTTTTGTAAAGTTACTAGTACATTCATTAGATACTAGTACTTAATCATTAGATACTAGTACTTATTCATTAGATACTAGTGCTTATTTATTAGGTACTAGTACTTATTCATTAGATACTAGTACTTATTGATTACATACTAGTACTTATTTATTAGATACTAGTACTTATTTATTAGATACTAGTATTTATTCATTAGATACTAGTACTTACTCAATAGATACTAGTACTTATTTCAATAGTGACTAGTAACTATTATATTGTTACTAGTAAAAAAAAATTAATTTTTGCCATTGACTTCTATGGGGATCCGTCATTGAGATATCAACTATTCCGTTTTGACTAGTATGTATTCCACTAGTGACTAGTACTTAATTTTTTATGCACTAGTAGTTATTCATTAGGTACTAGTACATATTGTTTAGATACTAGTACTTGTCCATTAGATAGTACCTATTAAATAGACACTAGTACTTATTCATTAGATACTAGTACCAGTATCTAAAAAATAAGTACTAGTATCTAATGAATAAGTACTAGTACCTGATGAATAAGTACTAGTACCTGATGAATAAGTACTAGTACCTGATGAATAAGTACTAGTACCTGATGAATAAGTACTAGTACCTGATGAATAAGTACTAGTACCTGATGAATAAGTACTAGTACCTGATGAATAAGTACTAGTACCTGATGAATAAGTACTAGTACCTGATGAATAAGTACTAGTACCTGATGAATAAGTACTAGTACCTGATGAATAAGTACTAGTACCTGATGAATAAGTACTAGTACCTGATGAATAAGTACTAGTACCTGATGAATAAGTACTAGTACCTGATGAATAAGTACTAGTACCTGATGAATAAGTACTAGTACCTGATGAATAAGTACTAGTACCTGATGAATAAGTACTAGTACCTGATGAATAAGTACTAGTACCTGATGAATAAGTACTAGTACCTGATGAATAAGTACTAGTACCTGATGAATAAGTACTAGTATCTAATGAATAAGTACCAGTATCTAAAAAATAAGTACTAGTATCTAATGAACACTTACTAGTAATATTTAGATAGATACTAGTCACTATTGCAATTATTACTAGTCAGAAATGAAAAGATGATATCGAAAACAAAATAACTACGTCTCCTTGTTCATTTGGAGATATCTTCAACCTCATAAAGAACTAGTGAGAATGTATTTGGAGATATCTTCATTTAAACAGATCATTACATAAACATGAGTACCTCTCAACCGTCTAATCAGAGTCCACATGGTAATACAATACATTAATATGCTGAATTAATTTGATTGTTAAGTAGGGCTAACTGGCTTTGTATGTTAGCATATCTTGCTAATTGGTTATCATGAAAACACAAGGAAAGATTACAAACCTGTTTTCCAACAAAAGTATAATGATATGTTTTAGTCCAAATTCACTTCACAACATCAGTCGAGTCTTTGAGATAACTTATTATTGTAATCTGACATGGTTTCATTAAAAAGAATGAGGCAGAAATCATGCCAATTTATATAATTCTATACAGTGATAAAGGCTATATCGATTAGCATTGCATTTTAAACTTTATTCTTATAAAAATACCCGAGATGGCTTGAAGAGCACAGATAAAACCATATGTTGTCACAGTCATTGTTTATTTTCTTCATGTTTCATCAGTAAAACGTCTATCTGAATGTTATTCAGCTACTAGGCTATATCTACAGCGAAAGTTGAATTTCCTGGAACATCATCAGTGAGTCTCACTTGTGGAGTTTCTGCGCGAGGGCGCCCTCCGGCGACGAATATGAATCAAAAAGAAATTACATTAATTGAGCAGTCATTATTGTTCACAAAACCCTAATTTGAGTAAAAACTGCAAAAATAATTACGAACTTTGAGGTAAACATTTGCAAATCCTTACGTTTTTTACAGAACATTAATGTAAAAACATTCACTGTCTGTAGCACCAGTGCTATATGCAAAAAAAGTTAACATACAGCCCTGGTATGATATTTATTGTTTTCACTGGAGGAAAAATAGGAAAATAACACACAATACAGTTGGTGTCTTATCTCCATCCTGCCACTAGAGGTCACTCGATGACCAACAAACACATTAGGCTACTATGTTTACGGAATTACAGTGTCTACAAAACTGACAAAAATACGTTTTCTATGTGTTTGTCTACAAATAATTGTTTCTTTTCTATGTGGTTTCCTCAAAAAAAGTACATCCATCCTAAAGAATAAGCACTAGTACCTAATGAATAAGTACTAGTACTTAATGGAAAAGATACTAGTATCTAAAAAATAGGTACTAGTACCATGAAAATAGATACTAGTACGGCTTATAGATTAAATGTTAAAACGGCTTGCCATATCCAGATGGACTTTGTTACATTAATACCAGCAGCCTGTTGATGCTGGGACATACTTTGAACCGCGTGAGAGCCTAAAGAATGCATTTATAGCCGTGCCATTGCTGGTGTAGACAGGAGAGTGCGAGACACCTGTCTGCCGCTCTCGGTGTGACTGGGGTTTCTCAGCTAATTAATAGCGTGTGCTCGAGCGACGCATTTTGACGTGTCGTAGTTCAAAGAAACCTCTAGAAATTAGGAGAGGATTGTAACCAAACAATGGGATTATTATTTGTGTGTTGGGGAAAAGCCTATAACTCGCTAAAATGTGAGTGCAAAAGAGGAATATGTAATACAGTATTTAAATGAAAACCAGACAATAAGCATCAACAAGAGTTTTAGCTTTATTTAGCATGTTTTGCATAACATCACATGTGGAAGGAAAATACTGAAATCACTAGACCCTACAGCATGGATCTTAAATACAATAACATGAAATGAAACAAAATGAACACAAGCAATAAAGAAAAGTGAATCACACCTAAGCAACAGACCATAGGATGTGAGTGAGAAATGGGGAGCACAAGCAAATGAAGAAAACCACTGACATATTTCTTTGCGCTGTCATTTGATCACGGACATGTCATAGGATCAGTTTCAGGACAGAAGACAGAAAGAGGACAGTGTCACGGTTTCTCTAAACCCATTACGTCTCTCATTTCTTGCTGTCTTCTTTTGTGACTTGAGCTGCAATGAAGTGAAAGAACCATTATTAGATTACATCCTGCATTTAGAGGGGGGGGATAATTCTACAGTGGATTTATCTACCACTGTAGAATTATCTAAAGTTACCTTCAGTGCTGTTCAAAATAATTCATTATACAGCTTTTTACATTTTGTTAATTTTGGTCATATACAACCGTAATGGATATTGTGTTATGATGTTTTATGTTAATTTGAAATTAATTATTCTTTAAAAATGTTTAGATGGAAGTGTATAATCTCAAATGTCCAAAATGTTATACAGGATTACAAACATGAGTTAGTGCACCTGTTGAAATAGTTTAGATATGCACTGCTTTTCAAAAGTCTGGGGTCAATTTTTTTTTAAAGAAATTAATACTTTTACAGTTATTATTAAACAAGGATGCATTGCATTTATCAAAAGTGACAGTAAAGAATTAAAATCAAAAATCTGTAAAGAATCGGGGAGAGAAAATGGTAAAAAAAATTAAACAGTTCAAGTGTTTTCAACACTGATAAGAAATATTTCTTCAAATCAGCATAAGAATGATTTCTTAAGGATCATGTGCTACTGAATCAGCTTTGCCATCACAAGAATAAATTACATTTTAAAATCTATCAAAATAGAAATCAGTTATTGTAAATTGTAATAACATTTCACAATATTACTTTTTTTTACTGTATTTTTTCCATCAAATAAATTCAGCCTTGGTGAGCATAAAAGACATCTTTCAAAATTATGAAAAACCTTACGGACCCTAAACTTTTGAATGGTAGAGTGCTTTAAATGTATGCGCAAAACTAATATTAGTTCTGACAGTGTCTGGTGGCTCAGAGACCAGTGGTGCATCTCATTTTGTTAACTCTGCATCCTTGTGCACTGAAAAAAATGTTTCATTCATCCAATTAAAAAAAATTAGGGTAATGATTCACATCTATATTTTTTTACTTGAGCCAATGAAAAATAAATAACTTGCCCTAATCTTTTTAATTGGATGAATGAAACATTTATTTTCAGTGTGTCCTTTTCTCAGGTCCGTTGCAGGAATCTAAGCTCACAAGACACAAGAGAAAGATTGTAGGAGGAGAATGAATGTGTGCATCAGGTGTTTCGGCAAACTTCTTCATAGGATGTGCACCTGTGCATCCTTTCTCCTCTGAAAACTTCCCCTCTCCTCACAGTGCTTTTAGAGAATTGATTTGTCCTTCATGATGGCAGCGTTTGATCGATTTCTGTATTGAGAAACACCCAGACATGCTGGACTTGAGAGGGTGGAGTGCTTTGTTAGCGAAAGTGCAGGCAGTGTGGGTGTGCTGGCAACACATGGGGCACTGTCATGCTTACCTTGGACACATTTCACACAGAGCAAACCTGAGCTTACTGTTTACTCACGATCTGAGAGAGTGAGGGCGGTAGGGAATGTGAAGGGAAACAGGAGTTAAGGAGGAAGTATTAAAGTGTGACACACAACAGAAATCATGGATCACTGGAAAGAGATCCATTTTGGAACTTTGGAACAGACGCACTTCTATGTCCAATCCAACCCAACAGTTATTAACCAAAATGAAATTTTCGATTTATGCCAAGACATGTTATCCGTGTTTCTTTATTTAGTCTGAAGTAAAATCATAGCGGAGTCATAAAATAAAATGTTAATACAGACAGAAGTATGGATGGACTTTGATCTGTATGTCTCAGCATATATCTATCATTTTATCATAACATAAGAGTGTTCTCTTATGTTCAGTGGTCATTCAGGTAAGTTTCATTCACTGATTATGGTCCCCTCATACAACATCTCATTTGACTATTGGCATCATTTTTAGTGGAATACAGTACCCTAAAATATACAAAACTTTAAAAAAAGACTAGTTAAGTGAAAATTAAAACATCAAACTAATATAGTTATAAGCTTAAAAAACATTTCCCCCCCATAAATAATAGGCACACTACCAAAAGTTTGGGGTATGCTAGTGAAAATTGTGGCTAACCAAACAGTTGCTGGTCCCCATTGACTTTCATAGTATAGAATAAATGCTCTATAGCTAAATGGGGACCATTCAACTGTTTGCTTACCAACATTCTTCAAAATATCTTCTTACGTATTCAGCAGAAGAAAGAAACTGCTGGTTTGGAACAACTTGAGGGTGAGTAAATGATGGCAGAATTTTCATTTTGGGGTGAACCATCCCTTTAAGCAGCACAACTGTTTTCAACATAATGATAATAACAATAAATGTTTCTTGAGCACCAAATCAGCATATTAGAATGATTTATGGAGGATCATGTGGCACTGAAGACTTGAGTAATGGCTGCTGAAAATTAAGCTTTGCCATCAAAAAAATAAAATAAAATATAACATTACAAACATCTCACTTACCACAGAAATAGACAAATCAAATGTTATCTTTAGTATATAATATATAACACCGAGACAATTTTATCATCAACTGTTACTAAGCAAATCTCTCAGTAAGTCTTGAGTTAGAGGCATGTACTTACGGCGTACTTCCAGTTTGCATTCTACTACGTCTTCTCCACTGGAGTTGATCGCCTTACACATGTACACACCTCCATCAAACGGACACGGTTTACGGATCTCCAGAGTCAGCACACCCTGATTGCTGAACATACGGTACTTGGCCTCATTTGTAATGTCCATCTTGTTTTTGTACCATGTGATTTTAGGCTGCACAAAACATTAATATGGATTTAGAAATAGACAATCTTTACCATTTTCTTACATAAGCATTGATATGATAGATACTATTTTGTAATATATTTATCAGAATTATGTGTAAAACAAATTGAAGCCATTAAATATTTCATGAGCAAGGTGATATGATTTTTTTTATTTTAGTTTTATAATAAGCACTACATGCTCAAAAGTAGACTAATTTGGACTATTTTCAGTCCTTTTCTGTTTCAGCCTGACAATATCCCTGTGAACAAAGTGAGAACCTTTAGGATGAATTGTAATGCTGACTGCAAACCAGACCCCATCAGTGACCTTTTTATCTTACAAGTCAGACTTTTATTCTCTAGAATTGCTGAACAAGCATAAATGAGTCTGATGTTTCGGTGTTTCATACTACAGCCCTACAGTATAGTGCATGACCTTTGATACTGAGGTCGCATGTGCTCACCTTAGGGATGCCTCTTACGGAGCAGCTGAGTGTAGCACTGTATCCAGCAATAACTGAGCGACTCATGAGAGGATGTGTGAACTTGGGGACCTCAGAGAAATCACGCTCTTTGTAGGAAGGAGGCTTGTACACAATGCCTGTAAAGAAAACCAAATCATACATCAGGAGATCAGGGGAGTCACATGAGAATTAGAAAGACTTTAAATACTGACAGCCTAACCACCAGTTTTTTTGCAGGAGTGCTCTTGTGATCTACACTGTTTACTAGTGAGCAAGCATGAGAATCTATCTGTGCACAGTCACCTGTTTTCTGGATGTAGGCGCTGTCTTTGGAGAGGCAAGGCTCTGGACTCAGACCAACCATATTCATGGCATACACACGAAACACGTACTCATTCCCCATGATCAGGTCTGACACCACACAGTTAGTGCGCCGATACTGCTCAAACACGGTGTACCATTCCTGCAAAGAAGAGACGTAATCATATGTTGTGTACGACACTGTCAGACACATTTTACTGTGATTAAAAGCCGTAGCTGTTCTCCTCTGAAACTCACAAAATCATGTCTCTTATATGAAAATGATTAAAATAATCCTTAAAATAATATATTTTATATAGACATATATTACCTTTCAGAAATTTAGGCTCAGTAATTTTTTTTAGACAGAAATTAATACGTTTGTTCAGCAGGATGCATTAAATTGATCAATACTTAAAGTTAAAACATTTAATACTAAATTAAATGAAGGATCATGTGACACTGAAAACTGGAGTAATGGCTGCTAAAGATTCCTCGCTGCCATCACAGGAATAAATGACACTGTAATATATATTAAAATAGTAAAGATTTATTTTTTAAACTGTAATAATGTTTGACATTACAACTGTTTTACTGTTTTTTGATTAAATAAATGCAGTCTTTGTAAGCATAAGTGACTTCTTTCAAAAACATTTGTAAAAATCTTACTGACATCAAACACTGAATGGTTGTGTATTTAAAAAGTATGATTTTGTTCAGTTTTTAAATCCCACATTAATTTTTTTGTATTTATTGGACACGTTTCATGTTTATTTGCGCTGGCTATAATACAGTTTATGGGAGGAAAAATCATCAACAAAGTAATATAGCCCATGTGTTAGTTAATTTAGAAATATAGGCACAAAAATGTGTCAAGAAAGATACATTTATCTGAAAGGCAAAATTGCATGAGATTTTTTAAGCATAAACCTGCCTCACTAAATTCTTTATATTATTTATTTATTTGTTTGTTTCAATAGTTTTTCCAGTTTAACTATAAAAATGGATATAAAACACTGCATGTTCATTTTTAACCACTTTGTCATATGGTCACCAGCAAACAGTATGTGGGAACTATGTCACCACTTATCCTTGCTAATCTAAAACATTGTAGTGTGGTTCTCAGATTTCTGACTATACCACTGTAAAATCATTATCCATTGTTATAGACAATGGGGAAAACGCTGCAGGATCGCATAGCGCATGTATTAAGCCAAAGTGTCGTTACTACAGTATGTCTGTGGGAGCAGTAGATGTTGAAGCAGGTAAATGGTCTGCCCGTGGATGTGCCCCAAAGCCTGCAGCTTAAAGTGCTTTTATATTTAGCAGCAGAGCATCTCCGATTTCTGATTGAGATTGGCCTGTGAAACCTGATAATCCGGTGTCTTCCTGCCTGCTGCTCTGGACACAGGGAGAGGAATAGACTAGCTCTAGTAACAATGAAACCTAAACCGGGTGCTTTTTATTTAGCCACTAACCTTAGTGGCTCAAGAGTACAAAGGGGTAAAGACAGCACTATAATGACAGCACTTAAATCAGGGCAAGGCCGTGGGCTAAGATTACAGCATGCTTGCACCGAAGGGGGCACAGGTGCTCCAGTTTGGTGTGCAGTAAGGGTTCAGCAAGCATTTTGGAGATTTGGGTACTAGATGTTCTGGATGCTGTTCCGCTGGCTCACAATTCAGTGCCACTGGCCAACTGTATGTCACAAGAGAGGCTATAAACTCATAATCTCCCTGCAATGCTGTGCCATTGATGAATAGTGCACATACATTACTCAATTACCAGTGGTGTAGTGGTTCCTGGAGAGGTGGGTATACTCTTAATTTATTTATTTATTTTTAAAGCGGCCCAGCAAAGGATGAACGCCCTGTGTTTTAAACAGTGACATGTAAGACTCCAAAATGGGCCAGTAGTATTTGCACATTGTCACTTAACTACTGCTGCTTGACTTCATGGAGTAAGGATCATTATGAAATTAATATTAGCCACAGAAGAGGTGTTTTATCCAGAATTGTGAAGCTCTACGCCTATGTGTGACTGTTTCTCCCATGACATACAGTGACGGGCACATGGTAATTTCGAGCCCTGACATATTTTATTAACATAATTTACAAGGTACAGTTATTACAAAGTGCCCACCTTGGTTGACGGGTTCATTCGAAGTTGTAGTTGAAGACTGATTGGGGTGGGGGACGGAGCGAGCGCAGGCACAATCATATTTCAAGGGATGCCGGCGCCTCGGTCCTGACCGCATCACTGTCTTAGGTGTTTTTAGGGAATATTTACATTTATTCACATGTGATTGGATTAGCTACTCATGTGCTGGACTGTCATGGTTTTGGCTAAAGCAGGACACTACTGAATGCTGCGCATCAGAGGCGATTTAGAAGTGGGTGTACGCAATGCCGACTGATATAAGTGGGTATATGCCGTATACCACTGCACTACATCACTGTCAATTACAGTGATCACAAGCTTAGCTGCTTTAGTTAGACAATGGAAGGCATGGGGAGGCTTACAAACTATTTCTCTTTCTCTCAAATTCTCTCTCTGAGCCTGAGTTTGATTACTAACAGTGTTTGGCATATGCACTCTAACAGTTCATATGTACAGTATGACTCTGTAAAAGAGACAGGAAATAAAATCAAATAAAATAATAAAATAAAATAATTCTCCATTTCAGCAAAAACCCAAATTTGTAAGTTTGGGTTTACCATGGTTTTCTTATCAGCCTTCTGGATGGTGTAGCCTGTGATGTCGCAGTTGCCATTATCCTTGGGTGGTTTCCACTCCAGGGCAACGTTGAAGCCCCAAACATCTATCGCCTTTAAATTTTGGGGTGGGCCTGGCAGGTCTGACAGTGGAAAAGAACAAAATGTGTTTTGATGTTTACTGATACAATCAAACACACTTGTATTGTACATAAGATAGCATATTCTGTTCCTCCAAACTGTGAATATTGAGTGTCATTTCAAGATGTTATTCTTGCACAATTGTGACAAATCTAGTCGATAATACAGGTTAAACTGACAGTGTATGTCCTAGTAACTTACCAACAATCTGTATATTCACACTGGCCCTGTCCTCTACATTCTCAATTTGCACTTGAACATCATACTTCCCAGAATCCTTTCTCTCAGATCTCCTAATGAAGAGGATGGTATCAGTATTGCTGTTTCGTATGCTGACCTGCTTAGGGTCCAGAGGCTCATCGATCTTTGTCCAGGTCACTTGAGGTCGTGGTTTACCCTTAAAAGTGAGGTGAGTGAAGAATGAGTCAATACATCTCATTGGTCACTATCTATATTACGGACAATAAACAAAGAAAAAGTACTTATATGAGTGGACGGACAGACAGAGATGATAGATAGATAGATAGATAGATAGATAGATAGATAATGTTTTTGGGCACTATAGTTCCCTACAGGGGTGTTACAGATGCTGTTCAGACTTGTGTCATTGACTACCATCTGTGTGCAGCCTCTCTCATTGAATTTCAGCCAGAGCTCAGAGTATTTATAGAGTGAGAGGATGAAGATCTGTGTTTCACAAACTGGGTTCTGTAAACAAACAAGTGGACAAGCTACAGTCTAGCCAAGCACTGAAGCTCTAGCTGATGGAAAATGTTGGAGGTCAAAGTCTGCATCAAAAGAGGACAGCCAATGGTTTCATATTGCGACAAATAATACTGCTGGATACATCAATACTGATCTTTTCATACGACTCACAGGATGCCTGCCAAGAAGCGAATCTAAATTGTTTGCATGGATTAGTCACATGTTCCGCAGCATAATTTTGTTAGGGGTGTGCACGTTTCAAACAGTTTTAAGGATGACATTTCTCACCTGAAAGGGGATTACCAGGTTAATCGTTTCTCCTACTTTCTTGATAAGTGTCTGGCGGAGGTTACGGGGTACCCAGATTTTGGGTCGCTCTGCAATAACAGAATGCAAGTGATTCACATGGTGGCCCTGCATCTTAGAATATAATAGCCTGTCTTACCTATCTTTCCCATCTCATTCCCTTCCCAACACTGAACTGTAATGCGATGCAACAGATGGATCTTCACTTAAAAATAAAGCTCAGTTGCCTGAACATTAGCATTTATAAGCTTAGTTTCATTCTATTATCAGGTAGATTCATCTGTAGCAAGAGGCATTAACATATGATGTCTCTAAACACAATCTAGAACAGCAGTTCCCAACCACGTTCCTGAAGCCCCCTCAACACTGCACATTTTGCATCTCTCCTTTGTCTACCCATTTCAGGTCTTGGAGTCTCTACTAATGAGCTGATGATCTGAATCAGGTGTGTTTGATTATGGAAAACATGCAGGGGGTGGGGATCAGGAATGTGGTTGGGAACCGCTGATCTAGAAGACAAAAAGCCGAAACATTTGAACTTCTAGCTGTCCACACCATGCAAAAACTCATCACACCAAAACGTTGACCTTAAATGGGCTAGCCTAACATTTTAAGATCATTCTCTGTGTAACTCACGCATGATTTCACGGATGGTGACTGCTTGTTGCAATGTGGCAGGAGGGCTGGGGCCTGCCATGTTATACGCCCTCACACGGAACTGCATCTTCTCTCTAGTTGGCAGGTCACGGATGATCACAGAGGTCCTGTCTGTGAGACCCTTAAATGCAGGGATCCATTCATCAGCTATAGAGATGAAATAAAGAATTCAGACACAGAACATTGAGGATTGATTCTGAATATTACTTTGAGGCAGTTAAAAATAATACATTTTACACCTGAATTGCTAAAGCTACACTAACGCTCAAAAGGTTGGGATCAATGTGACTTTTGTTTTTAAGGAAAATTATACTTTTATTCAACAAGGATTGCTTAAATTTATCAAAATTGACAGTAAAGACATTTAAGTTATTAGTAAAATTTCAATTTCAAACAAATGCTGTTCTTTTTAACTTTCTTTTAATTGAAGAATCCTGAATAAAATGAAGAAATGTTCCTTGAGCAACAAATCAGCATATTAGAATGATTTCTGAAAGGCACTGGAGTAATGGCTGCTGAAAATGCTTTGCCATCACAGGAATAAATAACATTTTAAAATATATTTAAAACAGAAAACTGTTATTTTAAATTATATGAATATTCACAATATTTCTGTTGTTACTGATTTTTTTTGTTTGTTTTTTTTATCAAATAAATGCAGCCTTAGTGAAAAGAGACAAAAATATAAAAAAATCTTACAGACACCAGTAGTAGTGTACTCTTATAAACACATTTGTGACCATGGACCACAAAACCAGTCTTAAGTCACTGGGGTATATTTGTAGCAATAGCCAAAAATACATTGTATGGGTCAAAATTATAGATTTTTCTTTTATGCCAAAAATCATTAGGACATTAAAGCAGCACTATGTAACTTTTTCTGTGTTCAAAATTTGCAAAATGTATATAATGAGCGAGTACATCATGAATTCATCTTCCAAACCGCGTTTTTGTCTTATTCCGAATCACTATGGTACACTTATAAGTACTTATATTTGGACTATTGTAGCCTGGTCGGGTCGTCACCGCTGCGGAGTAACACATACCTGCGTGAATCGCCATAGACATAAACTTAGAGAAGTAGCTCCGGTTGGAATGTTCTTCCGCGTGATGTGTGCAGTAACATACTATTGGGTGCAGTTCTGTTTATTAACCGCCAAAAGTTACATAGTGCTGCTTTAACCCTTGTGCGTCAATTAAAAAAAGTTACACATAGGTCCATAGTGGACAAAAATGGCAATGTCAAAAAACTGTCATACAAATTTGAAGCTTGGGAGCACAGATATATATATTTTTTATGTAAAATATATATTTTATGAAACATGTTTAACTCTATACCTGCTAGAAAATCAAAGCCATAAATCTAATCAAGTTGTATTCCAAATTTGAGGTTGATATCTCAAAAAATGAGCTTTCAGTAAGATTTTGTTTGGGCGCAGTACCAAATTTTCCCCATTAGATGCCAGCAAAACTCTGCTGGTGCACACAGTGGTTGGATTTGTGATTTGCAGTAGTTTTTCTCTCTCAAATATTACAAGAACACACACGCACACTATTTTTTTTTTTATGACACACATACAAACCACACTCTGACATCCATACCAACACACCCACACAATTATAGCTGCATTATTTATCCAACTGGCTCTATAATATGCAGAAGCAGAAAACAGAAATAAAGCGAGTATTTTCTTTATAGGTCAAACCTGATTTTACAGTTAAATGGCACTGCGATTAAAAATAGCAGTTTTAATGGGTTTTAATGGGGACATTTTTGTCCTTAAGGTCCTGAGAGGAACAATTTTTTGTACCTAGTGGAAATGGAAGTGAAATAGTAAAATTCCAATAAAAATACACACCTGTGCCAAAATTTATGCAGTTGGCAATAACACAGGCAAAATGATAAAAAAAACAATACTGAAAAGGACAAAAATGTCCAAAAGGTCGTACAAGGGTTAACCCTCTACCACACGCATTATGATAGACCTATAGAAAAAAACATATTTGAATCTTTTTCTTTTCTAAGAATGGCTTAACTTGAAGTGCTGTAAAATAAAATTTGGAAAAAAATATTATTTTAAGGTACTTTATGATATGTTGCCATATGGCAACAGCATACAATAGTGGATCTAACTTAGAATAAGTGTAAGCTTACTTATAATTAATATTTTTCCTCAGAAATGTTGGTTGTGTTGATTCAATTGGTGCTATTATAAGCTTTTAGACAGTACTTACTTATAATTGACACCTTATACATACTTTCCAACAACTTGTGCTTTTATTTATTCTATTCTTTTTTTGCTGAATAATGATTTATAATGGTTTTAATTTCATTACATTTTTCATGAATATTATTTAAACTGCAAATTTATACAGTTAAAACAAATATAATACTGTATATAATGTATCATAAAACACTGACATAAAACCAAAAACATTGCAGTTCATGAAAATTCAGCATTATGCAATCTCCCCCCCCAATAATCCTTGAAAGATCACCTTTTTTATGTATGAAATTTCACAAAGCAGTTTTTTCATCTGCAGCAAGAGCAAGTTCTGACCTTTTCTTCTTTACCTTGCCATAGAATATGGCCATGCTCACTAATGTAATGTTACCTGTATTCATATTTAATCAAAAGTAAAA
>NW_015546101.1:1904060-1942179 GCF_001515605.1 Sinocyclocheilus anshuiensis | reverse complement strand
TGTCATGTGACTTAATCAAAGCACATCATTGGCTAAACTAAGGTCTTCTCTTTCCAACAAAAAAAACGAGAATGTTCTCTTAAAGAGACAGTGGCAAGGAAATGAACACAGAGTATGTTGCCATATGGCTACACCATGCGGTAGAGGGTTAAGTAAAGATCATGTTCCATAAAGATATTTTGTAAATGTCCTACTGTAAATATACTACAATTAAATTTTTGATTAGTAATATGCATTGCTAAGAAGTTCATTTGGACAACTTTAAAGGCGACATAAAATACAATTCTCAATATTTTGATTTTTTTGCACCCTCAGATTCCAGATTTTCAAATAGTTGTCTCAATTTCAAAAAATTTACCCTTATGACTGGTTTTGTGGTCACATTTAAAGAAATTCTGTCAAACATATGAATCTTTAAACCATCTCATATTCAAAGTACAAAACTCAAACAAACACACTTACAGCCTTCCTTGCAGTACTCAACCCCATAGCCTTCAAGTTCAGCTGAGCCTATTCTCTCTGGAGCCCTCCATTTCAGACAGATGGTGGTATCACTGATGTCATCCACACACAGCCCAGTAGGCTCACTGGTAGGAGCTGTGGACAGGACGTTGATACAAATGAGTGTGTTTCACTTCAAAGAAAATATGTTCTTGTATAAAGTTTTGTTCAAGTACCATTTCCTTTGTATTGGCAGCTGGAGTAAATTTATGTAAATTGATGTACTAGAGAGTAGAGATTTGCTTTGTCAGCTGACAGCAAGGAAAAGCCTTGTGCATATGATGTATTTTAAGTGCAACATTTGCTATATTACACTACACTTATATACTGTTACTAAGCCATCAGAGACAGAGATAGTACTGAAGACTGTTTAATACATGGCTGGATTTACTTGGACTTGTCACTGTGGTTTCCAGTAAAGTCCCACTGAACAATGTGAGAAGAGCATAGCGTTGTCACTAAACTAAGCAGCCATGGAAACTATGGAAGCAACCTCAGTCTTGTGAGCTTCAGCTCTATACTTACATTTGAGACTACCTTCACAGAGAGCCTTTCATTACTGACAAGAATAACCAACATTGCTTAAATGAGTCTGAGTTTTAACTTGTGCAGTGGTGATAAGGGCCTCCTGAAGATATCCATGCTGTCTGCTGTGATTTGCAAGCAAGCTTCAGTCTAAAATGTTTGTGCCATATTTAAGCGGCAATGACCAGGTCAAGCTGTGTATTTACGAAGACTGTGAACTTGCACCAAATCCAAGAACATCTATTCATATCTAGCCAAGTTATCTAGAGTGGAAAAATTACTCAATTACTTTTCCTTGAAATGCAAACAACTGTTTATAGCTCTAAATATGAGGCCAATAGAAATAAACAGTGTAAAAATGATCAGGCTTTGCCTTGTTGTGCTTATTCAGGCCTTAAGGTGCATTCATCACATTTACCATTCTTCTGTAAATTTTCATGTTGAAATTATTTCATTAGGAATTTGCAATCGTAAATGAGAGCAAAAGATTTCCCCACACAGATTTTGCATCGAATTTAAGATGCAATTTTGCCACATTGACCAACAGAACGCTGCTTGGTTTGGAAGTGACTTCTGTGTGAACTGTGCTTCATACATCGTTACACTACTGACATTTAATGTTTTTTGCCTGCAACATTTCATTAATGTAACCACATCTTTAGATGCAACCATACACACAATGATATTAATGTCCACTTGTTAAATCATGACGTAAGTAATGTTTCCGGGTCCAAGTCTCTACTTGTTTCAATTAAGAATACTCAACAGCTACACTGTTAAAAATTTCCTGTAGAAATTACAGTAACTTACTGGCAGCAGTTCGCCAGTAACTTACTGTAAATTAAACTTACAGTAAAAATAATGTATTAATATTTACAGTACCATTTAACTTGCTGTAAATGTATTTACAGTATGTGTACTGTACTTTTCGTTTTTACTGTAAAATATACGGTAATTTTATGCTTTTCTCCAGTAACGTATTGAAAAAATATATATATAATTTAACTGAAAATAAGCAATGACAACTGTATAACTTTTAATTTTTTAATTGTAATCCTTGCAATAACATTTTAATATTTTCACAGATTCAGTTACGACTCAAACAAAACATTGTTATAAACTATTATATACATTACATACTATTCTAACTATTATAGTTAGAAAAAATTCTTAAAATTTATCCTAAGCACAACATATTATGATAATAGTGAATAGTGACGATAGTGAATCTTCAAAAAGAACTCAAACTTTTGTTACACACAAGAAGCATGGACTATTTTTTTCAAAGCTGCCAGCTGAAATACACAAACTCCTTAATAAAGGAGGACACATGAGGGTTCAGGCCAGAGTTTCTCCTTTGCACCATCTTCCCACTTCTTTTGCTGATCTGGAATTTTGCAGAGCACGTGCTGTTGACAGGATTGATCCTCGCAATGAACCTTCACATAAAAGAAATAATTCATTAGACCATTCTTTGTAAAGACTTTTTAAAGCATTAATTCAGCCAAAATGAAAATCTTATGTTGTTAAAAACCCATAAAACTGATTCATTATTAGAACACAAATGAAAATTAATATTCTGTCTTAATTTTTGTCTATCCAGGCAACCAAATTCTTTTAGCTTCAAAAGGTGCATAAAAGGTGCATTGTTAAAATAATCCATATGATTCGAGTGGTTTAAGACACCTAATTGGTTCTCAAGCATGTGTGAGATTCTGTTTACTTTGATTTGATGTACTCTATGTATTTGGATGATTAATGTTTGTATGTGAATAAAAGCTTTAGCTTTATTTTCCAAAGATGAACGAAAGTCTTACGTGTGTGTAACAACATGAGGGTGAGTAAATGACGACAGAAGTTTCAGTTTTGAGTGAACTATTCCTTTAACTGTATTAAGATATGAAAACTTAGAAAAATATCTTAAGGAACATAGAGAGCCATGAATAAAGTGTGATTAAATGTTTACTTTTAAAAATCATCCCTTAAACATCACTAAATCATGTACTAAGAGATCTTACCAAGCATGATCAGCCTTGGAGTAGAAAGAAGTAAGCCTGGTCTTTGCATCTGCCAGAGTTGTTGTGACCTACACACACACACACACACACACACACACACACACACAGTTTTTCTAAGTGTCAGTTATAGCAATCATTCTTTTAAGTGGGCCATCAACACCAGGACAGCTGCATCAGTAACGTTATTCACATCTGGCACAGCAGCAGAAAGCGCAGTAACGTTATTATCGACACAGATTTCTCAAAATCACATTTATGCTTACTAAGTTGTCCTGAAAATGATTACTTCACTCTAAAATAGTTTTTACAGTTACTAACTGGACATTCCGTGTGTTTTACCATCACGAATGTGTCATCTTAGGTGTTCACAAAGGCTGGAGAAGAAATTACACTGACATAAAATATGTAACGAAAAAGCAGGAATATTGTACATACATTTGCAGCTGCGAGGTGTGTGCGTCTTCCTTTTCTTCTTCTTCTTCTTCTTTCTCCAAGCAGAAAAAAAGCCTTTCTGTCATTGGTCAGGTTTCGCGCTCATTTTTTTTTACTGTATTTGGATTTACAGTAAATGAAAAATACTGTATTTTAATGGCGCCAAGAGGATATTTCCCATAATGCAACTTTAAAATACAGTAAAGTACAGTTCATATTACAGTTAAATACTGTGTAATTTACAGAAATCGCTAACAGTGTATTTATGAGCACGGTTTATTCATATCACACATTAAAGCTAAGATTTTAAAAACGCACAGTCTATACTACAGTCTCCAGGCTCAAGGCATCCCAGACAACAATATTTTAACGATTCATAAGTGATGAATCGCTGTCTAATCAACTGAGATTTCGGTATGGACACAACTGTAACACAATAATACAACACACTGTAAGTATATATTAGCACCATTTGTTGTTTACTTTTGGCATCTGATTTGGACCCGGAAACAGTGACGTCAGACTTAACAAGCAGATAGTAAAATCCTACATGCTCAAACTTAAGCATATCAACACCCAAGCTTAATACAATACCTATTGATTACATGTGGACAGGTATTTTCAAACTGGTTTAGGTTTTATGCCACTATGGTGTATTCTTGAAATAAGTTAATGACAATGATGCATAAAGACAGCTCTAAAAATATATATAAAGATGTCATGGAGACTGGTATAATAATCTCTGTATTAATAATCTCCACAAAAGATTGTTAGAAATAGATGCCTACTGCCAACAGGTTTAGGCTCTGGTTCCAGTTCTGGTGGGGGGGCAGTTTCCTCTGGAGGTGCTTTTGCAGATGGTGCCCCTTCCTCTCCTGGTGGTGCTGCTTCTGCTGTAGAAGCTCCATCTTCAGAAGGAGCAGGAGTTGCCTCCTCAGCTGGGGGTGCAGGAGCTTCAGCACTGGCCTCTTGTGCAGGTTCTTGCATAGCCGGTGCTTCTGGCTCTGGCTCTTTGGTTTCTGCTGGCACATCGGGCATTGGCTCGGCCGGTGGTGTTTCAGCCGGCGGTGCCTCAGCTGGCTTCTTCTCAGCAGTCTTGGGGAGCATCGGTTTGGTCATTCTGTCTCTGGATCACTTCAGTCTGGTGTGTTTTACAAGTAGAGCCTCCTGAAAAGTGTCTGTCTGTTCTGTAACACCTGCTGTGGTCTTCTCTGGGCGCAGTGACGGTGACAAGCAAGCAACAAAGGAAGTGCAGTGTCCTGCCCCCTCCTCTCTTTTGACAATGCCGTAGATACAGCTTTGCAAAGTGCTAACATGCCATTATTTATAGAGAAGGATGCCATGGATAGTTTCCTAATCAGCTGTCTTGTAACAGACAACAGTCTAGATAGCAATGCTTTTCAACGCAGCTCACTAAAAGATTATGTTAACGATGAGCAAAAAATGAATGCGAGAACATCATTAACATGTCAATTGTTTAAACTGAAACGGACCTTTTCAGACCATTTTAACAGAACACAACCTGTTGATTGTACCAATTAGATGAATGAAAAAATGTGGCTAAATAGCTCTATGTGTCTGGAGAGGAACAGCAACCCTTAAGGGATGGTTCATCCAAAAATGAAAATTCTGCCATCATTTAATCACCCTCATGACATTCATGACGTTGACTTTCTTTCTTCTGTGGATTGTTAAAGAAGATATTTTGTAGAATACTGGTAACCAAACTGTTTCGGTTCCCATTGATTCACACGGTATGGACAAAAAATAAAATGGAACACAATGGGAACCGAAACTCTTTGGTTACCTCAGAAGAACGACGTGAGGGGCGATTAAAGGATGATTTTTTTGTTTTGTTTTGTTTCGCTTTGCTAAACTATCCCTTTACTTGACAACCAGATCTTGGATCTTTCCAAAAAATAGCAATATTAAAACACAAGATATCACAATGAAAGAAGTGGATGCAATCCATAAAACTGGCATTCAGCATATGCTATCCTCCTGATTAGCCATTGCATATTAAAATTAAATATCTGTAACAGAGGCTTAAAGAAAAGTAGGGGAAACAAACGAGTCCCTATTACGAAAGCAAAGTTATAAATCAAAGCAGTGGAACTCACCAACTGGCACAAATGGCTGGGAGGCAGCACTGGGGCGGGACATGCCGATGGCGTTTACTGCGTAAACGCGCATTTCATAGGCTACACCCTCAATCATTCTCTTGGCTTCATATGTGGTCTCTTTATAAGGATCAAAATTGAGTCTCATCCATCTATAGCTCTTTCTCTTCTTCCTTTCAAGAACGTAACCTGAAAGACATTAAGAGAACATTGTTATCATCATGCACTTCCTCTACAGTGCACATTTAAAAGCGGATTTTCAGCAATATTATTAGGTCATTTTTCATTAGGTAGCTTTTTCATAATATGTAGGCTCCTTCACTTAACTTTAAATTAGATTTAGTTTGTGTTAAGTTAGTGGTTGAGCAAAATTCATTCATAGTTCTTAGGAACATGTGATGTCAACAAGATTTACTAAATAGAATATGAACTACTTATAGTAACGCTATAGATAGCTCTGTAGTAATACTGTGTACTATTATTATTAAGTCACCTATGACTGGCTGGCCACCATCAAAGAGCGGGGGATCCCATTGGACAATACAAGAATCTTCACCGACGCTAAGGATTCTGGGAGCTTCAGGTGGCTCTGGCACATCTGTAAAACATTAAAAGCACAGTCACACCATTTCTTCTGTACAGCTAATATACAGCTACATCAAAGACATTTTGCTCTCAAATGGCAACTCTCTTCTATATATTTGAATATTGCAAACCTCCAGAAGGCAATACACACAGTCACAAAGTGATAATAAACAGCCAGAAAGAGATGTAGACAGTTTAGGTTGTGGCCTTTTGATGCATTTCATTTTAGTGCAGTTCTGAAGTGTACAAAAGAGAGCTGCAACATGGCCCATAATGAATAAGGGCCTAACTTCAGCCTACCAGAGAACAGCTGGGAAATGTACCCGTGGTAATGGGGTTTAAAAAAGCTTACCAACAACTTTGACATTAATGTCAGCTGTATCCTCTCCAGCAGGATTGCGTACAATGACAGAGTACACTCCCTCATCCTGACGCTCCACCCCCTCAATGGTAAAGATACAATGGCCTTTGGTACTCTCCACATGAACACGCCCATCTGAGTCTGTCAGCACCTGAACAACCAATCAAAAGTCGGGATTGTTAAGGCCTAAACTCACTTCACCGTTCTTCACTGTCCATGTATGCCTTGGTTCAGGACGCGACTCTCCCTCCTTAAAGCTACCCTACATGAGCAGAGCAGAAGCTGTGAAGCCATGGCAACCAGGTCAGAGGTTAAGTGTGAGAAAATTAACTGTCAACCTTCCATTTCAGCTCAAAACTCCCAAAACTCCCAGTCCCAGTGAGCCTCGACAAGACTTTCTGGTTATGGCTGGGAGATGTTACAATACCTACCTGTCAAGGCTTCTGAAGCCCAGATGAAGGATCTCCTGTTACATTTGCAGGACAACATGGCAAATCGTAAAGAATTACAGTACACACATACAGTATACCACAAACTGCAGATGAATTAAAAAACATTAAAAAAAAAAAAGATTTTCTAACTAAATGTCATTCTAAAGGAAAAGTTTAGTGTAGGTTTTGGTGTTCTGCTGTAACTGACCAGGGCTGTGTTTCCCAAAAGCAAGTAGATCTTACAGATCATTACTGCCAATGGTTTCTAAGATCTACTTAGGCTTACAGTGCTTTTGGGAAACACAGCCCAGACCTATTCGCACAGACAGGGATTGTTAGAAATCGATACCAGACGAAATTTAATGAATCGCTCCTACCTTTTCTCTTTTTGTCCAAACCACAGTGGGGGCAGGATCTCCAGTAATTGGTACATCTAGTCGCAGTTTGTTTCCAGCCACAACCAAGATTGTGGACTCAGCGGTGCGGCCCATACAGTCCAGATGAATCTTGGGAGGATCTTTAAAAAACAAACAAAAAAAACACAAACAAAAGAGAAGTATGTCGACACATTTCTCAAAAATAAGGTGTTACAAAAAAATGGTTATTTTCTTTTATTCCAATATTTATGATTTAACATAGTTCCCAGAAACACATCAAATGACATATTAATGCTGTTTTTATTATTACCTTGCCGTGGAACAAAGTCAATCTTGACCTCTGTAAAGATAAAGCACAATAATTTGAAAAACAATGGCACAGATTTTGGTTTTAAAGAGTAGTTTAAACTCACATTCTAAAGTAATAATTAAACAAAAGGATGTACCTAATAAGTTGAGCTTGGCAGAGAGATTGAAGGCATAGCCCTCAGGAACGAAGGTGTAGTCACCCTCGTCCTCTGGCTTTACGTCATCAATGGTCAGCTTATGAATCCTAAATATAAATAAAAAAGCAACTTCACAATACTTCAAAACTGTGAAGTAGTAAAAAAAACAAAAAAACAAAGAGAGGTTGTAACATCCATATTTTTTAAATCTGTATCTTTTAATTTATTGAGAAGGGACCTGGCGTCGGCACTCGTTATAACGCTACATTTTCTCTGACAATGACAATTGTTCAATAGTGTTCGATAGTTTCAGTTTTGTTGATCTATTTTGATTCAGAACTAGTGATTCATTCTTTTGAATAGGTTATTTTCAAAGAATGAATCAAACAGGTTCACGATTCAGACTGAATCATTCAAACATGTTACTCAGGCACTGAAGTGTTTTGCACAGTTTCTGACAACTTTTACAACAAGGGGAACAAAAAGAACACTGGATGAAGGTACAGTGAAATAAACCCCAAAACGCCTAAAAAAAAACTAAAATTACCATAGTTACAATATACTGCGGTGTTTTAGACATGTTTTTGTGAAATTTTATTTAAATTTTACTTTACTAATATTTTACTATGAATAGAATGTTTTATTACACTTTAAACTTTATACCCCTTTTAGAGCTGCTTTGCTTTTGGCAGTGTTTTTGTGGGTTGAGTTACTTACATTGTCTAGCTACATTCAGTTTAGCCAAATCTAACATGCATGATTTACCATGCTTGTTTAACCTTCATTTGAGGGGTGAAAGCATAGACTTTGCTTATAGACATCAAGAAGTCTCCAACTTCATATTTACGTAACACATGTGCACTTACCTGCCAATGTGTGTGATATGAGTTCTGGCATCAGGTTTCACCTCCACTCCATTTTTGTACCAGATGCCTTTCACATTCTCATCAGAAACCTCACATTTGAACACAGCCTGGTCTTTGGCCTTCACCGTCAGGTCAGCAATGCTTTGATACACCTCTAGCTGTTTCTCTAAAATTCAGAGGTCAAAGAGAACACTGTCATCACACATGACCAAAAACCATTCACTTAATAAAAAAAGAACAGCATGAATATCCTGTCTGTTGTGGTTTACTGAAGAAAGAAATCATATGGGTCTACTGCAACATGCATGGGAGAAACGTATTCATGTTTGGGTGAACATTCCCTTTAAGATAATAAAGAGAGGTGGGGTCAAGAAAGGGAACAATCCCACTGATGGGATGGTAGAGTTACAGTAATACTGGGCAGCTTTTTTTTTTCTTGGCACTTCTTGTACTTGATCAAAAGCCCAGACAAACTGGTAGCAGACATACCTGGGTATCAGTTTGCTTGTAAAGTGCTATACATGCTTGAAGACTCAGAATAGGTGACAGAATGAAGGAGGGAGAAGAGAAAGTGAGAAAGAGGCAGAAGAAAACAATAAAAAGAAATGGGAGAGAAAGGGAATGAGTCATAAATCTTTCTTAGATGCTAATAAAAGAGAGAGAGAGACGGAGCAGTGTGTGACAATGACAGAAAGAGAGAGTGAGGGAGGAACAGACAGAGTCACCTGCCCTGTTCAAATATATGGGTCAGGCGGTCTAACAATAGCTGGCATGTGGGCATTGTGAGTGGTAACCTTGTACAGAAGTGTCAGTGGTCATGTTTTCTAAACTGACGAGAGGTGAAGTTTGAATGACATGGCCACAAGTGTGAAACCTAAATGACTGCCATATGTGCAAAGTACTTTTTTATATCATTTTTCCATCCCTTCCACTATCAAGGGCAGAATTTGTTCAATAAGTTACAGTACAGATCTGAAAACATCTGTGGCTGGGGACAGAAGTTTGCAAATATAGGAGGCCTTGAAACTCTCCAAATTCAGATATTTACCCTGAACCATGAGCTCTGCTAATGATTGCCCTCCACTGGTTTTCACACGGTAGTGTCCACAGTCTTCCTTGGTCACATCATTAATGATAAGGACATGCTTACATCCATCTTTCTTGAAGCGGTACTTGAAGGACTCATCTCGGGTGAGTTCCACACCATCTTTCTCCCTGTACAGGTCAGAAGTTTGGTATTAATATTTGTTGATGCAAATGGTTTTCAATCACTGAAAATAGGTAAATTCAACTATTTGAACATGGGGGAGCTTTGAAATCCCCATATCCGTGGGACTGAACCATATAGGGCCTTAAAAATGAAGATTCCAAAAGAAAAGTTTATTAAGAATGAGAATCTAGAAGGAAATTAAGATATCTTGAATACTTTTAGAGTTCCAGGCATGATAACTTTAGAAAAATAATATTTATGTCACTCAGACAGGTATACTCTGTGCAATAGAGCTGATAGAAAAAAATGAGATACATTTCTAGTTTTAACATTTTTTGTTTTTTAGATATTCCACTTTAAAAGAAAAAAGTATCAGCTGTATGCAAAGCCACATGGAGCCGCATTAAGATTTCCATATCTCTGGGACTGAACCATTGAGGGCCTTTAAAATGAAGTTACCAAAAGGAAAGTTTGTTAAGAACCAGAATCTAAAAGGATATAGGATATTAAGATATCTTTAATACTTCTTGAGTTACAGGCATGCAAACTTGAGGCAAAAAAAAAAAACACAAGAAATGCTTTTTGCCATTTTGAACTGTCACCATTAGCATACAATGAAACAACAATTGCAGAAGTCAACAGATTAATAGACTAATAGACCTTTCAATCTATGTGTAAAAATAAAATAATGATGCTGCCATCTTTCTGAAGTAATTTTTACACCCCTCTAATTTGGCTCCAAATCTCAGGTGAAACTTGTCATTTTGACCTTCCTCTATAAAATTGTGGACTACTCAGTAAATATGCATCTGTGAAGTTTAATATTTTGGTTTTAATCACTATGTTTGTCTTTCTACAGAAAGAAAAATATTAACAAAATCAAAAAAAATTTAGCCAGGGACCTCTGGAATGACCCTATTGAGATTTGCGTTTATCAGATTTTCAATGACGATGAAACTGAAGTACTGTAGTGTACAGTTGTGACGTGAGTGAAACGGCTTTTTGAAAAAATGTAGGGTGGAACTTGGTTCTGTCCATCAGTTATCAGTTGCTGATTGGATTTTGAGATGCTGATAGAATCAGCAAAATGAATGTGAGCTTGCTCAAAAATGAATGTGAGCTTGCAGTCGATTGTGGAGGGGCGGGGTTTAAGCAGACTAAATGATTGGAGAAGTCTGGCATATCTCACCAGAGAGAAGTCTTGTAGTTTTCACCACAAGATCGATTATGACATTTTAATTTAACAATACGAGGTCAGCATAAATTCAATTGGAAAGAAATCTATGACAGAAAAGATGTTCAATTACAAAAGCAAGGGGAAATTCCAAGAAGGTTTGCACCTGATTATGAAAGAAAAAAAAACATTTTTGAAGGTACTGTAATGGCTAATTGCCATGGTGTACTCAATAATAATAACCTGTGAAATGTAAATCTTGATTTATGAGCATTACTGCAGGGTAGTGAGAGCAAATGGGATAAATCAAATGGCTGACATAGTAAAGGACTAACTATTTATATTAAGTTGATAGCTGCTAATCTTTTCTCATGCATCCATGAGCTTTTATGCCAATCTGCAAGCGATGCAACTCTACATCATACACTACATTATAATTACCCCATTACACTTGTAATATAAAGTCCTACATTGTGGCGTTCCAGTACTAGGAACAGTATCTACTTCTGCCTTTTTCTAATCATCAAAGTCATCCGCTATTCAGATGCCATAAACCACCAGTGACTTTCTCATTCCATTCTAGGACACTTGTGAGGTGCTAAAAGGCTGCTATGACCTTTTCCAGGCACTGATCATTTACAGCCCAGAGTGATGTAGAGCCTTGGCTACAGCTATGGCAGAACCAGCACTCACTCATGCACCACCATCTGTCAGTCAGTGTGACTCACCCAACCAGCCAGCCAGCAATGCTAAAAGAAACACATATGCCATCTACTGGACATCTGTGGAATGCCAGGACTCTGACTTGTCCAGGACAGCTTGAGAAATGGTCACCTTTTCTAAACTCTTCTTTGGTTTTGTTTGATATTTTTGGTGTAATGCAGTTTAGTACAGATATCAGCTTTTCAAGTTCATTATGGATGCACATGACCTGAAAGGCCTTTTTTAAAAAGGCAGCAGCTAGTTGCACTAAGTGTAAATAGCAATTAGATGCTATTTTTATTAAGTGAAAATAGCATATTTTCTTAGCGATAGATGCTATTTACACTAAGTGCAAATAGCGATGGATTCTATTTACACTATGTTAAAATAGCAGGATTTTCTGCTATTTATACTACTTATTGCAAATAGTGGCAATTATCTGCAGTGCACCTCAGTGTTGTAGTACATTATAAAACAGTACCAGTAATAACGTATTGAGTGTAAATTATAATTTTAATTCAAACTATTAAATGGATGCCACCTTATTGGGACAATAAAGCCCTCCCTACACCTACCCTAACCCTACCCGATAGCCTACTTAATTTTCAACTTTTTTTGATTATTTCCTTAATTTTTATTGAAAATAAATGCCTTTCCGATGTGATATGAGGTTTGAAAAATGAGAAAAAAGTTCGGCAAAAGGCGGATCGAACTCCGGCCGATCGCGTCAAAAAGCACGTGTATCTAAGCCAATGGAACTTATATTTAGCGTGTCTTTACAGCCTCGGCCAACAAGGCGGGCTATTTGCACTTACAGTACATAGACACTCCGTTTTTAAAATATGTCTTGGAAAATGTATTACTACTAATGGAAGGGAAAAGCGAGTGTGTGCATGTTGACAGACCTACCATTTCACCTGAGCCCCCTCTTCAGACACTTCACACTCAAACTCTACTCGTTCTCCCTTCATAACCATCTGATCCTCCAGATTACGTACAATCAGAACAGGAGGCTCTGAAGGCAGAGAGAGATTTTTTTAAAATTACATACAACTAATATAAATAAAAAATGCTTAACGTAATATAAGATAATATAAAATATTTACTTGTCTGTAAAATGTTGTCTTTTCTCAGAGATCTCTGTCTGTGCAAGTTAAATACCTTTAACAAAGAGCTCAGTGACAGTCTTCTCTTCTCCAATCATGCACGTATAAGCAGCATCATCTGCCAGAGTACAGTTGTTGATAGTGAGGAAGCGTTTGTTGCCTACACTCTCAAAGATGTACCTGTAGGAAGATGAGAAATTATTTAGTAGCAGTTCCAGCGTTGTTCTCTAGATGGGGACAAAGTATCAATGTTGGAGAGGCTCTTCCAAACACATAAACAATAGATATGAGAAAATGAACAAAACACTTGTTTAACACCAAAAACCTTGATATGACGACAATGTCAAAAGTATTGTGGCAAACAAATAATAGACAATTGTAGACATACGACAAGACTCGTTTTAAGATTCTTCAGTTCACAAGATGTATTTTTACAAAAGGTTTTATTTAACTAAGGTCACTGAAAGATATTATTTTAGCCATTGAGGATAGTTTTTGTTCTATTGTTATTTGAGTCCTTAAACATCTGACAGCCTCCATCTGTTGGCACAGCTGGCATCTGTGTCTACAGAGCTATATATTCTCAGAAAACTGTCCCTGTGTATAGTCAACAGACTGTTTGAAACATCTAACCCCACAGAGACAAGCCTTGAAGTTGCTGATTGTGTTTAGGCTACATCTTGTCATAAGCATACTGTTGAGTTCCACTCACTTGCTAGAGTTGACAGTGGAGAGCAGGTAGAGCAGTCCATCCATCCATAAGCACACAGTGTTGTCAGAAGTCAAAGAAATAGACAGTTAATTGTAATCCTTTCCATGTACTTTTACTACTTTAAGAGAATGCATAACCCACGTGACTCAATTTTTTTTCTCTTTACATTACAGTGAAAGGATCAAAGTAAATACCTTCCAGTTAGGTGTATCTCTTGTCCATTTTTTAGCCATTTAACCTCTGCATCTGGATTGTCCACTTCAATTTGCAGTTTGATCTTGCGCCCCTTTTCGACTTGGTAGGCTGGGTCCAGCTTCCTCAGAAATGCTGTGGTTAAAATAAAGATGAAACTTCACCACTATTAGAAAGAAATGTGCAGCACATGAGCATGCTTAAAAAGAAGTTTGAGGTTTTCTATTGACCAGCAACAAAAATTTGAAGCAAGAAAACTACTGACAGTAGGAATTTATAGTCTGTTCATATCCACTTAATATATCTCACCATTACCATTGCAACTTGACCTATCGCTAACAGTCAAATTAGTAAATGACTTACAGTGCCTTGCAAAAGTATTCTTTTTTTAACATTTTGTTATGTTGCTGCCTTATGTTAAACTGCTTTAAATTAGTTTTTTCACATCAATCTACACTCCATACACTATAATTACAAAGCAAAAATCAGATTTGTGACAACTTAGCAAATTTATTAAGAAGGAAAAACTGATAAGTACTATTCATACCCTTAACTCAGTACTTAGTTGAAGCACCTTGACAGCCCCACGTCTTGATTGAGGATTGAGTCTGGCCACACCGCCATAAAGCCCAGATCGGTGGAGTGTTGTTTCTCAGTGATTCTCAGTGATGTTTCTCCCAACTGCATATATGATCATGGAGCTCAAGAGTGACCATCAGCTTCTTGGTCACAACCAAGAATCTCCATCGATTGCTCAGTTTGGCCAGAAGGCCAGCTCTAGTAAGAGTCCTGGTTGTTCCAAACTTCCTCCATTAAGGATAATGGAGACTGCATGCTTCTGTGAACATTCATTCCTGTCTCTCCGCTCTACAGGCAGTTCTTTTGACCTCAGGGCTTGATTTTTGCGCTGATATGCATTTTAAGCAGTTTTGCACCTTTTGTTGAGGGGTGTGTGCCTTTCCAAATCATACCCATTTCATTTAATTTGCCAAAGGTTAACTCCACTCGAAGTGTAGTAATATCTACAAGCGATATTGGAATGCTCCTGAGCTAAATTTCAAGTGTCCCAGAAAAGGGTATGAATACTTATGCAATGTAATTATTTCTGGGCTTTTTTGTGTGTTTTTTTATAAATTTGCTAAGTTGTCACAAATCAGTTTTTTGCCTTGTCATTATAGTGGATGGAGATTAGATTGATGTGGAAAAAGTAGCATAAGGCAGCAGCATAACAAAACGTGAAAAAAGGCACTGTATACAGTGGGTACGGAAAGTATTCAGACCCCCTTCAATTTTTCACTCTTTGTTATATTGCAGCCATTTGCTAAAATCATTTAAGTTAATTTTTTTTCCTCATTAATGTACACACAGCACCCCATATTGACAGAAAAACACAGAATTGTTGAAATTTTTGCAGATTTATTAAAAAAGAAAAACTGAAATATCACATGGTCCTAAGTATTCAGACCCTTTGCTGTGACACTCATATATTTGACCCTAAGCACACAGCTAAAATAACGAAGGAGTGGCTTCACAACAACTCTGTGACTGTTCTTGAATGGCCCAGCCAGAGCCCTGACTTAAACCCAATTGAGCATCTCTGGAGAGACCTAAAAATGGCTGTCCACCAACGTTTACCATCCAACCTGACAGAACTGGAGAGGATCTGCAAGGAGGAATGGCAGAGGATCCCCAAATCCAGGTGTGAAAAACTTGTTGCATCTTTCCCAAAAAGACTCATGGCTGTATTAGATCAAAAGGGTGCTTCTACTAAATACTGAGCAAAGGGTCTGAATACTTAGGACCATGTGATATTTCAGTTTTTCTTTTTTAATAAATCTGCAAAAATGTCAACGATTCTGTGTTTTTCTGTCAATATGGGGTGCTGTGTGTACATTAATGAGGAAAAAAAATTTACTTAAATGATTTTAGCAAATGGCTGCAATATAGCAAAGAGTGAAAAATTGAAGGGGGTCTGAATACTTTCCGTACCCACTGTATATGCCACTTGAGTGGCCTGTACAGTTAACTAAGTTCAACAAGGTTACAAACCTGCACTTTTCTTCTCTTCTTTTTTCATTTTTTTGAGTCTCTTAAGCATCCCCCGCAGGTCCGTGATTCCATACTGGAAGGCGATCTTTTCATACTCTGATGGTGAAGACTTCTGGAGGATTTCCCATACGTCTACCTCAGGCTCTGTGCTCACATGAACAGCTCTGCAGACCCACAACAGTGGATAGAGATTGATCAGGACAGGTAAATTAAGTCTAAACATCTTGTATCATCACAATGTTTTAAAATTGTTCTTTAAAATATTATTAAAGGGATAGCTCACCCAAAAATTTGAATTCTGTCATTATTTACTCAGCCTGATGTTGTCAAACCTGTATTACTTTTCTTCTAAAGAACCGCAAAAAAAGAAGATAATTTGAAAATGCGTTTCATCCATACAGTACACATCAATGGGGTCTAAAACAGCAATGGACCCCATTGATTATATGGATAAAAACTGTTTTTGTTCTGCAGAAGAAAAAAAGTCATGCAGGTTTGGAACAACATAAGGGTGAGTAAATGATGACAGGCATTAAGCATGTTAGGTACATCATTTGTTCAGTCTCTTTATTAAAATATAGAAATGCAATGGCAAATAAATAGTAATAAATGTTAATGAATGTTATTAAATAGATTTTTATTCTGTATGTCTAAACAAATCTTACCGTGGGCCAGTTTTTAAGAAACTGCTGTACATATGTAGAGGCAGAACCCAAGAGTCAAGCATGGTAAGACAAACCACAGCAGATTATTGCACATTATCAAGCTCTCAGATCACATAGCAACGCATTGTTAAACCATCAAGACCATTTTACAGTTACATTTTTATAAAGGCACTTAAAGCATGCAGTCTACATTGTCGCCCATAGAAACTTCCTCCTTATTCAAATGTTTTATCTTTATGTGCCTCTTGTGTTTATTAAACTAAAAGGGTTAGAAACTATTTGCGTGGACGTACAGTGTTTACTGACATAACCAATTTGCTATGCTGTCAGAGTCAGTGAATGTGGTATGAATGCGTGGAATGTGAAATGACGTAGGAATCGTGAGACTTCTAGGATTATGTGATTAATTAGGACTATATGAGTATGATGAAGGAGTTTGCTAAAAATAATTCAAACGTGACTCTGTCTATCTAGTTCCAAGTGGGTGTGCAGTCTGTAGAGTGGAAAAACCTAGAAGGACTAAAGTTAGCAATCAGTGGCTGATTAGGAGAGAGAATAATCAAGGCATCACACACACACATACACGGCAATACAACATTCAACATTCCTTCATACACAACCAGTCAGTTCAGTGTGACACACTTACTCTCTGAATATGGGAGTGGAACAGCCACAGAGGAGAAAAAACAGGGAAAAAATATAAACATAGATAAGCCTTAGAAGGAAAAAATCATTTAATAAAGAAATAATGACTAAGTAAAGCCTACAATTCAGTGTTTGAAATCTCACACTTTATAAATCTTAAAAAAAATCTTGGATTCAAAATCTATTTTAGGCTTCAATAATAAACAGTACGTTTCACAATGTTAAAGAAAAATTAAAGCACACATATGATGTAAAATGAATAAGAAATATTTTAGATTTTGTTAGATTCAACCAAAGACCCTTTAAGGCATCAAAGTACATCTAAAGTCTTCAGTTCAACTATTCATAGGTCACAATCAAACATTTGTGACACTGAGCATGTGAATTCCTTTGTACAAGTGTCAGGTTTTATTGCTTACTTTGAAGAACAAGATGTTTTTTGGATCTTGCTCAAATCATGTTAGCTCATGCTGATGTCATTAAAGGTAAATTGTTTCAAGGCAACTTTTGACTTAAAGTAGACAATGAATGTATGTGACATATTAGATCTCTAACTAAAGACTCACCTCTTTTTCAGTAAAGCACTGAAGTCCAGTTCTCCGGAGTCTTCACCTGCATCTGTGCTACTGTACGAGAGAAACGAATCACAGGCCACAAAACATTCTCACCTCATTATAAGGTATGTACATTTTAGGGAAAACAGCTTCTATAACATATATAAAATGCAGTAATTTATTAAAAATGGATATGTATTTAATAAATTGTTTTGTAAAAGAACAGAATATCAAACATGTTGATGCAAATGACACATGTCCAGGATGTAGTATTATCTATAAAACATATGGAATGGATGAACACTACTGTTCAAAAGTTTTGGGATCGATAAGATTTTTAAATGTTTTTGAAATAAGTCTGTTATGCTCTCCAAGGCTATATTTATTTGATCAAAAAAATTACAGTCAGAACAGTAATATTATTAAATATTATTATTAAAATAACAGTTTTCTATTTTTAATATATTTTAAAATGTAATCTATTCCTGTAAGGTCAAAGCTGAATTTTTAGCAGCTATAACTCATGTCCTAAGTGTCACACAATCCTTCAGAAATCTTTCTAGAATGCTGATTTTGTGCTCAAGAAACATTTATTTGTATTATTATTTATTAATTTTTATTATATTATAAATGCACCCTTGCTGAATAAAAATATTAATTTCTTTTAAAAAAAAGTTTAAAAGATGGATCTTATTGACCCCAAATATTTGAATGGTATATACTGACACATATATATAGAAGAACATATGGGACTGGTGTGTAGATGCACAAACAATACATGCACTTTATACAGATATCATTAAGCTCCACTGAGGCAATAGAAACTGGAGCAGAGCTGCACTATACTGTAAACAGGCTTTGTTGGCAAAGTTGAGTTAAAGACACAGAAATGCTGATGTACAGAAGAAATCCGTAGCAGACTTCCGCTATGATCACACATGACATCACTGTACATATGAAAGATCTAGGCAGCTATATGTCTATTATAAGGCAACAATATTATAATAAGTGATCATCTTGATGCTAGAGCCTTCTCTCTGATCTGTAAAGCTAGTAGTATTTGAAAGATGTGTATGTATGACCCATGATGAACTGTCTTTAAGGAACTTCTTAAAGACACGAAGAGGAGCAACAAAACAGACACGTCACTCAAAGTTTGTGCCGCTGGTTCCACTGATTTTGACAAGGTGTCAGCCAAAGTTAAGAACTGCATCAAGAGATTTCTGCTATTACGTTTCAAATAACCAGAATTAAAGTATTTCAAAACAGTCACGGACAAATGCGGTTTCTGATTAAACTGGTGGCAGCGTTATTAGTGTGATCCTGTAATTTGCTCACTCTTAATCAGTGTCTGCACTTGAAAAGATCAGTGGACATGGAAATCATATTCACTTTAAGGCCCTCTGCCTCTGATACACCAGTAATGAGTGTTTGGAAATTGCCCTTCTCACAGAAACAGAGAAAAGTGTGAGAAGAGATGGAGGAAGACAACAGAAAGGAAATGAGACTTTGCAAAGGTCCTTGGAGAGTGAGTCATAAAGCGTCAGCAATGACTAATATCACTCTCCTTAGATGTTGCAGACAAAGGGAGAAGATTGAAAAGGACAGAAAGAAAAGGGCAAGCTATAACCGATGACTGATAGAGGGACACAGATGGACACTGAAGGACACAATTAACTCTTTTGATGACAAATCAGCAGTGTTGGGCTAGTTACTCAAAGAATGTAATATATTACTCAATACTAGTTACTCATTTCAAAAGTAATATTGTTACTTTACTTATTACTTTCTGGCAACAGTAATTAGTTACACTAGTAGTTACATTACTTTTTCTTCACGCCCCACAGAAGTTGTAACTGTGTATCTTCCACATACATTTCTAGTGATCGGTAGTGACATTCAAGTAGAAGTGTTGTATTAATCTCATTAATTGTCATGTGTAGCTTGAAGCTAATTGTCATTTCTCCGTTACCCATATACAATTATATTTCTTTAAGTTTGCAAGAAAAAACTTTAATTTTCTAAAAAGATTTTTAATTATAGTAATATGTACCACATGCTGATCAGAGGGATGTGGGTGGGATGTAATGCCAGGGTAAAGTAAAGCCACAACCTACACAACAGTGCTCAGATCATATTTTTTCCTGAAAAAAAATAAATATAATGCAATATTTCTATCTGCTGAATGTAAGCTTTTCCATATTCCAAGCTTGCCTGCTGCACTGGGGACATCACATGCATGTGCGAGTCATGAAAATTATGAAAATAAATCTAGGAATTATTTGATTGTTGGATTTTAAATCAGTTGAGGCATCAAAAGTAACTAAGTAACTAAGCTGTTTTATGGATGGTAACTGTAATATTATTACTGAAATCTTATTAGTAATTAGTTACACTACCAGTTACTGCAAAAAGTAATATTATTACAGTAACTAAGTTACTAGTTACTGCCCAACACTGCAAATCAGAGGGTTTGGTTGGGTAAAGACAATGACTGTGAATATATCCCCTGCTGCAGCAAACCCCATTAGCTACCTGCCAGGCTCTCCCATCTTCTTCTTACCACCTGCACTGATGCTCCTGGGTAATCAGCAGTTCCAAAAAAGTGTTAATGCAATAGAAATAACAAACAAACCACATAAAGAAGCACTAGGATCTACGCACACAAAATCATCAAACCAACACACCACACAACATTCAAGAAAGCAAACAAACCAGGTAAGCACTTTAATATGTTGCTGAAATAGCACGATACTGCTGGTCTGCATGAGTCACGTCACTTTTTAAAATTTTATGACGCAAGTGTTGAAATGAATAGTTTGTAGTTTATTAAAAACACAAAGACAAATACTCACGTGCGTCTAAATGCAGTGCGAATATCAAACCCATCTGTTGTACGAGCCTCTGTGAAATGCACACATTACCAATTAATTTGGTACAATTATCAATTAAAACAAATAATTCATTCCTTGTTGATATTTATCAAACATGCATTTAGTTATTTTTATTACCATGCACTGCCAGGTCAAAATTGCAGCTGTCAAACTTGTCTCTAAAGGACACCTCACAACGATAAGCTCCAGCGAAGTTGGCTTTAGGTGCAATGATATGCATCTCGAAGGTGTACACCTGAATAGAAAAAGGTGTTTGGTTCATTTTGCTCATTTTTGACTTTCAAGCTTTTCTAAACATATCAAGGTAGTATATTACACAACTGTTTGGTATTGACCATTGCCAGACCTTCGTGTTGCGGTCATAGTGCTCTTTGAGTTGAAGGTGCTTTCCTGACTTGCTGGCCAGATCCATCCACTTTCCTTTGAACCATTTTACTGTGGGCTTCTTCAGCAGAGATTCACCACACACCCGAGCAACAAAAGTAATGTTCTCACCTAAATGGGGGAACAGATTGGAAGAGAATTTTTATTTCATATGTACTATCCATTTCTTAGTGACCAGAGGCCCTGTTACTCACCTACATTTACCTCCCCACTTTGAGGCCTTTCAGTGAAGAGACCAGTAAGGTCCTGCCTTGTGTCAGGCTGATGACTCTCAGGCAGACCTAGAAGAACAAACAGAAAAATAGGTTTGTTATCCAGTGAATCTTATATTTTTGAAATGTTTCATAAAACTAATTTGCATATTTAAATATGCCTGTGTGTTTTTATATTCACCTTCAGGTGCTATGCCATCTGATGCGGTTCCACTGGTGTCTGCTGCTGAGCTTTCAGTAGGTGCTGATGGAGTCTCTTTAGGTTCTTCAGGCTTAGGCTCTGCAACTGCAGGATCTGGGGATACAGCTTTTTGTGGTTCCTTCACTGCAACAATGAAAAAAATCCTTAAAATGGCTTTCAGGCAGATGAAAACAAGTGATAATAACTCATTTGGGTCACTGTTGATGAATGTAAGTCCCTAAAGCCTTACTTCCACATTACAAATTCATAATTCGTCATTTCTGCGTCTATAAAAGGAATTAAATATAAAAAAGGTCTAGGCCAAAGCAAGATGCTAATTCTTTAGCTCATAAGGCTCTTGAATATAGTGTTTTAAACTTAAAGCCTGATTTTGTTAGGAGAAAAATCTGACACTAAAAACATTCCACACATATTGCCCTCAAAACACACTATACCTGTCTGTTAATGAACAAGCTTTTGCTTGCAAAGTTTTGTCCTCGTGGGCCTTTTATTGCTTTGATATTGCTCTCTTCAGGATTCTAATGGCCACACATTATTAGGACAGAGTCTTGCTTTTTCATCTTCCGCTGTGTCTGGATGAATGGCTCTAAATACTTGACTAATAACCACTGACTGAAACAACGCTGGTAGAGCTGTTAGAGACTTAAAGCTCCTCTTAGTTACAATATGTCCAGATAAAGCACAGCATTAATGGAGGATATGAAACATTGTGACAAGTGTGCTATGACTAAAAAAATAGCACTAATATTATTATTATAATATTATAAAGTTATACAGGACCTTTTTCATTGACGTACTTCTATTTCAACAAAGATAATTGTGTTGATTTGAATTGTGAATTGTGAGGATTATAGCTTCATATTAAATCATATTTAAATCATATTTGTGATGAAAGATTGAAATTAGAAATCTAGATTAAAATTAGACAGCTACAGTAGATTTTAGTTTGACCTCCTAGACACAGACTTTAGGCTAGTTATTCATCCAATATTTAATTTAACCCACACTTATCTTTTGTCCATGCACAATGCCTAATGAGATTACAAGCTCCACGAATGGACACTGAAAGGTAAAAGTGTTTGAAGTGAAGAACAACTATAAGAGTTCTGGTGAGTTTCCCAAATTCCATAGCAGGCTGAGAAATCCTTACCAATGGTGATAACATGCTCAGAAAAAGTGCTTTAAAAAAACAACCAGTTGCACCTCTTGAAAAAAAGTGAATCAGAAAGGAGAATTGGTTGTGGTGCTCTGTGACTGGTTTACAAATAAACCAAAGGTGGAGGTGTAAAAGTTAGTTAAATACAGGAAGATGTGTGTCACCATCCAAACATCACCCACCTTCTGATTCTTTTATCTTTAATTCAAATTTGACCTTTGACACCCCAGCAATAACAGCATATCCCACTGCATCCTCCTGAACTACATTGTTTATGGTGAGAGAGTGCATATTGCCCTCCGCTGAGATGGTGTATTTGTAACTGGATGAGATGTCCTTGGAGTCTCGCTGCCATCTCACTTTTACATCAGGCTTCTCAGTCTCTGCTTCAAATATGTTGCCCCAATCTCAGCCGTCTGAGTCTTTGGTTTCTTGGTGAAAGCTGAGACTGAAGGAGTGAGGGAACCAGTGTAGATCAGAAGAAAAGGATGCATTTCCAAAATCTCATAAAGCTCTTATCTCTGAAAATGTCCTGCCCTGACCCCATTTCCTCTCTAACCTCTCTAAACACACGTTTACTGTAGAGCACATTCAGTGATACAATCACTGATTATAATGTGTTCTATGTGCTTTGCTGCAACATGTTGCGCCATTCGCATCCGGTGTAGTAGTGTTACCTGCCAGTTTACACCAATGCTACCACTAGACTAGACGGTGTATCATTTCCATAGCAGTGACTCTTGACTTAAAGGAGTAGTTCACTTCCAGAATGAAAATCCTGTCATCATTTACTCGCCCTCCACTTGTTCCAGACCTGAATGAGTTTCTTTCTTCTGTTGAACACAAAATAAGATATTTTGAAAAATGTTCCATGTATTATTTTTCCTACTGTGGAAGTCAGTGGTGCCCATCAACTGTTCAGATTTTTCAAAACATCTTCTTTTGTGTTCAATAGAAGAAAGAAGCTCATACATGTTTGGAACAAGTGAAGGGTGAGTAAATGGTGACAGAATTTTCATTCTGGAAGTGAACTACAACTACTCCTTTAAGTGTTCGCTCAGCTTTCTGTAGCACAGCTTCCCGTCAAAATAATAGCTAGCATTTAGACAAGATAATGCAAGATAGGCTTTTTTTTTGTTCTTGTGTGGAAAAATGAATATGAATGCTTCCTGTTTGCTGATTGTACATGTATAATGCAAGACAGGGAACATATCAACATCATAAGACATACCACACTGAAAAAAACTCATGGACTCATGACTAAAGATATAAACCAGGACAGCATTAAAATAGTAACTATTTTGACAATGAGGAGGACACGTTTCTCATCTTTCTACTTAGTTTTCTTAGCACACTTTGAAATATTCTCACAAAATGAATGCTCCTTTGGAATGCTCCTTTCTTGCAAATGCAAATTTTATTATTGTTTTGGAGCATAGATAACCGTACCGTTAGGCTAACATATTCATACTAAAAGCCAAAAAAAACTTCCATTTTGATTTCATGGGGACTTTAAGTCACCCTGTAATGAAAGAATGATAAGACAATCTAATTTATTTTTCCAGTAAATAATTTTGCGCCAGCACAATTGAGCAAAGTTATTAACTGGTCATGGATTAAAAATCGAACTGTCAAAATACCAATGACCCAAGTTATATTAAAAAACAGTGTAAAATGTACACAGTAATGTACTCCTAGCATATAATATGAATAGCTTATGCAATATTTAATAAACTACTTTTGCCTTTTGACACTTGAAAGTGTTGCTGGAAGTTGATCTTCATGGCTATTGTTACTCGCATGCCTTTAATTATTAACTGCTTATTCATCGTTCTTTCTTTCACTTTGAGTTACACATTTTCAATCACATCAGTGCAAATGGTTCAAGCCTAAAACAAGCCAACCCTCTGGGTTTAAAAATAGAATGCATGTGCTCCCCATTGAGAACTGCAGTCCATGTTGACACAGCCACAGGTAGCTGCTAGATGGATTAGCTAGGATCTATTTCTGTTGTTTATCAAGTACTGGTCCCTCTCTTGCCATTTCAAAACCATGGGTATCCACATTGCCTTTATTCCACAGTGATAATAAACTAATGATGTCTCTGTGGTACATATGTTTTGAACCATAATGTCTGTGAGATAAGCACAAAAATTTGAAATTTGAAATGTCGGGTTGAATGTCTAATAGAAGAATTATAGATGAAAGGTAATTGCCTAGAGTGGTAGGTCATGGGATAATTAAAGTCACAGAGTGTCAGCCAATACTCATTGGAGTTTGCAATAAGCTGGGATGGGAAGGGAAACTATTTCATGAAGGTGACATTTATCATGAAGCTTATACTAGATGCTGATGGTTGCCAAACATTTCATTCCTAGGTGTGTCACTCAAAAGCCTTCAAAAGAAAGTCTGTTCAGTCATGATAAACTATCATTAAGAGCATATTGCTATGGAGATGTCCTGTTATGAGTCTAGAGCAGTGGTTATCACCCTTGTTGTCTCCTTTAACTTTGTTTAAAAAAAAATACAAATAAAAAAAGTTTGTTAATGTGACTACATATATTTTAAGAATTATTGGGGCCCTATTTGGCCCTGGCACCTGGTAGAGAGCCACTGGTCTAGAGCCTTTGAAATACACTGAAGAGATTTAAAAAGGGAAGAGAAAGTGTGAAGAGAAAGTGTCTGCAGATTAATTTTATGGCTACCACTAAACTCCATTGCTTAATACTGAAAAGTCATGCAACAGCATCGTTAGAATGCTGTAGGTCTTAGCGAATATCACTGCAGTGGACTGTCAAACAGGTGCTATCACATTATGGCAATCTTTTAATTCCTGTTTAGGCAGGGTTATTCTGTGCACTTTTGGAGAAAAGCCCTTTAGTCCACTGCCATTATTCTATCACATTTGCTTAGATAGGCCAGTAATTGATATTTTGGTTTAAAAGAAAGTAGTTTATCTTTTTTTTATATATATATTTTGCCAATAAGAAATTCAAGAAAAGTGCACATAATAGTCACATGCTTTGAATGCTTTCCATACAGTAGGCTTAAAAAAAAACAGCAGCTGTAGCATGCAGAACTTTTTATAAGAACATTGTGACAATATATTATGGAACTGCTCATTCAAATCAACTGACACTGCCCATTTTTTTCAATATATGTTGTTCAAATTACTACAGATTAATTGTTCAAATGGTAACAGAACAAGAATCAGAGGTGCAGGAGTTCAAATCATAGAAAATACATAATCACAGAAAACCCAATACACATAGGGTCAAAGTTCAGAACGGAAAGGTAACATTCCCTCAACCAACAACTCAAAACAACACCGATTAAAAGTCTCTCCTGACTGACAAAAATCTGTTATATACACAATTGTCAAATAGAAATAAGAACAAAAACACTGGCATACCTGTCTTTTTAGTTGGCTCTGGCATCCTGGTTGAGTGTCCCTATTGGGTTCCAACAGGCATTGTGGACACCAACACCAACACTTCTCTTTTAATAGATACCCCCCGCCCCACACCCCCCAAATGTCACACAGTACATGCCCCAAACCATCCTGCCCACCCCTTCAGCCATCTACCACCATGATTGAGCACACCATCCGTCACCTTCATTGGTTGACAGAACTAAAGAAAATAAAGAAGCTATAGGATGAAGGATAAGGGAGCAGGTACCGGATGGGTAAATTTAGAGTCTGACTGTAGCAAATCATCTTCTGATGTTCCCTCCCAACCATACTGCTCAAAGAAAGGGCTGAAACACTTTTTTTTGTTTGTTTGTAATATTTTTAGTATTCTTGAACAACCTCTGGAAGCCACAGGAAGCCACAGCTTTTACATCTGCAGCTTTGTATTCTGTGCTTGTCAACAAATAAAGAATAGGTTTAGGATGAGCCCCTACTTTCCCAACATAAATTACATAAGGTATGTATACATTTAGTTTAAGTGGATTTAATTGTATCAATTTCTATCTAGAATTAGACAAAGAGATGATATTGTTACTTCATAATGGAGGGAGTGTTCTTGCTAATGACAATAGAAGCCCCAAGAAAAGATTGTATTGGACAAATAGGCCCAAAGAGACTGACATCTATTATGAAAAAAACAGTAGGCCTACTTCCCCACAAGTGCAGGACCCCTTTCCTCATGCCATCAGTCAAGCATTGCTAAGTTTGACATTTCTGTCAAGTGTCTAATGATAATGATGCTTGTCTAGTGCACACACTCATGTAACAGTACCTGAATTCATCCTGTGAGTTGAGTTCATTCTTTGGGGTCTATTGTTTCAAACTGTTATTTACTTTAATGAAAAGCCTGAAATGATTTTTAAATCAAACAACTAACTTTTTAAACAAACTGGCCCTAAAAGCATGAATGGACTAACATTTCATGTCTTTTTCAATATCTCCTAAAGATTGTTTTATAGGGGATTAATATATGTAACTTTGCAACTGTTTTCACTTTCTCTCATGAGTATGTCCACTTTTGACCCTGAGACATAAAGGACACAACTGAACATCAACAACCACTGACTTTTGATTTATGTATCTTGCCTTGCCTTACCTTTAAAAAATCAGACCTGTCGTTTAACTGAATATCTTAATACATAAATATTGTATTTTGAAAGAATCCTATTCACATACTACTTTTAGTTACATTGCAAGACACCTAACATACTGATGATTTCATTGCTTTAGTTGGAATGACAGATCCTTGGTGTCCTTTTGAAACTTCTGATACTTTTAAAAGTCATAGTGTATTAAATAACCATGCTTATCAATTCCACGCACAACTGTCCTCGAGTTTGATGTGTTGTATAGCCTACTCTTTTGACTACCGTCACACAAATCTGTCAGCACCTTGTCATTCCAGCATCAGACAACATCACAGCTGTTGCATATTGACAACTGCATGAAAGACTTCATTCAGATGGAGATACGACATGAAAGAAAGTTATTTACAGTTGTTGTAATGATTATATATTTGCTGTGGGCCTTGCAGCTGGCTTTCTGCTAATCTAGGTGTGAATCCAGAAGGATCTGCCACAGCTGAACCACAATGAACTGGAATTATCAACTGCTGTGACATGCTTTAAGTGTTCCATTTAAGTGTTTCATTGTAAAACGAATAACCAGTTAGACTAATTGGATACACACACACACACACACACACACACACACACACACAAAAGCATGTATGTATGCACATGACATGTATTATGATGGGCTCTCGAACACGATCAATGCAAATAAATCAAGCATGCGCACAGATGTGGGGTCCGTCACTCACGTACATTCCATTGGCATTCTGTGAGGAGAGGTCCGTGTCGTCTGGCCTTCAACAGCTACGAGCAGTCTGTGCCCTTGTCATAGAGGTTAGGGGTCTGTAGTCTGTCTGGAGTCACAATCCAAAGATAAGTGCTGGTTGACAGGGTCCTTGACCTATAACGAATGCCATGAAATTGCGAATATAGCACGTGGCAACTAAGCTAAGTGTAATTGTACAACAACAAAGAAAGAACAAAGCAAACTTTGCTTCCTGGCAAGTGATGTCTTACATACAAATTCACAAACTTAAGAAGCTGCTGCACACACACTGTCTGTGATAAGCCTAATAAACCAGACAGATTTCCTTTCTAGTAAGATGTCATAATCAGACAGGTTACACGTAAAACCTTAATTCTATTCATTAGCTTGTGATTTTGTAAGACTTCTAAGTTTAAAATGGATAGTTCACCCAAAATGACAATACAGTCAGTTTACTCACCCTCCTGAGGTTATACTTGGATTCCCCCTAGTGGTCTGTCTGTGTTTACAAATTTCCACACACACACACACACACACACACACACACACACACAAAGGACAAAAAAGTGACATTCTAATCTAATAACTTAAGACAATATGGAAATACACTGATAACTACAAGTTCTGCAATCCCACACATTTCAGAGTGTTTGATACCTATATTAGGCCTATACCTTTGTAATGAAAAAATCTAAATTTAAGTCTAGTTGTATGATTATACTCAATATTTACATTTATAATGGAAATGTTTATTGTAAGCAATTAATTAATTTAATCATTAAGATTGCTCATTATTATAAAAAGTATTTATTATGTGACTTTTATTTTGGAGCGAAGTGAGCTTTAATATTTGCCCGGAAGTATTATTCGGCGTAGAAAAACATCGGATCTGTATATGATAAGACACACAGGAGATCTTTGTAAATGTTCTAGAGATCCGTCAACCAGCATTGATTCGTGCATGTCCCGTGTTTCATTGTGATTTCCTGTCAGGTTTTATTGTTGTTATTGTTGCATCAGATCGTGGAAAATGGCAAGCACAGGAGATACAGGTGATATTTAGCTATTTACTTATTTTGCGATGTAACAGTCATGATGTACGCTATGAACATTAACGCGTGTTCCTCCTGTAGAGGCCTGTTTAAAGTTAATCATTCGTGCTGATTCTGTTCAACCCTGCAGCTGTTGCAGGATATTTCCCACTATTTGTTCTATTGATGTACTGCTCTTAACATAAGCATGTAATATTATAGCTATGTGGCAACATGCCCGAGTCTCTCCAGTCAGTGTGTGGCTGGCTGTCATATTGTCATATTAGCTACTTGTCTCTCTGAACATTTGACAGATAAGCTGAAATCAGACAGCCGAAGTAACACATACTGTAAGGAGTTAAATAATTTTAGATTTAACTAGGAATGAGAATCGAATGGAATTCACCCATTTCGGTTTCTTGCCGTTTACGTTATTATACTGGTATTATTTTGTTGGTCTTTTAGTGAAAGAAATACAGGCTGTTGCAAGATGATAAGATCATTATCAGATTAAAACAGAACAGATGTAACAACATGTAATGTTACACACAGACACACATGTATATATAATAATAATAATAATGCTGTTAAATGAGTCAGATGTTTTAAGCCTGGACTGATTCATAAGTGGTTTTGATTTAATAAAGAACAGGTTCATAAGAGTCATTCGTTTCATTTTCTTTTGCGCTTTTGCACGTAACGCACATTTCTCAGAATTTTGTCATGCATTTTTAATATATTTTCAATAGCATGTTAATACATTAATAAGTGTTTTTTTTAGCATTATTAAATGCTATTACAGTATTTATTCATATTTGAAATAAACCTTTTTAAATGTTTTATTGTAGTTTAAGTTTTAGTGGTTTTAGATATTTTTATCTTATTTTATTTCAGCTTTATTTAAATTAACAAAAAATATGTTTATTGGTTTTAGTTAATGGTAAAAATTTTAATGGCCCTTACACACACACACACACACACACACACACACACACACACACAAAGGACAAAAAAGTGACATTCTAATCTAATAACTTAAGACAATATGGAAATACACTGATAACTACAAGTTCTGCAATCCCACACATTTCAGAGTGTTTGATACCTATATTAGGCCTATACCTTTGTAATGAAAAAATCTAAATTTAAGTCTAGTTGTATGATTATACTCAATATTTACATTTATAATGGAAATGTTTATTGTAAGCAATTAATTAATTTAATCATTAAGATTGCTCATTATTATAAAAAGTATTTATTATGTGACTTTTATTTTGGAGCGAAGTGAGCTTTAATATTTGCCCGGAAGTATTATTCGGCGTAGAAAAACATCGGATCTGTATATGATAAGACACACAGGAGATCTTTGTAAATGTTCTAGAGATCCGTCAACCAGCATTGATTCGTGCATGTCCCGTGTTTCATTGTGATTTCCTGTCAGGTTTTATTGTTGTTATTGTTGCATCAGATCGTGGAAAATGGCAAGCACAGGAGATACAGGTGATATTTAGCTATTTACTTATTTTGCGATGTAACAGTCATGATGTACGCTATGAACATTAACGCGTGTTCCTCCTGTAGAGGCCTGTTTAAAGTTAATCATTCGTGCTGATTCTGTTCAACCCTGCAGCTGTTGCAGGATATTTCCCACTATTTGTTCTATTGATGTACTGCTCTTAACATAAGCATGTAATATTATAGCTATGTGGCAACATGCCCGAGTCTCTCCAGTCAGTGTGTGGCTGGCTGTCATATTGTCATATTAGCTACTTGTCTCTCTGAACATTTGACAGATAAGCTGAAATCAGACAGCCGAAGTAACACATACTGTAAGGAGTTAAATAATTTTAGATTTAACTAGGAATGAGAATCGAATGGAATTCACCCATTTCGGTTTCTTGCCGTTTACGTTATTATACTGGTATTATTTTGTTGGTCTTTTAGTGAAAGAAATACAGGCTGTTGCAAGATGATAAGATCATTATCAGATTAAAACAGAACAGATGTAACAACATGTAATGTTACATACAGACACACATGTATATATAATAATAATAATTATAATGCTGTTAAATGAGTCAGATGTTTTAAGCCTGGACTGATTCATAAGTGGTTTTGATTTAATAAAGAACAGGTTCATAAGAGTCATTCGTTTCATTTTCTTTTGCGCTTTTGCACGTAACGCACATTTCTCAGAATTTTGTCATGCATTTTTAATATATTTTCAATAGCATGTTAATACATTAATAAGTGTTTTTTTTAGCATTATTAAATGCTATTACAGTATTTATTCATATTTGAAATAAACCTTTTTAAATGTTTTATTGTAGTTTAAGTTTTAGTGGTTTTAGATATTTTTATCTTATTTTATTTCAGCTTTATTTAAATTAACAAAAAATATGTTTATTGGTTTTAGTTAATGGTAAAAATTTTAATGGCCCTTTACAAGTTTATTTGTGCTCCAAATATGTTTCATCTCTTGTTGGATATGTCAAGTTATTTTGGGTATTTCAATTTATTGCTATGTATATGTCTATTTGACTTAAAGTTATAGAATTTCAGTTTAACCTCAATTATGAAATTAATTGACATAGTTGTGAGTGTATCATTTCACATTTTTGTGTTAGCTGATTATTACAGCTTCTGTTTCAGAGGAATGAGGTTAGAGAGGATTACAGGTGTCATTACAGTCATTCTCCACGGGCCCCAAGCTCGTTTCTAATGTCTGCTCGTCTATGTGTTTATGTGTGTCTATGCCCTTTTGTTTTCCCAGCCTTTGATTATGGCTTCTTACTGCGCATAAGTGAGGATGCTCTCAGGGTTGAGGCTCTGAACGAGTACTTGAGCAGTCGCAGTTATCTGGCTGGCTACGGGCCTTCGCAGGCGGATGCAGAAGCCTTTGCGCTTCTATGCAGGCCCCCACCCGAGCGGCATGTCCACGCCCTGCGCTGGTACAAACACATAGCCGCCCTGAAGCCCCAAACGAATGGCCAGACCCCAGAATGCAGCAGTGAGTAGACAGACCTCCCCCTGTCGTAGTCAGGGTGCATGAACGTCGGTTGTAGCTGAATTGTGGTTTTATTTTGTACTTTGAGTTAGTGGTTTCTGTGCTGAGGACATTTTCAGTATGTGTTGCATGAGCTTGAGGTGTGGGTAGTTTGATGTGTTAGTTAGTATACATAAGGTGAGGTGTTGACAGGAATCTGAAAATGAATGTACAGTCAAAACAAGACGATCACTTCTCAGGTTTGTTCTGGACAGGACCGGAATGGGTTGAGTTGTAGGTGACTGATACACACTGTGTGACTGAGGTGTTGTGGTTTTAAACAGTTCTTTCATTAGCCGCAATGTTCTGCGGCTTTGTTGGCACATTGTTTGTTTCACTTTTGCACTGCGTATGTGTTACTTTCATTTATACGTTTAATGTTTTCTATGAGAAAACTATGTTTTCTATGTTTCCTCTCTTATACTATTGCATCAGGTGTGCACCAACAACTATTTCCCGTGATGCACCTGTTGTTCAGTATAGGGATTGAATATTATAAATGAATCTGTAAAAGTGACTCATTTTATATTAAACAAAGTCATTTTGGTGAAAAAAGTGTCTCTTGTTTTTCAGCAAAGGCAAAGCGGGTGCAGCCACCATGGTCTCCGCCAGAAGGAACAGATGTTTCAAAGCTGCATCTTTATAACAGCCTCACACGGACCAAGGTACAGTATGAAAGATAAAACAACACGTGTGGCTGACATGTAGAACATTACTAGACTAAATTAACACTTTATATATTTTATATTACTATAGTATTGGTAGCTGAAAGCATAATCAGATTAACCCAAATATTTTTAAAACATCAACATATACAATATCAACATATTTTTTTAATTTAAGAAATGAATTATTATATTCAGTGAGCATGCACATAATTGATCAAATGTGACCGTGAGAACATTTGTAATGTTACAGATGTAAAGATTTCTATTTCAAATCAATGCTGTTCTTTTGAACTTTATATTAATCAAAAAACATGGTTTCCACAAAATATGAAGCAGCACAACTGTTTTCAACATTGATAATAAGAAATGTTTCTTGAGCATAAAATAAAACCAAATCAGCATATTAGAATTATTTCTGAAGGATCATGTGACACTGAAAATTGAAAAATGTAGTTTTTCCATTACAAGAATCAATTACATTTTAACATGTATTCAAATATAAACAATTATTTTTAATTGTAATAATATTTCACAGTATTACTGTTTTTGCTGTATTTTTGATTAAATAAATTCAGCCGTAGTGAGTACAAGAGACTTGTGACACTGAAAATGGAATAATGTCTGCTGAAAATTCAGCTTTGCCATCACCAGGGATAAATTACATTTTAAAACAGGTTCAAATATAAACAGCTATTTTTAATTGTGATAATATTTCACTGTATTACTGTTTTTACTGTATTATCGATCAAATAAATTCAGACTTCTTTCATCAACATAAAAAATGGATGCTGTGTTATAATAAACTGCCAAAACCATTCATATCCGTCTTGTTTTGTGCATTGTAGGAGGTGTTTGTACCACAGAAGGGCAACAAGGTTTTGTGGTACTGCTGCGGCCCCACTGTTTATGATGCTTCTCACATGGGTCATGCCAGGTGACATATTCCCCATCCATTCATAGTATTTCTTTGTTTTCAGTGTGCCCCAGCTGTTGAAAACAGCACAGTAGACACAGCACAGCAGTCAATGAAAAGGCTGAAGCAGACATTCAGCTTTCAATCCAGGCTAAGAATTTGTTAGCTGTGTATGTGAGGCTGCAAACCAAATCACAAAGAACTATTGTGTTTGAATATGGTTTAATGAACATGGGCAAAAAGAGAAAATATAAAAAATGTTCCATCCAAGGCCCATACAGCGTTTTTGATGGATCAGTTCTCTGTATTTCATGCGGATTCAATGTCTTTGTTCTTTCAGGTCTTACATTTCTTTTGACATACTTCGGAGAATACTGAAGGATTATTTCAAATACGATGTCTTCTACTGTATGAACATCACAGATATCGATGACAAAGTAAGAGCAGTGTTTGCACAGAGTGTGAATGTAGTTGACCTTAAATGTTTGAACTCTGTATAACCTTATAACTTATGCTACTGAGGGTAGTTTAAATCAATCATCAGTGTGACCTCTTCGTTTCAGATCATCAAAAGAGCCCGACAGAACTACCTGCTGGAGCAGTATGGAGAGAAGAAGCCCAGTCCCTCTCAGATACTGCAGGATGTGTTAACAGCCCGAACGGTGAAGGGAAAATAAAGCAAGCACATCACTCCAAATGAATCCTGTTATCATGCTGAGTTACTGAAAGTACCAATTTAAAGACACCATGAAATCAAAACTGATCATTCCTATTTGTATGCAGTGTTGCAGTTAGAAATGATTTATCCATGCACATCATTATCAAAAAATATTTTAAGAATTAAAAAAAAATTTTGTCATAAAAAAACATGCTCTCATAATTTTTAATCAATATCATTAACATGCCCTCTTCTTTTGCATCTCTTCTCTGATGACGTGTGCGTCGGCATGAGGGCTGGACAAAAAGGTTGTCCAATAGCACTCCAAGTTTCAATCATTCCCCTCCAGCAACCTGGGACTCACATGAAACGATCATATAATTAGCAAATGACTATGAGAAGATGTTTCATTCAGATATGCGTCACTATAGACTTTAGTTTTTTATTTTTATTTTTTTTGATGTTCTGTCAGCTGAACAATGGGCATGTTGTTAACCAACAGTACATTCCACTGAACGCACTGTACTTCTGTCTCTCACAACCTTGATTTCATTCCTGTCAAAAATTAAATATGTTGCTATCCTGACTAAGGTCTATAGCAGGGGTGCCCAAACTCGGTCCTGGAGGGCCGGTGTCCTGCAGAGTTTAGCTCCAACCCTAATCAAACACGCCTGAACCAGCTAATCAAGGTCTTACTAGGCATACTAGAAACTTCCAGGCAGGTGTGTTGAGGCAAGTTGGACCAAAACTCTACAGGACATCGGCCCTCCAGGACCAAGTTTGGACACCCCTGGTCTATAGGGAAGACAAGACGGTTGCAATTTTCATTTCATGCCAACTTTAAGATAGAAGACAGAAATACTGCATGTTCTGCAAATTTGAATGATTTGCTTTAATTGATGCTTTTAAAAATAAACTCTTCTCCTAATAGTTCAGGTCTGTCTGTCACACAACTTATCAGTTATTTTTATCAGTGTTCCCTGCCTCATGGTTGCGTAAACTGTCACATTAGCAAGATAATAAAGATTTATACAGTATCCTGAAGTACTGAAAGAACTGCCTTTAACTGATTAAATGAATGATTTTGCTGAAAAGATTTAAGTGGCTCTGAAAACTAAATGGAAGCATTACCACATCAAACCCTCAAGACTGTTAGTTTCTGGCCTTCACAAAAATGCTTTCATCTGTTTCCCCATCACTGTGCTTTAATGTCATTTGGTTTTATTGTGTTTAGCCGTTTAAAGCCAAGCTTGCTGAAACTACTGACCCAGATAAGAAACAGATGCTGGAGAGGCTGGATGCAGCAGTGGATGCTGCCCTTGGTCCCCTGCAGATGGCAGAGCAGAGCAACGCTGCAGGCGATACACTCCAGAATCAGGCACAGGTAGATGATATGTGCAGCGTTTTAAAAACACTTAATGTGACTTGAGTTTGATCCGGCTCATATGAGGCATTCTGCTCTAAATTATACATCAATTAACATTGTGTTTTAATGAGATCATTTGAATTCATGGCATGATTCTGAAGCTAACTTGTTCTTCTTAATGGTTTTCATTGTTAGGTCTTATTGGAGGAGGCTAAGGATCTCTTGTCAGATTGGTTAGACTCCCAATTTGGGAGCCAAGTGACAGAAAACTCAATCTTCTCTTTGTTGCCAAAATACTGGGAGGGAGAGTACCATAAAGATATGGAAGCCCTGAATGTGAGTAAACTGATACTGGTGAATAATTCAATAGCTTGAAAATGATCCATCTATGTATATACACTAGTTACTGTTCAAACGTGTGGTCAGTAAATTATTATTATTATCAATGTTTTTAAAAGAAGTCTCATGCTCACCAAGGCTGAATTTATTTGATAAAAAATATAGTAAAAACAGTAACATTGTGAAATATTATTACAATTTAAAATAACAGTTTTCTGTTTGAAATATATTTTAAAATGTTATTTATTCCTGTGATGGCAAAGTTGAATTTTCAGAAGCCATTACTCAAGTCTTCAATGTCACATCATCCTTCTGAAACCATTCTAATATGATGCCATTTCACATTATTATCAGTTGAAAACAGCTGTTCTGTTGTGTTATGTAGTGTATATATTGTGATGCATCTACTTACTGATGTTAAGTCTGAGCAATGATGAAAGCCTGAGGTGTCTTTGATTGACAGGTCCTCCCTCCTGAAGTTCTCACACGGGTCAGTGAGTATGTGCCAGAGATTGTGGCATTTGTCAAAGGAATTGTGGACAACGGTTATGGGTAGGAATAGAGCTGTCTTCTCTCTAGATTGATTATTTTGATATTTCATGATATAACCCAGAAAAAACACTACTTCCAAAGAATATGTCTAAGAATTAATTTCTGCTCTTTTCTCACAAGATACGAATCAAATGGATCGGTATATTTTGACACAGCAAATTTTGATTCCTGCCCTGCTCACTCTTATGCCAAACTAGTACCAGAAGCCGTTGGTGATCAGAAGGCTCTTCAAGAAGGAGAAGGTACAGGACTAAATTGCAATAAAAGTATCCAGTTCGACTGTCTGTAATTTCCATGCCAATAGATATGGAATGGCAGTGCAGTTTTGCTGTAATACATTTGTATTGATGCACACCAATAGGGCAGAGGTACTAGATAATGCATACAGCTCTATAATAATCTGAGCAGTGGATACAACAAGCCAAAATTATCCATTGAATAACAGAACGCTATGGCAGGATGCAGGTTTCTTGTACTCTGATTTATTTTATTTTATTTTTTTGGCTATTTCATGATAAGTGTCTTCTTCAGTGTTCACCTGGACATTGAATTTTTATTTTTTTTTTACTTTTGCAGGAGACTTGAGTATCTCAGCAGACAGACTCAGTGAAAAGAGATCACAGAATGACTTTGCACTGTGGAAGGCCTCCAAGCCTGGAGAACCATCTTGGGACTCCCCTTGGGGAAAGGTGAGGAAGTACACATCTGGAAAACATGCATGTTTAGAAAATATATAGATGAACATGATGCCTTAAAATGCCTCCTCAGTTGGCAGCTTAGTAGTTTTAATATAATAAAACAAAGTTTTGAATGCATCAGTAATGTTTGTAAGTTTAATACTTGAAATTCTCCTGGGGCTGTTAAAGGGGAGACCTGGGTGGCATATTGAGTGTTCCGCCATGGCTGGATCCATTTTGGGAGAGTCGATGGATATCCATGGTGGAGGTTTTGACTTGCGTTTTCCTCATCATGACAATGAGTTGGCGCAGTCTGAGGTGAGAAAATTACAATGTGCTCATATGAAAAATGTCGATTATTAAAATCCAGTTCATTATTTTCTCCAGGTTAATGCTACATTCACATCACAATGGAATTACAATAATTGCAAATTTCCGACTAGTTAAACCATTCATGTCTTTGTCAAACTTGTAATTAAACACATATTTCTGTTTGATATGCATGCTGTTATAGCCACTGAGAGAGTGCGCTTTTTTATTCTGCAAGAGCATATAGAGGTGAAATAATGTAGTGATTAAATATTTTGCTGTCATCAACTACAAAGCCGCACACGGATACATGTTGGTGTTTTGAGCATTGCCACGTAAACAGATGTTTTGGTTATTATTAAATCTGAAGACTAATGATAAAGAACTTGATCCTGGCCCTGGGTTCTTGTGTGTCACACCTTTACAATTTTATACAATATGTTTCCTTTAAATAATTGATTATTTATTTATTTATTTAACAGGCTTATTTTGAGAATGATCACTGGGTACGATATTTCTTGCACGCCGGTCACCTGACCATTGCCGGATGCAAAATGTCCAAATCTCTGAAGAACTTCATTACTATCAAAGATGCCCTGGCCAAACATACAGGTAATCGTGCTACAATTGTAGTATTATTAGAATCGCTGTTACATATTTAGATACATATTTAGTTACATATATATCTGCATATGGGTCAAAGACTTTATGCTTTTTTGGTTTAAATGTA
>NW_015546101.1:1887261-1903556 GCF_001515605.1 Sinocyclocheilus anshuiensis | reverse complement strand
CCCCCCCCCCCCCCCCAAAAATGTTAATTTGAAATTGTTTGACTTTGAATAACCTGTATGTTTTCAATTTCCAAATTAAATGTATTTTTGATATTTTTTATTGCTACTATTATTATTTGAATGGTTTAAAGTAAAAAAAAACTAAAAACATTTTGTTGTCACTATAAAATGCCCCATTAAGACCCTTATGACTGTGTGTCAAGGTCATTATAAAAGCTTCTTTGAAAATATCACACAATTTGTCCTCTTAAATGAAAGTACACGTTTTGTTCAGGTCAAATGGAGTAAGTAAAATAACTTTATTCATTAATGTCATTATTTTTGTCACCTATGACATTTTTAATAACTTTTTTGAGAAATAATGATAGAGAAAAGACATATATCTTCAAGGGGCAAGGAAGGTATTTTTTAACTAGATGGATACACCACTTGTCATCTTTGTCACCACTTGTCAAAGATAACTAAGACCTTGGCACGTAAAAGATTTTTAAAGATTTGTATTTTTTCTTTTCTTAAACATCTTTATTTGTCATTGAGCTATATGAGTCTCTGTTGTGTCCGTACATTTGTGTAGTCATTTATTCTGCCTTGTACATTTGTCCCAGTAACTACAATATGAAGTTTTGACATTGTCCATTTGTGCTCTATTTACTTTCAGCAAGGCAGCTTCGTTTGGCCTTTCTGATGCATTCATGGAAAGACACATTGGATTACTCCAACAACACAATGGAGTCAGCCATCCAATATGAGAGATTCATAAACGTGAGTGAGAAACCAAAAGGAAGAGGCAGTGGGGGAGAAAAGTGCCCAAAATTCATAGTCTATCCAAATTTAATACCTGCCACTTATCAGCATACAGAATCCTCATGAGTGCACAATAGGCTTATCTAGATTCCTTCAAGAACCCAGAAGGTCGGCGAATAGTGCGTGTCCTTCAGGGCGCATTAATTCCGTCTTGCGCTTCTTTCCACCTATCAATTACTCCGTCACCAAGGAATATAACATGGGCAGAGTTCCAAATTTGCCTGAAACACACAGGCAGCCATTAGCAAGGGAAGTATGCAAAGGTTACCTATGACTGACCTACATGCTATATTTTCTTAGGCCAACCTCACTCGAACTTGAGGTTAGGATCTTAATGAGACACACTGTGTTTTTCCTTTCACCCCAGTGCACCGCCAAAGGCTGTACTTGAGTAAAAATTAAGGCAGCTTATTAGAAGGTGATGCAATAATAGTGCAATTCCCTTAACAGAATTTGGCTGAAATATTACTGGAGATGAATAGAGGTTCTGAGGTCCGAAATTAGAAGCAAAAGCTGTAAATATTCAAACAAAGTACATTAAAAAGCTGAGATTGTTGTTAGTGTGTGTAGTGTGGGAAATGTTAAACAATTAGTTAACACAAAAACTATTTTAAGTGTAGTCTAACAGTAGCAGCATTTGTACCATTTCAAATAAATGCTGTTCTTTTGATCTATTCATTAAAGAATCCTGAAAAAAAATGTTATGGTTATAACTTGCAAAAAACAAACAAACTTACGAACCCAAACGTTTGAATGGTTTAGTGTAATTTAAACTCATCTTGCAGCTTATGAAAAAGAACATGTATGATTGTCCTATAGACTTGCATTGTAAGTCCATAACTTGTTTAAAATGGAATATTCTTTTGAAGTGAGCAAGTGGTATATGACTTTGTGTTCTGCTCCTCTCTTACTTTGTTTCCACAGGAGTTCTTCCTAAATGTTAAAGATATTCTGAGGAGCCCTACAGACATCACTGGCCAGTTTGAGAAATGGGAAGCTGAGGAGATTGAACTAAACAAAAGGTGACGCATATGTTCCTGAAGACTACATTGTCTTTCTCTTAAAAATAAAGCTTTATCACTCATTACGGTCATTTGTGTGTGTTTGTGTAGCTTCTATGAGAAGAAAACATCAGTTCACGAGGCGCTGTGTGACAACATAGACACTCGTTCGGCTCTGGAGGAGATGCGGGCTCTTGTTGGTCAGAGTAACACCTACATGGCTGCCAGAAGGAGTGCAAAACTACCGCCTAACCGCATGCTGCTGCAGAGCATTGCCCTGTACTTGACCGACATGCTTAAGGTAGCATAACAAAAAAGTAGTTATACAGAGCTTGATTTTGGACATAATAGATACCTGGAGACAACAAGAGAACGCTTGTTTCTGTAGTATCTCTAAAATTCTTTACCCATATTGCTACATTTAAAACTAAACATCTGGTCCTCTCCTAAAATCTGAATAAGTTTAGATTAAGAGACAGAAACCAAAACAATGGATGCACATTGAAGTGCTTGCTAAAACTGTTTTCTGCTTTGACAGACATTTGGAGCGATTGAGGGAAGTGAGCCCATTGGCTTCCGTGTTGGAGGAAACGGACAGAATGCTGATGTAAGCAACACCACTCAGATCATGTTTGATTCATCTAAGGTTTTCCTTTTAATTTCTGTTCCAAAGACAGACTTGTGAAGACATGTCATTAAAGATTCAATGTAATAATGCTTTTTTTTTTGTGGATTATTGTCCACCATAATGACTAATCTGTCATTAAACTCCTCTTAATCTTTTCATTTCTGTTTCAGTTGGAGAGCACAGTCATGCCTTATTTGTCAGTGCTGTCAGATTTCAGAGAAGATGTGAGAAAAATTGCAAGAGAGAAAAAAGGTAAATCTCTCTGTGTTTTATTTATTAATATATTAGTGCAAAGACCTACAATGTGTACTCAAGTCATTTGGTTTGTTCTAATTTATTTCTTTATAGGATTTGTTTCCTTTTTTATGGGTGTTGTTGTAGCTATACCTCCAACAGACATTTGCATATAATACGGATTGTGCTTTTTACACAGAAAAGAGAATTCTTTAGCGAAATGTGTTTGTTTTCCAGTGACAGAATTGCTGCGGCTGTGTGACGAATTGCGTGATGATACTTTACCTGAGCTGGGTGTCCGATTGGAGGATCGGGATGGTAAATGAAAGATACAGAGATTTTATTAAACCCTGAATGTCATGGAAAATGACAGTGTTCTTTGTTGTTTTTCTAAGGACTTCCCACATCTGTGAAATTGGTGGACAAAGAAACACTTCTGAAGGAAAGAGAAGAGAAGAAGAAGGTAATTGCAGAATCCATCTATATGGCAGTATACTGTGATATCTCTACTTGATTTATCTGGTGTAGATTTTCTATCTCTTTTCACAGATAGTACTGCCAGAGGTGTGCTGGTCTGCAGTACACCTTAAGTTAAAATTAGTCATTAATCAGATCAAAATTATCTCTCCACCAGGGTAAGGTGATACGTTCCTTCTGTCAATGGAAAAAAGTTTCTTACCATATCAGGCATCACAAAAGTAATTATTCAAATGCAAACCAGGTCATGAAAAATGTATTTAGGCCTTTCGAGCTTGACAGTGTAAATGACAGTCTTTAGAATGAATTGTAAGGACTCAAGTTACACCGGTTTATTGTTGTACCTTCTTTGAATTACTCCTTTGAACCTTGTATGCACGCTTACAGCTCTGGACACATTCTGCAGATCAATCATGATCCACCTGAGATGGTCACAGGAAATAGTGTTTATAAAAAAAAGAGGGTGGGGGCATCTATTTGTTTATGAGCATCAGAGCATCTTCATATTTGAAAATGAAAATACACTATGAACACACTACCGTTCAAAAGTGCTCGGTAAGATTTAAAAAAAATAATTAAAATAACTTCTATTTCTATTTTAACATTTTATTATGTTATTTATTCCTTTGATGGCAAAGATGACTTTTCAGTCTCCAGTCTTGAGTGTCACATGATCCTTCAAAAATCATCCTAATATGCGGATTTGATGCTGAAGAAATATTTATTATTATCAGAAACATTTATTATTTTATTAAAAAAAAACAGCTGCTTAATATTTTTGTGGAAAGCATGATAGGTTTTAATCAGGATTTTTGGAATTTCAAAAGTACAACATTTATTTGAAATGAAAATCTTTTGTAACAATGTAAAAGTCTTTATTGTCATTTTTAATCAATTTAATTTAATTTCATCCTTGCTGAGTTAAAGTATTAATTTCTTAAAAAAAAAAAAAAAAAAAACTTACAGATCCCAAACTGTACTGTAAATATTTGGTCAATTTAAATGATATATTAAAAGATCCAATTATTATTTTGTTGTTTCATGTTAATGTAAATTTGAACTTAATTCTTATATTCCACTTATTCTTTCATGTTTCAAGATGGAAGATGAAAAGAAAAAGAAAAAAGAGGAGGCTGCCAGGAAGAAACAAGAACAAGAGGTGATTAGAACAATTGCAGAAACCCCCTGACACACTTCATAATTTAGTCACCCTTCATGTAAACAGTCTCTCACGGCTATTGATATATATTTTTGTTGCATTTAAATACATTGAGAGAAGTGTATTCTTGTTAGTGCTTGGTTGTTTTGAATTGTTTGTATTATAAATATTTGTATATTTTATGTCATAGATGGCAAAGCTGGCAAAAATGAAGGTTAAACCCAGTGAAATGTTCCAGTCAGAGACTGACAAGTACTCCAACTTTGATGAAACGGTAATGCAAACCATTTAGTCTTCTTTCTCATAAGATACACTCTTTTATGTAACAATACTGTATGTTGGATCCATTTTTTGATTACGTGATTATTGGTCTATAAGGGATGGATGAGTCCTTATGAATTTTTAATCATTTGGTCACATCTATTCAGAAATGCTAATCGTATGTCTGTTCTTTGCTTATACAGGGCTTCCCAATGCATGATGCTGAGGGAAAGGAGCTCAGTAAGGGACTGGCCAAAAAGCTTCGCAAGCTTTACGAGGCTCAAGAGAAGCTGTATAATGAATACCTCCAATCGACCCAGAACGGGAGCTGAGAACCTGATGTGTTGAGTCTGATGTGACCTGTCTGCCTTTACTGTCTGTTGTGAACTTGTCTTGTGTTAAAGGCAGGAAAACTTAAAGACCTCATCTGTGAGTTTTGGCTCTAAACTATGGCAAGGTTTTGCCCAAATCCTTCTGGTCATGTTTGGAAGGTTGTTTTTTTGATGCTCTGCGAAGTATTTTATGACTATGATATTAAGGGTATATACTTTTCATTGTGTGTTTTCTGCACACATAGAACAAAGATGCAAGTATATCAGAACTTTTCTAATATGGGTTTGGTGTTTATATGATGTATGCAAGAAATATTTAGCTGTTCATGTGGAAAAGGATCAAACATTCAATGTTTTCATTCATGATTTTTAAAATCTGGCTGGTCAAAGAGGTGTTTTCTCCAAAACACTGTTTACAGATCAACTAGTGATAAATATGATTCCTCCTGAATCAAAAAAATCTCAGATGATACAGGAATGAAGGGACTTCAGGTTTGTAGGTTTACAACAAATGGAAAAACAGAGGCATACATAGGAGCACCAATTATTGTTATTGTTAACATACTCTTTATAAGAACATGAAATTCCAAAATAAAAAAGGATTTTGAATAATGTGTGATGCTTATTTGTCCCTAGTACCTTATTTCTGCTAAAGTTGCCATAAAGACTTATCTATAAAAGTTTTGTTCATACAGTTGTAGTCTAATATTGTGCGAACAACTACAGATATTTAGTTTACAGTCATAAAACATCTGCACAGAGCTTTACATAAACCTGGTGAACATATCGAACTGAATAATTGTTTCATGAATCGTACGGCATCAATACGAGCGGTTGTAGAGTGAACCGAGTCAAATACTGCGAACAAAGACTCCGAACCAAGAACCACCATGTCCGATTCGGAGCTTAGCAGAAATGTTACAAATAAAACGTGCTTGAAATGCATTATTAAACCATACAATTCATTTCAAGAAGACACATTGTTTTTGCATTACTTAATGTAAGTGCAAATAATATAGGTTCTAAATTATTTTCTGTATCCTATTCGTGGTTGGAACAAATTTAAAAAAACTAAGACACATGAAACTAAAATAAACAGCTTTATTTAAATGTTTCAGAGCATGTAGTATGCTACTCACCAATGTCCGGGACCATATCGGCGTAAAAGAATCGCCGATATCCGACACATTTCAGAGAGTCGGTTCTTTTGAACAATACATGTCAAAGAACCGATTCAACCCGGCAGAGTATTCGACTGAGGCGGAGTATTATTGGACCAATGCGCTTTAGCTTTACTGCCGAGTCCATCAGCTGAACAACACCCGCTGATTCAGGTAAGAAAAGCAATCTCTCAAAATAAAATCTTACTTTCTACTTTGCATTTTACCTGAAATACATATTATGAGTGTCCAGTTTACGTCAAGCAGAATGGATTATTTTTCCGTGGCTGTAAATGCATATACTAGTGTGCTGCTTGTGCTCTCACTGCATGTCATCTTTGTTTTGATAAAGTTGCGAGTGACTGCTACAAATTGTTACAGTTTACAGGTCAGTTAACGAACAATAACCCTGTAACCTGTTAACCGCAGCAGAAATAGTCAAAGCTCATACCCGGAGTGTGTTTTGTGAGGGTCTGTTAGCCCGCTAGCCTGTGACATTTACAGTCCACCCGTCTTCAGTGCTGGTTTGGAGATCTTCCAGTGCTCGCCCTCTGTCACTGCTATGACCCCCTCCATCAACTGTGCTAAACTGGTGGTTGCGGAGATTATGAGATCTGATTTAATCTGTTATGATCTGGATGTGGCTAGTTTAGGGTGTTAGCCGCTAGCGTGAGTGTATCTGATGGGCGTCAACATAAACACATCTGTTTGTACCTTTATTTTGAGCTGCTGGGTTTAATTTGGGCAGTTTTGCTGCTTGCTAAAACATTAGAAATGTAAACGTATCGCTTCTTGTAAATAAGGAATGTTTGGCTTTCTCTTACCCGCCTTTACTATGGTAAGCAAAGTTATAAATAGCAAATGAATAAAACATGCATTTGGGATCGTTTCAAGCTAAGAATTTTTCAAAATCTTTCGTTATTTATTATTATTATTCCGATTAGCATGCGTCATTATTATAATTCCTATAATAATAATAATTATTGTTATTATTATTGGGCTCTAATAACAAGTTATCTGTTTTATTTTAGTAGTATAATAATGATACGGCTGTAACAATGGAATTACCATGTTAAATGTCTAGCTTGTGGGTTTTGTTTTGAAAATATTAATAATAATAATAATAATAACTCAAATATGAAGCAAGCACTACAACATCAGTTAAGTAGCAATTATTTCAATGAATTGATTCAGATAGAATTTTTTTAACATAACTGGACTCCACGTTGGTTTTTATGGTTAAAAATGTCCCTCAAAATAAATGTTTTGCATTGTGGTAATTTAAGTTCATTACACTGCTGTTTTGGTTGTGCAAAGCATCACCTGCTTTTACTACAAATGCATTTTTTTTTAAATAAATATGATTGAAATGTCTAGATAATTAATATATATGTAATTTTGTCTTTACCAATAGAAAAAACAATTTCTTTTAGACAAGCTGAAGTTGTATGTTGTGTTTTTCACAGAATATTTGAGCTGTGGTATCAAGATGGATGCTGACAATGAAGCCAAAGGTATAGAAAGTATGAAAAAGCAACCTTGCATTTTTCACATTTTTCACATGAGCTATACCTTGTATAGTCTGTATAGCTTTTGAAATGCTGACTGACTTTATGAACTGGAAGGGAACATGATTTTATGTGTTACTTAGATTGTCTTTATAATTTTTTGATTCAGGGTGGCTCTCAAACAAAAGCCAGTATAATGTTTCAGTGTAAAAGTTTCATGAAGCTTCAGCACATCACTGCTGCCAGTGATTTAATGGAAAAGATTGTCTCATAGGTTCTTTTAAGAAATTTGTGCAATCTCACAAACCTACTGAGAGCGATATCAAAGCAGAAACAACCAAATTTGAAACAATAGTGCTGTGTTTCACTGTGCTGAACATGATTTTATGCTTCCTTTAAGATGGATGTCTGTTTGTGGAAAGGACTGTGTGCAGTATAAACATTCTTTGAGAGTTGATAGTCATACATGCCATTGATTTTGCCATTGATTAATTCTTTTATGCTGGTGATGACATGTTATTTTTAGGGAAGGTGAGCGACCAGGCGATGCAGAACCCACAAGCGTTGGCAGCTCTTCAGGACAAAATAGACAGTGTCTCACATAGTGCTTCCATCATGGACAGGTAAGCAAGATGAAACCAAACTAATAACTTGGAACCATAGAGACTAACAGGGCAAACAACAATTTTGCACCTCATTGTTTTTATTTCTGGTCATGGCATGGTCATGTCTTTTTTTTTCCCCCTATCTAAACTATTTCCTAACTGGATTTGGCTCATATTTCCTGTGTGAATTCTAAAACTGGGCATTGCATTTTTATTGTTCGTCATGTTGCATAGAGAGACAACATTGCTGCTGTAATATAACCATCCATCTAAGGGGGAAAAACTCTAGTCCGACCATCTGCCTGTAACCTGAAATCTGCCTCTGCATGTTAGGTTATAACATAGAAGTCAGTCCTAATGCTGTGTATCTATGTATGTCTTTGTGTGTGTCAGCTTGACGATGCCCAGAGAGAGGTCACCCACCCGTGAAGGCTAATTGCTCCTTGAGTTTGGCTGTAGTTGTAGTGGTCATGAAAACGATGACACAGACAACAGTATTTGCACAAAACAGCAATAATCCATTTGTGTGTGAACACTGCAAGACCAAACATAAGGCTTGTGGAAAGGGTGCTGGCTAGAAAGCAACTTAATATTTTTTAAACCAAGCAGTCGGCTTATTAAAACCGATTCGGTGATTGCAGCACACACTTTATAATAACATCTTTGCTGTTTGCATGAAGCATGTGACTCGATGTGATATGAACCGGGATCTTGTATCTCATGTTCTTACTTCAAACCCATCTGTTGACCCGAGTAGTACCCATCTGCTCACCTCACACAATGTCTTTCTTCTCTTCCTCTCCCAACTTCTTTCCAGCTTACCAAAGTCTGTGAAAAGAAGAGTCAATGCCCTAAAGAATCTTCAGGTTAACAGCACGCACATCGAAGCCAAGTTTTACAAGGAGGTGCATGAGCTGGAGAGAAAGTATAGCGCTCTTTATCAGCCGTTATTTGACAAAGTGAGTTGGGTTTTTGTGTGTGTGTGTGTATGTATTTATTTTAGCATTATATTTTTACATTGTTGAATACACCTGTTAGGTGCTTTCTACGGTTACTCCTTTATGTAGCCGTAACTTTTTAGCCATAAGCAGATAATATAATATGCAATATATATTTAAATATGCTACCATTCAAAACTTTTAATTTTTTGAAAGAAATTAATAATTTGATTTAGCAAGGAAAAATGTAATTAATCAAAAGTGGCTGTTAAGACATTTGTTACAAAAGTTTTTTTTTTTTTTATAAATGCTGTTCCTTGCAAATCCTGAATAAAATGTATCACAGTTTCTACAAAAAATATGAAGTAAATATTAAATATCAACTGTTTTCATCTGAAATGTTTCTTGTTCTCATCAGACAAACAAAAACATGAATAAAATCTTACCAACCCCAAACTTTTGAATGCTAATGATCTCAGACAGTACTTAAAACTAATGTATTGTTGACAATGACAGACTCACTGAAGATGGGTCCAAGTATGAAATGAAAGATGAGGATGCATTGGGTCTGTGTAAAGTATACCTTGGATTTTCTATAAACCGAGCTCTCAGGTAAATGGTGAGGAAAGTGAGTGAAGAGAAAATTCAGAGAATTCAGAAGTGATGGACGCATAAAAAGAGATTTCCTCTAAACCAGGAGAATGCACACTTTGATTTAATAGTTTTAGAAAGTCCCTGAAAAAGAAAAAAAGTTTAAATTAAACATATTCCACAACATACACCTCTTGACAGTGCTGCTACACAAAAGAAAGAGAGATACTGGTACAAACGAAATAAAATAATAAAATCTAATATAATAACAAGACTCCGTTGAATGCTTGCAAGAGTAATACTGTTAAATTGGGGAAAAATGCTATTTTTTTAAAGAATTGTATAAGAGTTTATGTGCTCTTAAATGCACTGAAAATCTTTGTTAGTGTTCTTATATTTAAAGTTGCCACAGTCGTTATATACTTTGTATGTGCTGTACTTTATTTGTTCCATTTTGTTTACCTTTTAGAATTTAACAGATCAAGAATTTGTTTAATTAACAAGATCTGATTGTAGTTCTTGAAAAAAATTGTGCTTAAAGTTCTTGAACGACAGCATTTGTACTGTGTACAGTATCTGTTCCTCTGTGTCCTGTAGATTTCAGTATGGCTCCAAAGCACACAAAACCTCTTGAGCGGAATGTGAACACTCCTCTCATTTGTCTGGATGGGTAATATGATATTCTTTCACAAGTGGACTTTTTGTGTGTTTCCAGAGAAGGAACATTGTCTCTGGAGAAGTGGAACCCACTGATGAGGAGTGTGAATGGCAGAGTGACCATGAGGATGAAGCAGCATTAGCAGTGAGAATAATCTGTCCACTCACATTGAATTCAGACAGAAGAGCGGTACTCTAAGAGAGACCTTTCTTTTTCAGGAAGATCTGATGAAGAAAGCTGCTATAGAGGAAAAGACAGGAGATGCTAATGAGGAGAAACCCAAAGGAGTTCCAGAGTTTTGGCTCACCATATTCCGGAGTGTGGACATGTTGAGTGATATGCTGCAGGTGAACCAACAGAACATTAGATATTCCTCTATTCTTTTCTGAGTAATGATTATTTAATGTTTTCTTTTGCCCTGTAACCTTGTAAAGACAATATACAGCTTTATATTATATGAATAGGAATACTGTTAGATGGTTATGAATACGATTTCATGAAAAGACATGGTAATGTTCAGACACCACTTATTTTACAGCACATTTGAAAAGAAAAGAAAACCTATGCTGTCTATAATGTTCTCTTTCTTAACAGGAGCATGATGAACCAATACTTAAACATCTTCAGGATATTAAAGTGATATTTTCTGGTCCTGATCAGCCCATGGTAATGACAATATTTGAAGTTTTTAATGTTGATTTTAAAGTGAACCCTGTGAACTGAACTGAATTTTTAAACCTCTTTTACACAATATGAAGGTCTTGTCATAACTGCTGTACATATCGGATAATTTTAATTGTACTTAAATGTATTTTATTATTACTTTTTTTTTTATACATATACAGAGCTTCACATTAGAGTTCCGTTTTGAACCCAATGAATACTTCACCAACACAGTTCTCACAAAAGTATACAAGATGAAGTCGGAGCCAGATGCAGAGGATCCGTTTTCATTCGAGGGACCAGAAATCATAGACTGTGATGGGTGAGCACTTCTCAAACAATACCTGCTCAGATTGTCAGCAGCTTTTCACACTTTTTCATTATTCATCTCTCCCGTTGGCAGGTGTGAAATTGATTGGCACAAAGGCAAAGATGTGACGGTAAAAACGATCAAGAAGAAACAGAAGCACAAAGGCAGAGGGACAGCGAGGGTCATCACCAAACAAGTGCCCAATGACTCCTTTTTCAACTTTTTCAACCCTATTAAAGGTACGCAACATGACAGATGTGCTTATGAACTTTTAGAATAACAGGAGAATGAGACCAGTAGGTTGAATTGTACACTGGGAAATCATAAGGTGCACTGCACTGCATGGCATGAGTGTGTCACGATAATTCTCAGTATGGTTTATTCTTAATATTTATTCTCTCATTTAGATGTTTTCATACTGTAGGTTTACTCTTTTGCTAGTTCATGAAGTCACCAATATTTCTTTTCTTTTAGTTTCACCAGATAGAGAGTTGGTGAGTATTTTGTCTCTTTATTCTTTCTGGTTTTAACTCATCCATAGCTTGGCATTTATTTGGCCTGATATCAATTATATATATAGCTTTTGAGTGTCAATAAATAAGTTGTTGTCTGCCTTATCCAGCATTATATCTTCTGATAGACATGAGTGGTTAGTTTACTTTGAAAGTTTAGAGAACCTTTTCAGAGAAATAATCAGAATTCATTTTCATCTTCGCATTATCAGAAAAGTTGTGTTCTTTTGCTTTGTGTTCAACAGGATGAGGATTCAGAGTACACTTTAGCCACAGATTTTGAAATCGGTCATTTCTTCAGGGAAAGGATCGTTCCGAGAGCAGTTTTGTATTTCACAGGAGAAGCTCTGGAGGATGATGAAAGTGTACGTCTTTTCAAATGACTATTTCTTGGCGTATGATATCTACACTTCAGCAGAGTAATTGCATTTATTTGTTATATACATTCGTTTGTTTGTGTCTGCTGACGCAGTTTGAAGAGGAGGAACTGGATGAGGGTGAAGAGGAGGTGAGTTCACCATACTGTATTTGAAGATTAATTGAGGAGTCAGTGTTTTATGAAACTTCACAGTTGAAATCAGTGATGTTTTATATCAGGGGAGTTAAACTCAATTACTGGAGGGCAAGAGCCCTGCAGAGTTTTGTTCCAACCCTGCTGCAACACACATGCCATGTAGTTTTCAAATAAGCCTGAAGGACTTGATTAGTTGGATCAGGTGTGTTTAATTAGGGTTGAATCTAAATTCTGCAGGGCTGCGGCCCTCTAGGAATTGAGTTTGACACCCCTGTTTTATATGATATGTTCAACTGTGTAGAGTAACTCTGTGTTTTGTCTGAAATAGGACCAAGATGAGGACGATGAAGAGGAGGGAGATTCCAAGGTCAGTGAATTTAGATCATAACTTCAACTGAAATTTAAAAAGGAATTATTTCATTGTCTCTTTGTTCAGCGTTCCTCAGTCTCTGTAACTAATCATTTTCTGTCTTTTTTTTTCCTTTGGATAAATGTTTGTGGTTTATTTGCATGTTTGATGATTAATGATGATTGTGGTTGTTCTCTACCTCCTGTTCTGCCCTAGTGACAGGCATAAGTCATTCTCACCTCATACATTTCTAGGTAAGAAAGAAATGTCATGAGTCCATTCTAACCTTTGCCTTCACACGTCCCTCTCAGCCTCCACTCTCCTTATGTCTGCTATCCCATCCTCACAGCACCCCTGTGACAACCTGGGATTCCATACCACCTCAGCAGTGCCACAAACTGATCACCTCCATGCCACGCCGAATTGAGGCAGTAATTAAAGCAAAAGGAGCCCCTACCAAGTATTGAGTACATGTACAGTAAATGAACATACTTTCCAGAAGGCCAACAATTCACTAAAAATGTTTTTTTTTATTGGTCTTATGAAAGTATTCTAATTTGTTGAGATAGTGAATTGGTGGGTTTTTGTTAAATGTGAGCCAAAATCATCACAATTAAAAGAACCAAAGACTTAAACTACTTCAGTCTGTGTGCATTGAATTTATTTAATACATGAGTTTCACAATTTGAGTTGAATTACTGAAATAAAAGAACTTTTACATGACATTCTAATTTATTGAGATGCACCTGTATATTAAGCCATTCGTTTTATATCATTAAGACCTTGCCCAAAACCTCAGTACAGGACTGTAACAGAAAAGAGAAGAGCACAGAATCACAGCTGCTGTATTAGAGAATTTTGGACAAGGTCCTTCCATCCATTTTGCTTAATGTATCTTGCTTAATAGTTATGATGGTATTTAGTAGATCAAGTACTTTTTTCCAGCGCAGATATGTGGTATCCTCTTTTGAATGCATAATATCTTGCTATTACTTCACATCCACCTATTCAAGGTGATAATCCACCACCAAGCATAGACGTGGAAGAATCCTGAAAGAAAAACATCATGGTTTCCAGAAAAAGAATAAGCAGCACATCTGTTTTCAACATTGATAACAATAAGAAATGTTTTTAGAGCATCAAAACGCATATCAGAATGATTTCTGAAGGATCATGTGACACTTAAGACTGGAGTAATAATGCTGAAAATTCAGTATTTTAAATCGTAATAATATTTTACAATATTTACTGAATTTATCAAAGAAATACAGCCTTGGTGAGCAAAAGAGACTTTTTTTAAAAACATTAAATTAACATTATCTTGAATGGTAGTGTCCATTCTTTTATTATTTGTTATTATTTTATTTTAATACACTTAATGTTAGTCAAGTTCCCCCCACCAAAACAGTCTGAAATTAGTTTTTCTTGACACTTTCAATCACTTCATAGTACCATACCAAATCAGTAACAAGTACCATGTAGTCATATGAAGCTGGTGTGCAACGATGTGTATCGTGAAAAGTGCTATACAAATAATAATTAATTGAATTGAATTGGATATGTTAATATTTTGGGTTTACGGTGTCGGAAACTGTAGGATTTCAGAACAATTCTTTTTTCAACAGCTTATTACTTCAGTCTGTTTGCACTTGAGGGGAAGTTTTGAGTTCTGAAAATTACGTTGTTGTTGTTTATTTTTTTTTTTTTCAAAAGTTCAAGTGAGATTTGGTTTGTCGTGATATGACCCCTTCATGGAAAGCAACTGCTTCATACATAGCACGTTTTCTTTCGGTGGATCAGGCTGTGGTGAAAGACGCTTTCTCCCATTTAGTGATGATGTATCTGCAGTACAAAAGAGTGGTGATTCGCTTTAGATTCCCTGATGTTTTTATCTTAATTAATGACTGCACTCACATTGTTGGTGCTACAAAGGCCTAGAGAGATGCGTCAGTGTAAATGTGCTTTCATGAAGCCACTCTTCTGTGATGAAGATATATCTCCCTCTCTTTCTCCTACACTCCTCCTGCCTCAAGTTGCAGATACTGTATCAAGTTATTGAATAAAATATTTCTCTCTCCCTTTCCCCATCCCAATCTTTTATGTTTTTTTTTTTCAGACTGGGAATCCTCAGCCTGCAGAGTGCAAACAACAGTAGTTTGGATCACTCACTCCTGCCACTGTCAAACCCCATCAGCTCAGCTAGAATCAGCCCTGTAGTGTGGCGTACATTCCCTGATGAGCACACCATCCAACAAAACAAAACATGATGATGCAGTACATTGGTAAACTACTTTTTTTTTTTTTATCCTGCAGAATTTGCTTACTTTAAAATCCAATCGCTATTCAACACTATAGATAAATTGGGCAATTCCAGATTACAGTTGGGCCTCCGAATGTAGATATATATACATAAATAAATGTAAAACTATTTTTTAATTCATGATTTAGACATGTATAGACATAATGACTTCAGATATCTCATTGCATAGCCAAAAAAAACGTTGACTTGCAGGTTTGAAACAATCTTGCAAGCATTGTCTTCGCATTCAAACAGGTGAAATGTTAAGCCTGAATAAAATAAATGGGATTGTATTCTAACTTCCTGTGCACATCTAACCTTTGTGAAGGTTGCTTGTATTTAACAAATAGTTTCTCTTCTCACTTTTGAAGTGTTCTGTGTCATGGGCATAACCATTTGTTTTTACACAGCATATCTTTATGTACTTTTTTTAACAAAACTGCATGTTTATGCACTTATTTATTTATGGAACTGCTAGCTAGCTAGCCAGTCCAACTAATGTATCAGTGATATGTTGCAGGCATCAGGTAATTGTGTTTAATCATATCCGGCCTCTTTGCAATATGGATATCTAACATTTCCATCTTCATCTGACTTTCTCTTGAAGACCGTAATAATAAAAAAAAAAAAATATATATATATATATATATATATATATATATATATAAATCTCTGCACTCCACTACATAAGTATGCTCAATCGATGTAGTCTCATTTTTTAATATGTATTTAAATATACATTATATCCATAATGCTGGAATTGCTCAATTTAGGTAGTAAGGAGTCAAAGACGATAGGGCAAAAGTCCACTGCCAATGGTCACTGAATTCTGAGTGAACTGCAGATGATTACACGACCTGAAAGTCACATGTTTTATGTGATCACATCCTCAAGATACAACATCACATCCCCGACTAAATTAATTTATTTTGTGACTTGATCTCATAGGTTACTCAGGGTTTTTTTTATGCCAAGATGACAGTGTGCGAGTATCCAGCATTGTGAAACTGTTGATATCTAACCTGCTTAATGTTCTTTTTTCTTGTAAAAGAAGGAAGACTTTTGAAATGTAGTTTTAGTTATAATGGAGTTATTTATATATCTTTACCATCTTTATATTATTGTTTTGAACTCTGTTTTGGTCTTGTGCTTCTTGGTGGATCCCTGAGAGAATATGTTTTGCTGATTTATGCACTGTACCCAGTTGATTATAGCCCCTTTTAGCATTTTAAAAATGCTTTTGCTGTACTGCCTAAGCACTTACAAAAAAAAAAAAAAAAAAAAATTAAAAA
>NW_015546101.1:1865376-1887238 GCF_001515605.1 Sinocyclocheilus anshuiensis | reverse complement strand
AAACAAATAATTTTATTGCCAAAGATAGAGATGTGGTTTTACTTTACCATAACCTTTTTTGTGTCTGAAGTATTTCAGGTCTGCGTTTTGTTTGAAATAATTAGATATTAATGCTAAAGAATGCATGTTATGTTAAAGGAATGTTTTAAGTTCAATACGCGTTAAAGCTGCAGTCCGTATTTTTTTGCGCTCTAGCGGTTAATAAACAGAACTGCGTGCGTCTTGCGGAAGAACATTGTAGCCGGAGCTACTTCTCTCTGTTTATGTCTATGGCGAATCACGCAGGTACTGGGCTACTCCGCAGCGGTACCTACCCGAACCAGTCTAAATAGTCCGAATATAAACACTTATTATAGGTGTAGCGTAGTGATTCAGGACAAGCCAAAAACAAGGTTTGGAAAATGGATTCATGGTGTACTCGCTTATTATATAAAGTTTGTAAATTTTGAACGCAAAAAAGCTGTCTTCTAAAGTCAAATCTAGAACCATACAGGCAATATGAAGGAGTTTTTCCATTCTTTAGAGGGGTTTGTTAGTAGGTGCATTTTGGTAGTACTGTCTGTAGGGGGCTCTGCATCTGTTAACCACTGCATACGCTCGATGCCCACTTTATTAGTTACACCTGTTCAACTGCTCGTTAACGCAAACATCTAATCAGCTAATCACATGGCAGCAACTAGGCATGTAGACGGTCAAGACAGTCTGTTGAAGTTCAAACCGAGCATCAGAATGGGGAAGAAAGGAGATTTAAGTGACTTGGAATGTGGCATGATTGTTGGTGCCGGACAGACTTGTCTGAGCATTTCAGAAACTGCTGATCTACTGGGATTATCACGCACAACCATCTCTAGTGTTTACAGAAAATGGTCCGAAAGAGAGAAAATATCCGGTGAGTGGCAGTTATGTGGGTGAAAATGCCTTGTTGATGTCAGAGGGGAATGACCAGACTGGTTCGACCTGATAGAAAAGCAACAGTATATCTATATAACCGAGCTATGCAGAAGAGCATCTATGAATGTACAACACGTAAAACCTTGAAGCGGATGGGCTACAGCAGCAGCCCACAGTGTACCCATATTATAATGGTTACTTCCAGCAGGATAACGTGATGTCACAAAGCTCAGATCATCTCAAACTGGCATGTTGAACACGACAATGAGTTCACTGTACCAGGGGTTTTCAAACCCCTCATCTAACACCTGATTCAACTCATCAGCTCCATAGTAAAGACTGCAATTCCAGCCCTGTCGACCCACTGCTCAGCACATTTTGTATGTCTCTCTTATTTGACACAATCAGTTCAGTTCATGGATCTCTCTCCTAACGAGCTGGTGATCTGAATCAGGTGTGTTAAATAAGGGAGACATGCAAAATGTACAGAGCAGGGGGTCTCCAGGACTGGATTTGAGAAACCTTTGGGATGTGGTGGAACAGGAGGTCCGCATCATGGATGAGCAGCTGGCAGATCTGCAGCAACTGCATGGTGCTGTCATGTAAATATGGACCAAAATCTCTGAGGAATGTTTCCAGCACCTTGTTGAATCTGTCATGAAGAATTACAACTGTTCTGAAAGCAAAAGGGGCCGGTGAGTGTTTGTTGACCTCTCATCCTGTATTTTCATTAGGCAGAGAATTTATTTATGCAAAGAGAAACCCCTTTTGCATTTACATGAAATCTGTCAGTTTAATAAGTACTTTTCAAGTGTGAACCATGCTCAGTGATGACATCTGTTATCATACATTTAATGCATGGATGACAGATTTCATGTCTTCTGCAGGACAAAAGGCCAGTTTGACAAACCAAGACACAGGCTGAGGAGTTCTCCTAAAGAGGGGAAGGACTGGAGTGACATGCCAGTCACTTCCCAGCAGGTGTGTCTGACTTGAAGTGGTGCTGCGCAAACAGATCGGTGTATGACATCAAAGTACCACGAGAGCGATTGGAAAGCATGCAGAACTGTCCGCAGCGCCGCTTCAAGTCAAACACACCTAATGTCTATTAGCAAGAAACTGGTGAAGTCTAGTAAAACTCACCTAGTGAGTTGCACACAGGGAGTCAGGAATTCCAATTTTATGTACTGATTGTCAAGCACTCGCACAGTTATCCTCACTCTCTTTACTATACTGTCACTAAACTACAGGTGATGTCAATGGTCCCTGTCATTCTCTCTCTCCTCCAGTGGGACTGAAATCTGAAAATGCCTCATCGCCATGATATATGCACACCACTGTCCAAAAAAAAAAAAAAGTAAAGTCTTTTCTGTTCACCAAGGCTACATTTATTTGATTAAAAATACAATGAAACAATAACATAATTTATTTCTGTGATGGTGAAGCTGAATTTTCAGCAGCCATTACTCCATTCTTCAATATCACTTGATCCTTCAGAAATTATTCTAAAATGCTGATTTAAACATTTTCATTATCAATGTTTGAAACAAATCTTGCCTAATATTTTTGTGGAAAAAACATTTCACAAAAATTAAGTTGTTTTTTTTTTTTTTTTTTTTTTAGTAATCCCAAACGTTTGAACAGTACTGTACATGCTCATATGCCTAGTATGTTAAAGATGAAAAATTATTATTAAACACAAACAAGCATGCATATTTGACAGGAAGGAGAATCATTTTTAGTTGCTTTCTTCTACTCAATCCATTTTTTTTTATCTATCCATGTTTCTTCTGTTAGAAACTGTTAAACCTCCTTTTCTATATTTTTCTAACTCTGTTCTGCTCTTGTAATTGTACGCCTCTTCTCGTGCTTTATTTTGTGCTCAAATTTTGCATTCACTGTTGTCTAAATACAACAACTTTTCTTTACCTTCATCTCATCCCTTCACTCCTCGCCTTTTGTCTTTCTTCGTCTGTCCTTCCATTCTCCCGTTCTGCCATCCTTCTCTTCACTTAGTCCCCCCCAATCCCTCTCCATATACCAGTTGATGAATATTCATCAGGTTAAGTCTGACTATGCTCTTCACAGTTCTTGTTAGGAGCAGTATGTTAATGACATTCAGCAGAGAGTCCAAATGTAGATAAGTGTACTCTGGGAAAAGGGTTTCCCTCCCACTGGCTAACAACGCTTCCATTTATGGGACATTCATGATGGCACGGTGGTCAGCCGCATTGGACGGATCCCTTCTGTCTCTAGCATGCAGCCATTTACGAGCATTTAAAATCCACTTTTATGCTCATTATGTTAAGAGCTCCCTCTCTTTTTGACCACTGCCCTCCTCTTCCTCACTATACAGCAACAATAGGGCTGTATTATTGGCTAAATCAATGGCATCTTTGGTCTTTCTTGAATGTGATGCATTTTTATGCAAACATATCTTAAAACGGATGCGTTTTAGTCTATGTAGATTTATGCGACTGTAGTGGGTCTGTATTGATGGACAGGTCATCGAGGAGGTATAGAATCCCTTTGAGGGTGGATCTCCACTGAGCTGTGTATATTGTTAATGGGAAGGGCTGGACACAGCCGGTTTTGTCTAATGAGTGGTTTGCCGTGAGGAGCAGACAGAACTGCTGCTGTCCCACTGCTATTAGCCACTCCCACTCTACTATTGTCCAAATGTCTCCTTACAGTCTACACTTATTCTCACTTGTCGTCTTAAACAAAATTTGTTAATGCCAGTGTGATCAGAATGTGTAATGAATGAGAAGATGATCTCTCTCGCTCTAATAGGTTAACTCGCAAGAGTTTATAAATAAATGAATGGTAAGCCAATTCTCCATAGATATCTACTTTAAAATGGCTCCTTCATGTGCTTTTAATTTGAGGATTTTTAGTTGCCCTTTCTTCAGGTTACATATTTACACCAATTGGAGGCAACAAACGGTCGCACTTATGAGTGAGTCTTTGGATCCATTGGTTATTTTTTGCTTTGGCTTCAGTTGAAACTTTGACATTGATTGGGGGGGCGGGGGCAGACAAAGAAACTAGCCAAGTAATATCATGCAAGCAAAGAGTTCTTTTGTTCCAAATATTGACCTCACTGCGCAGGTGATTTTCAAACACGACAATGGCCAAAAAAAGTCTATTGTCAGTTATTGTCGTGTCTTTCTCTTGGTCCCATTGCAAGCCTGTTGCAAAATCTAGGAGAGGTGTTTACGTGACACCATTTTTAACTAAAAAAAATGAAAACGTTATGCGTTTTGGCTGTTCACTTACACGTCAACAGCATTTTGGGGGCCTAAAAATGCAGCATTTTTGAAAGGTGGGTTTCAAAGTGCAAGGTATTGAAAATGATGGCGTTTCTTTACAAAATGACATCACCAACTGGCTTGGCATACATAAGAGTTTAGTCGTTTTTATGGATCCGTGTAAATGGGGATCATTTTGACAGTGTTTTCATCTGTACACATAACCTTTGTTAAACGCAAAGGAAAAACTTTTTAGTGCAAGTTTAGTACAATTGTTGTCGTGTAATTGTACCCTGAGTGGGTAAATCTTTTGCCCTCAAGTGAAATTCCCAATCGATTCCTAATGAAATTACAGCGTTACGCCCACAATTTGCCATAGCAAAGTTAAAAGTGACCACATCTTTACATTTAGACTATTTGAGTTTCTTTGTTCATTTTTGCTCAGTCAACAACAATAGTTCCAAAGAAAGCCACAGCAGAATTAACCATTGCATTTTCAAGCAACATGCAGTAGTGTTTTGTTCCTGAATGAATCATTGTCATTAGAAATTGGTTATGGCAGTGATTTTCAACATTTCTTTTACTTAAAATATATTTAAATCATCCTGAGGGTCCTTGGAAGTTTGCTGAGACCCCCTAGTTTCTCCAGCATTTACTACTATAATGATTTAACCTGCAGAAACCTAATGATAATCCATTAATATAAACACAGACAAGCGGAGTGACACAAACAGAGAGAAGTCCCAACGCTTTTAGACTAAAAACCAGCAGTCTTGGAAGGCTGCTCAGCCAATCAGATTTGAGGACTGAAACCGTTGTATAAAATGAAACATTCATCGTTTCTTGGAAAGTGTTTCCCATAAACAGCAAATATGTTTCAACTTCTGAACGACGAAATGTTATTATGAATAATAACAAGAAATTGCTTGTTCCCAGGGGGAAAAAATGTCATTCAATCCAACAAGAAAAATCATTCAATCATATTTTTAGCCGCAACAATAGTTCATACTAAAACTTTTTTTGGGGAGTCCAGGAAAATAAACCAAGCAACACCAGACCTTCAATGTACTGTGGATAGATTTCCATAGATTTCAGGCTGCTGTCTGGGTGCCTCCCCATTCTTACAGTAGTAGCCCACATACTCTACTCCCTCTCTGGGCTGCATGCCAGTGTATCCAAGTGGCACTGGACCACTGAGCTTTTTGTCCCATGCCTATGTGCCACTCCTGGGTCTCAGTAACCATGGTAACATGTGGACTGTGCCAAGCATACATTTGGTACCCTTACAATGACAGAGGAGCAGTGTAGTAACTGGGTAGGGCAGTTATTTACAACACCATCATATTTGGGGATTGGCTCTGCTGGGTCAATCTAAGTACACGATGGGTCAGTTTGTCCTAGCTGAAAAAACTGTAAGTGATGCATTTGTCTCCTTCCTTTGAATAAAATTTAAATTTGACTGAAAAATCAAAGCTCTTATTTACTTTTATCTAAAAGCACAATCCGTGCCCTCATTTGGTGCACCCAGAACCCTTCACGTCAACAGAGAATGTTTCCAATTGTTTTCCCAGTCGAGACTTCTGCGTATGCACAGCAAAAAGGTCACAAGCAACACTTTCCTACAGCTTTTTCATTTCATATGTCATCCTTCATTTATTCATTTTCTTTCTGAAAAAATACTGTATTGAATTTCTCATTCAGATATGTAGCTAAACACGGTTCAATGATTTGAGTTGAATTACTGACATAAATGAACTTTTCCATGACATTCTAATTTATTGAGATGCACCTGTACATACAGGAACAAAATACTTCTAAGATGCCTTGGCTTTAAATTCACTGTGATGTATGGTTTCAAAGATGAAAAGTTAATCTCATTCATTCACTCACTCTGTCCTGCAATGAATAGGATGACTCGCTCAGATTGAAATCAAATTTAGGGCACTTCCTCTGACTTATACAAAGGCATCTGATCACTTCCTTTCTTTCACATCTCTTCTAGTGAGACCTAAAATGTATTATAATTCTACATTAGTTCAACAACTACATACTTTTATCCGATTAGTGGTAGAGAAACTGAGGCCTTACTTGCTTTCAGCCATGCCAGGCAGTTTATAACCCTAAATGAGCTTTATCACCCCAAATTAACTAATTTGAGCAGATGTTCAAGATCTCTGAACAGCATATGTGTTTTGTGGTGTTTCTTTGTGTCTGGAACAAGTGCATATAATCTTTCCTTTTTATTTGTTTTTGTTCAGAAGCGAAAGCAACCTACCACAAGAAGCACACTCATACAATCACTTCATTATGCCATGACAAAAGTGCCTTTGATGTGGTGGAAGCAGAGCAACCTAGAGTCACAACAGCACAGAGAGATAGGAGATATTTACTGAGTTACAGGAGCAGTGCTGTTTGGATAGATAGCAGCTGCAGTAGGGACATCCCTGTTGTTTGATCTGTTTCAGTCCCTCTGAGGTTTGGATACGGTTACCCCCAGGAAGCCCATCGTTTGCAGTTGGGCGAGATAAAATATCTGTGCCCATTCTGAACATGATATGCCCAAGGCAGAATCCATATACATACACTATGAAATATTAAAGTCTGTATCATAAAACATTTTCATGGGTAATGAATAAATGCTTACATAATAATCTCCCGTGGCTTTTCTCTAATCTGCTCTGTAAATAAGGCTGGACTCTCTCCTCAAAATGTTGCCATCATGCTGTGTATGATAACATTGTTTACACCTGGTATCTTTTAGTGTTTGTTTTGTGATGAGTATAAATCTTCTCTTTCTTCAGAAGAGATTAGATTATTATATAGTTTATTAAAGTGTTCTTCACACTAAGAAAAATATATATTCTTTTAAGAACTGCATATTCACTGGAAGGTTCTTGTACGCATCAAAATAAAGCTTCCAAAAGTGGGTTTTGGAGCGATGTCACAGAAGAACCATTTTAAGTTCCCTCACTCTTAAAAATAAAGGTTCTAAATGTACAAAGGTTTCTTTATATTGAAATAATTCTAAAGATTTTTTAAATATTTTTCTCTTCTCGCTCAAATAAATAATTCTTCTAAGAACATTTCACCAAAAGGTCCTTTGTGTAACTTAAAATGGTTCTTCATTGCTGCGAAACCCCCTTTTGGAAACTTTATTTTTATGAGTACAAGAACTTTTCAGTGAACAGTTCTTAAGATATCCACTTTTAGTGTGAAGAACACTTTAATAAGCTAAATAACTTTTTTACACTATAAAGAACATTTTGTGCAATGGAAAGGGTCCATGAATGGAAAAAGTGTGAAATAAAAGAAGATAGATAGATAGATAGATAGAGACAGACAGACTAGCCATTAAAATAAATGGACAAAGTCAGAAGAAGAAAAAACATTCTTGTAAAATTCTGAAACATTATGCACAGCGTTCGCAAACCATTTAACTTAAAAAGAGTATGTGGATACACACTGTCAGATATGAGTTGTTTACTTTTGTTCTGCCCCTTATGAGCCTGTGGTTGAGCTGACCCTAGTTAGCTCTTTGTGTTCAGAGACGGCAAGGGTCCCATGCACATAGCTGTGTCAATGGCCAGCCGGAGTGGAATCCTCAACCTGTAGGAGCGTATGACATGGATACACATGTGATCTCTCACCCCCTCAGACACCAGGAGAGAAGAATTCTCTCTTGGCCCATTTGAAGGTCAAGGCAGAGGGTCCTGCAACCCCAACTGTGTACTATGCGTGTGTGTTGCACACTAGTCTATGACTTGCATATCAATTAACTATAGAACGTTATTGAGGCTATTATTCATACACATTGAATTGTGTGTGCCTTGTAGACCTATATACAATCAACGCTACTGTAGTTACAATGAATGAAATTGTAAATATAGAACACATCCGACTTTATAGCAAATTGGCACGTGCTATAGCAATATCAGCGCATCATATTAAACAAGGGTGTCTTTTTCATTGCTACTGGCGAAATACGAAGCTCTAAATTAGTCAGTGTGTGTTTATTTAACATTGTTGTGTCGTGTATTTGGCGCAGCGCGTTTGCAGGTTACAAGAAACTAGCGTGGAGTCGTGTACACGGAAAGGGGGTGTGTGAGGATAGTGGCAGCGTTTCATGCAGCTCCAGTGGACACCTAAAGCGGGACTCACTGGTGTGTGCGCGCGCGTGTTGTAAGGAGAGCTAACACACTCTCACACACTTAACATTTGGACACAACATGGCGATGAGGCGCCGAGAGACACGACGACTCTTCCCCGACTAACACAACCACGTTATGTTTATAGGTGGGGAAAGCGCGCTACAGGGAAATACGTGAAATTACGTGCAACTAATTAAACCTGAAGAGATTTTTCCCGAATTCCATTAACTTATATGCATGTAGCTGCAGCGGTCATATAAAGCACACACTGCTTTACCCCGCTGCTGGAAATCAAACGCTCTACATGGCGGTGGAGAATATCTGGTTCTTCTGTCTACTTACTCTGGGTTACTGTGGATTATCCGTGCAAGGTAATAAAAGTTAAATCTAAACCCCAGTGTTTTCCCATGCAATGTCTTTTAAGTCGTGTGTGTCTGGTAGCCTGTGTCTATGTATTTCTTTGTATCTGTCAGGATATGTGAGTAGAGGGGCTGCAGAGAGAAATCATGCACCTTGCTTGTTGCAGCGTTTCGGAGCGTTTACTTTTCACGTTTTCCTTTTTTATGTATCCTTTACGCAAACAGGCAATCAAATTACGCTGAAGTAGGCTACAAGATTTATTTGGCTTCAACTTTTTGTCACATCCAAACCTTACTTTTGTAAACAATATGCGTTCAATATAGAGTAACGGTTTAGTTAATTTCGACGTAATAGTAAAAAATATGAAAACGATATTGACACACACACACAAAAAAAACCTAATGGATGAAGAGGCATAGAATGCAAGGCAGTGTTTGCTCAGAGGGGCGGATATGTAGTAAGGGGGTTCTAGTTTGGGAATGTACAGGTTGATAGTCATCATGACTTATAGCAAAGTAGCTAACATTTGGTAAAATAAATGTTGGATTTTAAAGGGGTTTGTTAGACTGCCTTATTTGGAGTTGAAGCTCCAAAAAAAATTTGGGGGAAGATGTTCTTAAAAAGTTCATGTTAGCAGTCTAAACTCTACATATTAGCCTACTTAAACGTTGCAAGCGAATATTATCTTTGAGTGTCCTTGAGTTAAAAATATGAAACTAATATTTAAAAAAAAATTTTAAATGAACATTTATTAAAGCATAATATTCGTCTTGAAATGAATGACACTGAAAAAAGATTACAGGTGACACAGTTGCACGGATTGTTACACTGAATTGGGATACCTATAAATCCGGTTAACTATTGTAATTTTGGGTAAATAAATACATGCATATGTAAAGGTTATAATGATAACTAGCTTGGGAAAAAGTTGGTCTTTGTTGTTTTTGAACGACGTGAAAGTGCCTTTCACAGAACAAGATGACAGGGAGTTGGACAGGTCAGGTCTGATAGTAACAATGCAGTCTGCTTTTTGCTTCATACTGTCTATTAGTGCCCTTATTATGGGTTTTTGAAAATTACCTTTCATAATTGAGGCAGTAATTAAAGCAAAAGGAGCCCTAACCAAGTATTGAGTACATGTACAGTAAATGAACATACTTTCCAGAAGGCCAACAATTCACTAAAAATGTTTTTTTTATTGGTCTTATGAAGTATTCTAATTTGTTGAGATAGTGAATTGGTGGGTTTTTGTTAAATGTGAGCCAAAATCATCACAATTAAAAGAACCAAAGACTTAAACTACTTCAGTCTGTGTGCATTGAATTTATTTAATACATGAGTTTCACAATTTGAGTTGAATTACTGACATAAATGAACTTTTCCATGACATTCTAATTTATTGAGATGCACCTGTACATACAGGAACAAAATACTTCTAAGATGCCTTGGCTTTAAATTCACTGTGATGTATGGTTTCAAAGATGAAAAGTTAATCTCATTCATTCACTCACTCTGTCCTGCAATGAATAGGATGACTCGCTCAGATTGAAATCAAATTTAGGGTACTTCCTCTGACTTATACAAAGGCATCTGATCACTTCCTTTCTTTCACATCTCTTCTAGTGAGACCTAAAATGTATTATAATTCTACATTAGTTCAACAACTACATACTTTTATCCGATTAGTGGTAGAGAAACTGAGGCCTTACTTGCTTTCAGCCATGCCAGGCAGTTTATAACCCTAAATGAGCTTTATCACCCCAAATTAACTAATTTGAGCAGATGTTCAAGATCTCTGAACAGCATATGTGTTTTGTGGTGTTTCTTTGTGTCTGGAACAAGTGCATATAATCTTTCCTTTTTATTTGTTTTTGTTCAGAAGCGAAAGCAACCTACCACAAGAAGCACACTCATACAATCACTTCATTATGCCATGACAAAAGTGCCTTTGATGTGGTGGAAGCAGAGCAACCTAGAGTCACAACAGCACAGAGAGATAGGAGATATTTACTGAGTTACAGGAGCAGTGCTGTTTGGATAGATAGCAGCTGCAGTAGGGACATCCCTGTTGTTTGATCTGTTTCAGTCCCTCTGAGGTTTGGATACGGTTACCCCCAGGAAGCCCATCGTTTGCAGTTGGGCGAGATAAAATATCTGTGCCCATTCTGAACATGATATGCCCAAGGCAGAATCCATATACATACACTATGAAATATTAAAGTCTGTATCATAAAACATTTTCATGGGTAATGAATAAATGCTTACATAATAATCTCCCGTGGCTTTTCTCTAATCTGCTCTGTAAATAAGGCTGGACTCTCTCCTCAAAATGTTGCCATCATGCTGTGTATGATAACATTGTTTACACCTGGTATCTTTTAGTGTTTTGTGATGAGTATAAATCTTCTCTTTCTTCAGAAGAGATTAGATTATTATATAGTTTATTAAAGTGTTCTTCACACTAAGAAAAATATATATTCTTTTAAGAACTGCATATTCACTGGAAGGTTCTTGTACGCATCAAAATAAAGCTTCCAAAAGTGGGTTTTGGAGCGATGTCACAGAAGAACCATTTTAAGTTCCCTCACTCTTAAAAATAAAGGTTCTAAATGTACAAAGGTTTCTTTATATTGAAATAATTCTAAAGATTTTTTAAATATTTTTCTCTTCTCGCTCAAATAAATAATTCTTCTAAGAACATTTCACCAAAAGGTCCTTTGTGTAACTTAAAATGGTTCTTCATTGCTGCGAAACCCCCTTTTGGAAACTTTATTTTTATGAGTACAAGAACTTTTCAGTGAACAGTTCTTAAGATATCCACTTTTAGTGTGAAGAACACTTTAATAAGCTAAATAACTTTTTTACACTATAAAGAACATTTTGTGCAATGGAAAGGGTCCATGAATGGAAAAAGTGTGAAATAAAAGAAGATAGATAGATAGATAGATAGAGACAGACAGACTAGCCATTAAAATAAATGGACAAAGTCAGAAGAAGAAAAAACATTCTTGTAAAATTCTGAAACATTATGCACAGCGTTCGCAAACCATTTAACTTAAAAAGAGTATGTGGATACACACTGTCAGATATGAGTTGTTTACTTTTGTTCTGCCCCTTATGAGCCTGTGGTTGAGCTGACCCTAGTTAGCTCTGTGTGTTCAGAGACGGCAAGGGTCCCATGCACATAGCTGTGTCAATGGCCAGCCGGAGTGGAATCCTCAACCTGTAGGAGCGTATGACATGGATACACATGTGATCTCTCACCCCCTCAGACACCAGGAGAGAAGAATTCTCTCTTGGCCCATTTGAAGGTCAAGGCAGAGGGTCCTGCAACCCCAACTGTGTACTATGCGTGTGTGTTGCACACTAGTCTATGACTTGCATATCAATTAACTATAGAACGTTATTGAGGCTATTATTCATACACATTGAATTGTGTGTGCCTTGTAGACCTATATACAATCAACGCTACTGTAGTTACAATGAATGAAATTGTAAATATAGAACACATCCGACTTTATAGCAAATTGGCACGTGCTATAGCAATATCAGCGCATCATATTAAACAAGGGTGTCTTTTTCATTGCTACTGGCGAAATACGAAGCTCTAAATTAGTCAGTGTGTGTTTATTTAACATTGTTGTGTCGTGTATTTGGCGCAGCGCGTTTGCAGGTTACAAGAAACTAGCGTGGAGTCGTGTACACGGAAAGGGGGTGTGTGAGGATAGTGGCAGCGTTTCATGCAGCTCCAGTGGACACCTAAAGCGGGACTCACTGGTGTGTGCGCGCGCGTGTTGTAAGGAGAGCTAACACACTCTCACACACTTAACATTTGGACACAACATGGCGATGAGGCGCCGAGAGACACGACGACTCTTCCCCGACTAACACAACCACGTTATGTTTATAGGTGGGGAAAGCGCGCTACAGGGAAATACGTGAAATTACGTGCAACTAATTAAACCTGAAGAGATTTTTCCCGAATTCCATTAACTTATATGCATGTAGCTGCAGCGGTCATATAAAGCACACACTGCTTTACCCCGCTGCTGGAAATCAAACGCTCTACATGGCGGTGGAGAATATCTGGTTCTTCTGTCTACTTACTCTGGGTTACTGTGGATTATCCGTGCAAGGTAATAAAAGTTAAATCTAAACCCCAGTGTTTTCCCATGCAATGTCTTTTAAGTCGTGTGTGTCTGGTAGCCTGTGTCTATGTATTTCTTTGTATCTGTCAGGATATGTGAGTAGAGGGGCTGCAGAGAGAAATCATGCACCTTGCTTGTTGCAGCGTTTCGGAGCGTTTACTTTTCACGTTTTCCTTTTTTATGTATCCTTTACGCAAACAGGCAATCAAATTACGCTGAAGTAGGCTACAAGATTTATTTGGCTTCAACTTTTTGTCACATCCAAACCTTACTTTTGTAAACAATATGCGTTCAATATAGAGTAACGGTTTAGTTAATTTCGACGTAATAGTAAAAAATATGAAAACGATATTGACACACACACACAAAAAAAACCTAATGGATGAAGAGGCATAGAATGCAAGGCAGTGTTTGCTCAGAGGGGCGGATATGTAGTAAGGGGGTTCTAGTTTGGGAATGTACAGGTTGATAGTCATCATGACTTATAGCAAAGTAGCTAACATTTGGTAAAATAAATGTTGGATTTTAAAGGGGTTTGTTAGACTGCCTTATTTGGAGTTGAAGCTCCAAAAAAAATTTGGGGGAAGATGTTCTTAAAAAGTTCATGTTAGCAGTCTAAACTCTACATATTAGCCTACTTAAACGTTGCAAGCGAATATTATCTTTGAGTGTCCTTGAGTTAAAAATATGAAACTAATATTTAAAAAAAAATTTTAAATGAACATTTATTAAAGCATAATATTCGTCTTGAAATGAATGACACTGAAAAAAGATGACAGGTGACACAGTTGCACGGATTGTTACACTGAATTGGGATACCTATAAATCCGGTTAACTATTGTAATTTTGGGTAAATAAATACATGCATATGTAAAGGTTATAATGATAACTAGCTTGGGAAAAAGTTGGTCTTTGTTGTTTTTGAACGACGTGAAAGTGCCTTTCACAGAACAAGATGACAGGGAGTTGGACAGGTCAGGTCTGATAGTAACAATGCAGTCTGCTTTTTGCTTCATACTGTCTATTAGTGCCCTTATTATGGGTTTTTGAAAATTACCTTTCATGCAGTGTGTAATGTAGCTGTATGTGGATGTAAACAGTCTGCAAAGTTGTAAAGCTCAAAGTGCATCATAAATAAAGTTATTGTCTCTCAAAAGAAAGAGTCTGAACCGCTGAAACGAGGCGTTTAAAATTCTAATCCCATTTCCTTTAAGTTCACACGTCACAAGTTGCCACATTTACATCCCGCGAAAACTTGAACCCCCCTCAAACTAGGGATGGGCGATACCACTTATTTTGTTTTCGATACGATACCGATACTTTTACAGGCCAGTATCGTCGATACCGATACGATACTTCTAAACTTAACTTTTAAATTATGAAATTTATTAAATTAAGAGTAAAATGGGTAATGATACCGATTTAACTTTATATTTGAAACTAATTGTAACATTCAATACGCCTTAATTGCAATTTATTAGGTTATATTTTTGTTTACATGTGGTTAAAATATGTTTACTGTAGTGGTAACCATGGAAATCTACAAATACTATAGTTGAACTACGGTCACTTTCGTAAAACCACCATGGTTCATTTTCATAAGGGACTGCCAGTGAAAGGCTGTTGCATGCATATAATTCAACCTTTTTATTCTGTGACGGCTATTAATTATATTAACATTACTGAATAGAACATGATCAATATGAACTTTTAACGTTCGATTTAAATAAATGTAATTGCACAAACTATGTAGGCTATAATTTAAATTTGTTTATTGTGAAATAACTCAAACATGTTTTTTTTTCTGTCCTCTGATAAGCATTGTTCTGCCGTTCCCAAAAGCATCAGTGGTTTCTTATGATACTTTTGGGAAACGCAGCCTTGTTTGAATGCACTGTCAGAAGTGAGTGAACGCTCTCTGTGATTGATTAGTTTTGTCTTGCAGCATTTGCGTATGTTCAGATGAGCAGGAAAATAGTTCCATCCTACACAATTATTAAACGAAATCACTGGTAAAAAAAAAACACTTTAGTATCGATACTTTCGATACTCGCATCAGTATCAATATATCGATACTTCAGGATCGATACGCCCATCCCTACCTCAAACTTTGTGGCTCGTTCGTGTGGATAACATGTCGACAAGATGCTGTGCTCTACGCTGTGAAATTAAATTAGGCCTAGTTTATTTGCACTTCTAAAGGATGAGCCTGTGAAGAATCAGTGGTTAAAATTAATCTTTACTACGATACCGCAGCAGTATAATCACAACCTTTTGCTGTGTTCTCATCATTTCACTGACGACTGCTTCCCCAATCTCCGCGAGTTCAACACAGAGTTGGACCAGCTTGCTCCTCCGAATCACAACCTGTAAATATGATGAATAATTGTTGCTTTAATGTTTTGTCGAGCGTGCAAAATATGTAGTTTTGTGTGTTGTGTTGTGGATACACTCAGTGCAGCTGTAGGTCTCTGGCTAACTCACGTTATAGTTCTGCTAATAAGCTGTGGGCCCGCTATGGTCTATAAATGTGTAGATTAATATAGAATGTCTGTCGTTCTTATTACTCGAAGTCATGATAAAGGATGGAGCAATACGTTGGTTTGCAAACTGCAGTGATTTATCCGTACTCCACGTTTGTGTTCGGATCAATCGGACCAATCAGAGCATCACACAGAGGAGGGGTTTGGAAAGATCAGTCTTCGAACAAATCATTTGAGAGTCAGTACATAAAATTAAATGCATATTATAAGAAAATGAATGTTTTTTTGACCTTGCATGCATGTAAACCTGTTGCTGGGGACTCCCAAAACCAAATTATGAACCTTTCAAATAGCATAATACACTTTATTTCCTGTTTCGTTGTTCTGACATATCAAACAATTATCAGTTTAAACAGGGCTTTAAGATTTTTTGTGTGCAATACCCGCACTTTTATGTAATCTTATGGAATATATTTATCGTACTGGATGACATGTAATGAAATTGGAAAGATCAAAGGCTGTGGTAGTGTTGATATGGCTTGTGAAGCCTCGGGCAGGAATCAGCGACTTGAATTCAGTCACTGCCGCTGGAAGAAAAAGGGGTGGGGAGTGGTCAGAGCGATTTATCCAAAGACTATACACCTTATTTATATAACAGAGGAGCACTGAAACACATGGGCACCTCCTGGCATTCAGCGATGCCCTCGGCTCATCGATGTCTGTTGGGAAGAATAAATGGCAACCACAGCAGTCAAAACACAGTCATCTTTGAGCTCTGTTAACGATTTTAGTGCCAGTGCTGTAGCGGGTAGATTATTTACAGCGGGGCGGGACCTAGTGATCAATAGCATTAAAAATGCGTGCGTGAGACCACTGTGCAAAGCCGAAGGATGGCTCTGTTAAAATACGTTTTATTTACTTGTTGTTAAATACTTAAAAAAAAACTTGTGGTTTTCATCCAGAATTGTTTTGAGTTTTAAAGTTTTTTGTTTAACATTAATATTAAATTCTGTTTTCATACAGCATGATGATTGTCCTATATTTGTCTCTATTAAGATAAATGCATTGTCCTCTGCAGATTTGCATGCTAGTCCTGTAGATTATGCGTGAAGTAACTATCAGTTCTCTCTGTTGGTTACTTAGGGTTATTTTTGCTCCCATGCCCCAATATTTAAGATAATAGGGGTTCATTCAGAATGACCGGCCATTTTTTCTCAGTCATCTCAACGGCAAAATGTGTCCCAATTTACCCAATTTCACCCTAATATTATTTCCTCATAATAGTAGAGGAGAGGATGCTTTTTCCTTGGAAAAACTCTGGTTAGAAGAATAACCAATGCTCTTAAAAGGTAAAGTGCCCTTCAAGATTGCTGTTAAATTAAGTTTTTGCAATAATGCTGTCTCTTTTGGTTTGTGCTAGATGAGGATATAAAATGGACAGGAACATTTAAATATCCTATATTGTCTGTATGCCTTTCTTTACCCCAGTATATTATATAACTGCTGAGATTATTTAGCTATGAAATATCCCTTTACTAGTCATTAAAAAACTATATTAATAGTTAAGTATATTATATTAATATTAAATATTAAGGATTATCTCTATCTAGTAGGTAGTGGGTTTAGCCATGAATGCGCAAAATGAAATGCAATCCAATTTGCCTGATATACACTGACATGTGAAAGTTTGGGAACCCCTTGCAGAATCTGTGAAAATGTGAATAATTTTAAAATAAGAGCGATCATACAAAATGCATGTTATTTTTTATTTAGTACTGTCCCGAGTAAGATATTTTACATAAAAGATGTTTACATATAGTCCACAAGACAAAAAAATAGCTGAAATTATAAAAACAACCCCCTTCAAAAGTTTGGGAACCCTTGGTTCTTAATACTGTGGGATCAAGGTAAATTGTACTTAATTTGTCTTCCGGGAAACATGCAAGAATCTTCTGTTGCTTCTGAAGGGCAGTACTAAATGGGAACAAAATTATATTTCAGCAAAATAAGAAAAATTGGGACATCCTGTTCTTAATGCATTGTGTTTCCTTCTGGAACATCAGTGAATGTTTGAACCTTTTTAATAGTTGTGTTTGAGTCCCTCAGTTGTCCTCAGTGTGAAAAGATGGATCTCAAAATCATACAGTCACTGCTGGAAAGGGTTCAAATATGCAAAAGATGCTGGAAAACTGAAGAATATGCGGGACACAGAGGATTTTTCTGAGGAACAGTGCTCAGTTTAACTGTTCAGAACAAACAAGGGACTCATGAACAACCATCACAAAACAAAAAACAGTGGTAGATCATCCAGGTAACCACACACACAGTATTAAGAACCAAGGGTTCCCAAACTTTTGAAAGGGTTTATTTGAATAATTTCAGCTATTTTTTTTGTCCTGTGGACTAAATGTAAACATCTTTTATGTAAAATATCTTACTCAGGACAGTACTAAATAACAAATAACAGGCATTTTGCATGATCGTTTTGGTTACCATTGACTTCCATTGTACGTACAAAAAACACTGAGACATTTCTCAAAATATCTTATTTTATGATCCACAGAGGAAACAAAATCATCCTAGAATCATTCCTGATGTGAAAAAAAAACTTGTTTCAGAGAGGTGGAAATCCAACTAGTGATCGAACTCCATGTTAATTGAGGAAAAGGGTGAAGACATTTCAGATTTTCTAAAAGACCTAAATCTACTCAAATGTTCTTAACTATTACTGAACACAATCTTCAGGGTCAAATTGAAAGCTACTGGCATGTTGTGGTGGTGTTGGAATCAAAATGAAATGCTGACTTCAGCACCTGTGGATTATGATAACAAAAGAAATCGGAGATGTTTTGATCATAATAGATGTTCTGTTATGGACAGGCGGTGATGTGGGGGAGTAGTATTTTGACAGGTGTCACCACAAGAGATGCTGTAAGAAAATACAATAACAGGAGAAGGTAGAAGGAGTGGTCGAGCAAGTAGATCTTCTTGTCGGAGTGAGTTAAATTTTTGATTGCTCAGGTTGGTCTTTCCAGTTAATTTGAAAACCAAGAGCAAAACATCCCTGTTTCCTCACTGCGACTATTCCCTCCTGTCCACTAAGATTTGTACCCACAAATTCAGACTGCGCTTCCCTGGGGCTGTGTGCTGGGTTTACAGAGAGGAAGAGGAATTGTTATGTGGGATGTGGTAAGTGATGCTGGAGAATCATGAGGGTGATTTGGGGTGATCCATCTCTCTTTTTTTCTCTCTTTCTATTCATGAACATAGCTCTTTGCTTTTCCACAAGAAAGATACATAAAAATATCTGTGAACTCCTGGTGAATAGATGAGGACCAGTGTGTTGATGCACTTAACAGGCTGCGCCTCTCCACTATAAAAATCCAGATGTTTAACTTTCTCATGTAAAGGTTGTTGTCTAACATTCCAGTGTTCTCCTAGAAAGCCATGTACAGCTGTCTGCTTTGAAAGATTCACCAAAAAGACAGAAGCAGCGTTGAGGCCAGAGGGCATGTTTTACAGGGTCTGTCACATGGTCTCACTGGCTTGCGGCTCCAACGCATGACTCAGAGCTGTAGTGTGTGCTCTGTCCTGGGGGTGCTCACCATGTTTTGATCACCACATCAGCGCAACACGGCCTGTCCTGCAGAAAGGAAAGAGTTACTCTTTTGTGCTCCATCGCATTTATTTTCTGCATCATCACTGGATCTGCTGTGTAATCTTTCTCTAGTACTGCTGCAGCACTTCTGCCATTACCTCCATTAAGCATCTCTTCATGACCTCATTTTCCCTCTTCTTTAACAAGTCTTAATATTGTTTAATGCCCCTGAGAGGAATGAAGGGATTTTCAATTATTGCACAAACTGTAGACTGAAGCAGAGGCTTCTACAGTATGTCAAGGCGCTTATACTCTCATCATTTTGGGCTGTGATGCTTAAGCTGAAGATATTGTTCAAAGTGAATTATTAAAATGGATGGCAGTAGTAGATAAATGATGGTTTTCTAAAGTCTTAGAGTCTTACTGGTTAAAACCTCTAGGAATGCACCGATATTGAAATTCTGGCTGATACTTGTAAACCATTAATTGATTTTATGTTGTGTCTGATTATTACTTTGCTGCCGTACCATGGGTGCAGCAGGCGCAATGATATTACGCAGCGCCTGAAATAGGGTTATTGGAAGTTACCTAGCTGGGGACTATTTTCAGGCGCTGCATAATATCATTGCGCCTGCTGCACCCATGGTACGGCAGCAGAGTTCCTTGATTATTAAGCCGGAATGAGAGTATAGTTCCTAGCCATATCGGCCTAGAAAAATCGTCTTAGTACACGATGTAACTACAGAAGAGTCAAGTTTTAAATAGGAAAAACATAGAAACTCTTTGGTCATTTTTGAGTGAGATGCTAATGGTCTAATCGGATTCAATGATCTATGCTAAGCTACAGCTAAAAGTGCTACCGCCAGACCCGGAGATCGGCTGAATGGATTCGAAAACAGTAAAACTCAGCTGTTTAACTCTATAGGGGAGTTGGAAAACCTATTTTCAAAAATAGTGGAGTGTTCCTTTAAAGGGGTCATCGGATGCAAAATTCACTTTACAAGTAATTTGAACATAAATGTGTGTTGGAAGTGTGTACACATCCATCCTATAATGATAAAAATCCACTTAGTGTTTTTTTTTTTTTTTAAATCCCTATTTTAAAATCCCCTTTCTCAAATCAGGCTGGTCTGAGATTCCTGTCAGAATTACGTAGTTCTGTCCTGTTCTATCCCTTTGACTTACTGCTAGATGATAATCTAAATCTTAAAATATGCAGCAATAATTAAATATTCACTATCGGCTGATAAATGTTCATTATAAACTTAAAAATTAGAAAAGAATCAAGGATTTCACACCTTGAATATGTCAACTGTCAATGAAAAAAAAGACGTAAGACACTTTGTAAATCCAAATTAATGTCGGTGTAAATGCCCTTTAAATTTGGCATGAAATTGTGGTCTTCACTGTTGTGGAGTATATCAGAGTGTTCTCAAACAAGAAGAAAATGTAGGACTTTGTAGGATTTTGTCCATCGGGAATTGATTGGATGATTGTCACTTGCTACAGTAATTGCTTTATCTCAAGTGAGTGACAAGTTTCTGGAGGGAAAGGATTGAAACTGAAATTGATTTAGGTTGGTTTATATTATTTATTTATTTATTTTTTTATTGTTTTGGTTGGGTGTAGATGATTTTTCCAAAGCTATGAGCCTCCATGTATTTTGCATTTGCCAGGTTTGCTGGTCAGTGGTGAGGTGAATCATTTTCAGGAGAAGGAAGTATGGGTCGTACAAGGAAGTTATTCATTATCCTACTTCCTGACAGTCTTTACAAAGGTCTGCCGCAGGTTGTTGACCCTAGGAAAGGTTGACCGATTTCTAGTGAGACCTGAAATTGATTCAGTTGTGTAAATATCTGACATAAAATATGCATGTTTATATATTTGACCATCTGCAATAAGTCTAATAAGAATCCCCAAACTGATCTATGGTTCATACGAATGAAGCTGATAGTGCTTAGTTCTCTGTGTTCTGTGTTGCAATGGCTATTTGAGTTCAACATTTGTACACATGGACTCCAGGGATACTGTGACCTGGATAACAGCTGTCAAAATCTATCAGCTTGTGGCTTGACCAGAGATAGAACCTCAGATGGGTCAACAGGAGATGAAAAGATGGACAAAGAGAGGAACTGGATGGGTCAGTGGGAGACTAGGTTTAATGAGTATCCACTTACATGATAATTAAAGTGATTGCTTGTCTTTCTTAGGGGGATAGTTCACCCAAAATGAAAATTGTCAACATTTACTCGCCTTCATGTTGTTTCAAACCTGTATGGCATTTTTTTTCTTCTTTTTCTTCCGTACAATGGAGATCAATAGTCACCAAAACTCAGGGACGTGCAGAGAGCTCCTCAGGGGCAGGGGCTCAAATGTGTAGTGTGTATGTTTGGGCATAAAAAATATCTTCAAACTTACAAAGCTCAAAGTCCACTCCAAAGGGGGATATTTCGTTTTTTAAAAATCCTTTTTCAAGAACTACAACGAACAGCTCGTTTGGACTACAGCGTTTGTTTTCGGGCTTTGTGATATCACAAAGCGGCCCATTAGAATATCATGAAAAAAATTCCCGCCTACGGAAATTCGCATAGTTGGGGGGTGGGGAGGGGCGAGGTTGTGGTTAGAACGCTTGGTTGAGTGCATCAGACAAGACAACGACGAAGAAGTGCTGCTGTAGCGTCAGGTTTTCGCAATATCACTGTATTTCTGAAGGAAACCGACTGTCTTCAGAAAATTTTTCATTTTAATTTAATCTTGCTTGTAATGTCTGATAAAGCAGTGTTTTTTTGAGCGGAGCTGCTTTGTGTACAGCCGTTACCAGGGAAACCTTGATCTCTACCACTCCAACAGCGCCTCCTGCTGCCAGAGAACGAGTTTGCATATATATATGCCGCCTGGGAAACACTGGACTTTGGTATAAATAAATTCAACTGTATAACAGTTTCACTGCAATTCATGTTATAATGTTAGAATTAAATAACAT
>NW_015546101.1:1862100-1865067 GCF_001515605.1 Sinocyclocheilus anshuiensis | reverse complement strand
ACCCAGAACTAATCGAGCCGTTTGTGCCAGACTGGGGAGAAAGGTTATTAGGTTTTATTAGTTTTTATTCAGCAAGGATTTTTAAATTGATAGAAACAGTTGTTGTTAGAAAACATATCTATTTTGAATAAATGCTGGTGTTTTTAACTTTTTATTTATCAATGAACCCCAAAAAAGTATCACAGGTTTCAAAAAAATAAATAAAAATTAAATTAAATAAAAATAAAAGCATCACAGAAATAAATTAAATTTTAAAGTATATTAAAATAGAAAAACGTTCTTTTAAATTGTAACAATATTTCCCAAAATTACAGTTTTTCTGTATTTTTGATCATAAATGCAGGCTTGATGAGCATAAGACACTTTCATAATGCAGCATTATTATCAAAAATGGTAACATAATAAAGTCCTTTCACGTCACCATTTCGCCAGCCTACACTTCACATAACAGGCCTGTAGGTGGCACTTGGGCTTCATTAACTATGATAGTTTCATGAAATAGTAAACGGTATAGGCTATCATACATAAATATAAGTGAATGGAATACCGCTACCATTATTGTGACTTTTGGCGCTGCATGGTTTTGTGCAGTGCTTTGTAGTCATTTAGCATCAGACACAAATACACCGAATGAGCAATGATCAATATTTATATGTAAATAAAAGCTTATTAAAATCTATTCATCATTTAAAGCGAATGTGTCTTTTTAGAAGACTTGGATTAAACCAATTTCAAAGCTTGAAAATTATTGCCTTGAAAAAAAATGTACATACAAAAAAAAAAAAAAAAAAAAGTTTAAAATATTGTTTGGTTTATTTTTTCCTTCCGTCAACCCACTCACTGAAAGAACTAGCCTATATGGCTCGAGAGTCTAGGCTTCCGAACAGACTGTGGAATATCAGTCACGCAAAAGGCACGCAACCCATAGCAACGCCTCAGATTGACAGATATGTAAAAATTGAGAGGAATTTTCCGACTTTTGAGAGATTAGTTACTGTTTTGTACACATTGTCAGGTTAATTATAATTCAAATGCATTTTTTTTATTGACCACAATATCATTGCTATTTGTCTGAGAGGGGCACTTTTGAATAATTTTGAAAAAGGGCAGGGGCTTGAGCCCCCAAAGCCCCCCCTTCTGCACGTGCCTGCTAAAACTATTTACATATCCAATTTCTTCAAGATTCCTCAACGTTAGTAAATTATGACAGAATTTTCATTTTTGAGTAAACTATCCGTTTAAAGTTCTCTCAAGTGGGACAGCAAGTGGGACAATCAGCATAGATGTCAAAGCAGGTTTGTGATTTTTATTTTTATTTTTCACTGCATTCCCTTTTCTATTAGTTGATAATTGACTTGTTTGCTAACATACAAACTACCAAGAACATTCAAGCCTTGCCAAGGTCCTCGTAGCCAAAAGCCTGGAAAATATTTTTAACAAAGCTGAACTTTTATTAATGGCCTTTACTGTTTGTAATCGTATTTGATTCAATTGCCTTGCTTTTATTGGACAGCTTGCTGTTAAGTGGTAGCCAGAAATGTTTCCCTCACCGTGATCAACATCCACAGCATGGACAGTTCTAGGATGTCATCCTCATGGGGGCTTAGCCCTCAGTGAGAATGTGTAGCTAGAGACCCCTGCCTAAGTGGTGCCTATTTGTAAATCAGCACCACTATATTACTATATAGTAAGTCAAAAGTAGCCTGGTGGTACTTAAATTGGCATATAAGTCAATAGGAAAAAAATGTATAGATGATAAAATGATACCAGTCTTTCTGGATATATACAGTATATATACTGTTTTTGTGTCACAGAATGTAGTTTTAAGAGTCTTTTAGGCGAGAATGTACTTGTTTAGACTTCAAATATGTGGTTTGTTAGTAAAGAAAACGGCTATTTGAAAATTAAATTTGCTTCAACTTTTTCGGAGATGTGAGGTCCAGGGTGTCAGCGGCTGTTCAGCGCACATGAACCCGCTGAGAGCAGCCTCACCTCGGCCAGATCTTCTGGAATTTGCCACTGGCTGTGATGTCTTCATAGTGGTTAAACATGAGAGATCATTTGTTTTGGGTAAATCTAACTGGCAGTCTTAATCTATTATTTGTTTCAAAGCAAATACTTTTGGTTGAGGGCAAAATCTCATCATGTTATATTTTATGTAACTTTAATGCTGTCAGAGTGCTGCCTTTGTACTTTTGAATGAATTGCCTAGCAGCTTTTATGATTGCTGTTCTTGTTGTTTATTAAATATTATTAAATAAATAATATTTTATATAAATAATAGTAGTATTTAATAAAAGTATTTACCATTGAGAATCGGTGTGTGTGTTCTTGATGGTGATTTTAGTTACATTATTCCGCCATTAGATGGCGACGAGACTGTTTTTATGAGTGAGTTAGCAGTAAAGACTTTTATTTTGAAAGAGACTGAAACCGAGTTGTAAACAAGTAATTTCTTTTTACTTTCAACTAGGGATGCACCGATCCGATATATCGGGTGTCGGCTCCGATAGTGCCATTTTTCTCGGATCGGGTATCGGTCAGAGAGGGCCGATCTAAATCAGAGATTTTTTTATTAATTTTTTTTTTCCCGATTGTGCGAATTATTCTGTGTTACTTCTGAAGCCATACGATAGCTTAATGTGAGCTACATATGAATATTTAAGTCATTACATTAAAGTTCACACAAACTCTTTTCTCCGCTGTGGCTGTCAGTCATTCTTTCAGCCTTTAAACCCTGGTCGCATTCGGTTACAGCAGTCAGTCTCGAAGATCATTCTGTGTTCCCATTATACTTGATTTGTAAATACATGTCTACATACGCCAAACAGCCAATCAGGTAATCAAGCACACTTTTGAACAGCTAATCATGTTATGGGGATCATATTCTACAGCAGGGATGTTCAATTAATGATCCAAAAGGTCAAGCCTCTGCATTTCCTTCCCAGTGGAAGTCTTTATACAGAG
>NW_015546101.1:1861070-1861786 GCF_001515605.1 Sinocyclocheilus anshuiensis | reverse complement strand
CTAGTAGATTGTGAAAGAATGATTATCAGTTCCACACACAGAGATATATAAATTCTACATTTATTTAAATGAGGGAAAAAACTTCACTGGTATCGGATCGGTATCAGCCAATACCGAACCCTAGGGATCGGAATCGGTATCGGAGGCGAAAAAGGCGGATCGGAGCATCCCTACTTTCAACAACACCGGACGTCTCCTTATGCTTTCTCTCGCCTTACTTTGATGTCATAAGACTTGATCTTCAAGTCGAACACACCTCTTTACTCTCGCGGGTCACGTGACTGAGTGTAATTGCAGCCTCTGCGATTGAAAAATCGATTTTTTTTTTTTAAATATCGCGATATTATCGCAAATGCAATTAATTGTTCAGCCCTAGTGGATACTCATCAAGATGGGCATTTTGACATAATTTTGTGTGTATTTGCTCAAGACACGAAAGAGAAATCATTTTGGTACTTGCATGCTTTGGGTTCTCTGTTGTGGAGTCTTGCAATTTGAATGGCTTAAAATTACCTGAATGCACTGGGCCCGATCATTCAGATAGGTGATTATAGTTTTAGGGGGCCTGAGATGACCGACATGGGTGCTGAAGTCCCCAAAAAAGGGTCTAGAACTGCCCCTGATCCACAGTGCTTTTTTCAGCAACTCACCAAGTTTCAAGTTTTCTTTACATACAGTATATATATATATATATATATATATATGTAAATATATAA
>NW_015546101.1:1855312-1860750 GCF_001515605.1 Sinocyclocheilus anshuiensis | reverse complement strand
TATATATATATATATATATATATATATATATGTAAATATATAATCATCAGTGACTGTTTGTGCATTGAAATGTTTGTTGTGAGGCTCAGGCATTCTACAGCAGTAAATAAATAAATAAAGATGTAAATACAAACACAAAACGTTCATTAAAAATGGTGAATTAAGATATATACATATATGCAAAGTATGAGAAATATATTAGTATGTGTGAAAAACCTAAGAGACCCACTTGAGTCTCTGCGGCTTATGTGTTGCAGATCTTGCTTTACAAACTTCTTTAAACTTGGACTACCATTATAGCATTACACCGATTGAGACATGGCTCAATCGCAGAGCCATGTCTTTGTCTGTTCTCTCTTAAATCAGCAAGTATCTCAATCTTTTTGTATCCTTATAAAAATCAATTTGGTAAATGTAATGGAGGTTTGAAGAAGAATCTGCTATTTAACAGTGTCAGTGTCTGTTGCGTAAGTTTACACAAAAATATAAATGAAAACAACTTCAAGGCCATGTTTATTGTAATTCAAAGCAATTTACTATGTTTTTCCAGTCTGTGAACTTTAGTGTTTGTAGCTATTGAAGGGAAGTCATGATCCATGAGATGTACAATTAGGTTTTGTGTTTTGTATTATATCAATTATGTTTTATATTATATTATTTGAATTAATTGTTTATTGAAAATTGCTTGTGTGTTTATGTATAGTGGCGTGTTAATGTATGCGTCGATGAATGCATATGTGAGCGAGTGTGTGAAGTGGGGTTTATTCCTCATGACGCTGGTTATGTAAACAGTCATACGGTCGCATTCCTTCCATTCCGTTCTGCTGTCCACTTAGTCACATGACCACACAGGAGGGCTCATAGTGGGGTGGGGAGGCATGGCTTAGGAAGGGGAGCCATTTATCACTAAGGGCGATTCAGATTGTGGACACAGGCTCCCACATTTACAAGGGTGTATTTTTTTTCTTCAAAGCAGATGTATTAAACATGTCAGATACTGACTGTAATAAAATTCTCTACTCGCAAAGAGGCTGTGAAGATAATTAACAAGAGCAGATTCATAAAAGGTTTATAACCTTGCCGGTTCACCAGGTGTTTGGCTTTCAGTACATGATTTTATATTTTTTTGCTTTGCAAATGGCTGTCTGTCTGAAGTGCCTTCATTTGTCCTGAATTTCCTCTTAAAATTTTGTTTTCAAAAGACTGTGATAATTGCCTTGACAAAATAAAATGGCAAATAATTCAAAAGGAGAAAAGGTAACTATAAATGCGTCAAGACTCCGACGGGGCTATTTCAATTCCTGTTTGTAGTACTGATTGTTTTGCAGGGATAAATGTGGTCTTCAACCAGACCTGTGCCAAGATTGGGCCATCTGGGCATCCCACTATTATAGTGTTGTGGTCCATGAGACCCTCTTAAAAGTCTATAAAAAGACAGTAGCCTACTGTTCCCTATCGATACTTCACTCGTACTGCGTCGCATTACATATCACATATTCCTCGTAATGGGAAGGTAAATTTTTGATAAAATTTTGGATTATTGATTAGAAGGTGCTCCTAAAATTTTGAACGTGCTCCTAAAAAGAAAAGTAAGCGTAGAGCCCTGAGATGGATTGTTCACATTGTGTGAACATGAGTCTCGCCACTCTGCGCGCTCGGATCGCTTTCTTTTTAGAGAGCGAATCCGCCCCTCGCGCCCTCCCATTTTCTTCCTCCCAGGGATCTGTGAGGAAAAAACAGCGGGGCAAAGGGACTAAGCGCTCGGCCATGAGCGACCTTGCGCCGGCCCAGATCCCGTGCGCCTCGCCCCTGCCAAGCAGAGAGTATTCTCCTGTTCTCTTTGAGCACGCAGACCAGCGTCCCTCGGCTGATGCGAGCGACATGGTCTCGTTCGGTCCCATAGAGAACGAGCTATTAGATGACAGCATGTCTCTAATAGCATCAGACGTGAAGGAGATGTCGGCCTCTATTGCTGACCCTGCCCCTTCAATCTGCCGAGTCCAGCGACTCTAAGCCAGGATGGATACCGAACTTTTCTGCATCCTCTCTATGGCAGTTGAGGAACTGGGATTGGAGTGGTTTACGCCGGAGGAGCCCACTCGTAGCCGTCTGGACGAATGGTTCCTGCTGGGGCATCGCGAGGCTCTCCGTTTTTCCCGGAGGTCCATGACGAGCTTACGAAGTCATGGCGTGCTCCCTACTTGGCCCGCCTTCGCTCTAACTCTCCTTCTGTTCTCTCCTCAGTGGATGGCGCTGAAGAAAAGGGTTACGAGAGGATGCCTCCTCTCGATGAGGCAGTGGCTGCGAACCTTTGCCCGCCCACTGCCATTGGATGGAAAGCGAAGGTCGCTCACCCCTCCAAACCCTGCAGGACGACTTCTGTCCTCGCTGGACGAGCGTATTCCTCCGCCGGGCAGGCCGCCTCAGCTCTACACTCCATGGCTTGTGCTCCAGGTCTTTCAGGCCAAACTCCTCCAGGCCATGGATGAGTCAGGACCTGATGCCGCAGCTTTCAGGGAGCTGCCAGGCGCTACAGACCTGGCTCTAAGGGCTACCAAGGCCACAGCGCAGGCCATAGGGAGGTCAATGGCCGATCTAGTGGTGCTAGAGCGCCACTTATGGCTAAACCTCACCGATATTAAGGAGGCTGACAAGGTTCCCTTCCTCGACTCCCCTGTCTCCCCTACGGGGCTGTTTGGACCTGCCGTCGAGGGATTTGCAGAGCGATTCACCGCGGCTCAGAAGTCGTCCCAGGCCATGCGACGCTTCTTGCCGAAACACTCCATCTCTGCAACGGCCACCAGTCGCCCCAAGCCTGCTCCAGCACAGCAGCCAGCTAAAGCTGCGCCGTCGCCCGCTCAGCCTGCTCAAAAGCCTGAACCCCGACAGCGCTCCTGCTCGGCCATACGCTATCCCTTTCCAAAGCGCCAAGGACCCCGGCCCAAGCTGAACTTGAACCCTGCGCCCCCGGCGTCGTCCTGATCCGCTGGAAAGGAAGAGGAAAGGGCAAAGTCTCGCAAGTGCCGGACCACCCCCGAAACGCCCTCTGTCGTTCCGTCAAGAAATCCATTCAGTTCTGGGTGCCAGTGGCAGTATGTTTTTTCCAGAAATGGTTGTGAATCATGGGCCCGTTCTAAAAGCGCCCTCACACATATCCGCTGTGATAGCGAGAAAAATATCGTCCTGATCCGCTGGAAAGGAAGAGGAAGGGGCAAAGTCTCGCAAGTGCCGGACCACCCCCGAAATGCCCTCTGTCGTGCCCAGCACTCCATTCAGTTCTGGCTGCCAGTGGCAGTATGTTTGTTCCAGAAATTGTTGTGAATCACGGGCCCGTTCAAAAAGTGTCCTCACACATCCGCTGTGATAGCGAGAAAAATAAAAAACAAACATTTTCAAAAAGAGAGCAAATTTCCTCTTTCAGTTATCATGAGTGTCGAGTCCCTACACGGCGTCTCACCACCCGAATTAATCCAACCCCTTGTCACATGGGCCAAGGCAATTCAATACGCTCGAAGACCCCCGCGGTTCAACGGCGTGGTCTCCACCTCAGTGCACAGCAGGAACGCTCACGTTCTGCGAGCCGAGGTAAAGAATTTAGAATCAGAGCGAGTCAGGCTTCTACAGCCTCGTCCCCAAAAAGGATGGTGGCCTGCGGCCCATCCTCAATCTGAACCGTGCCCTCATGAAACGGCCATTCAGAATGACTATACTAAAGCAGATCCTCTCGCAAATCTGCCCAGGGGACTGGTTCTTTTCGCTGGATCTGAAAGATGCTTTCGGGCTGTCTCTGGCTCCCCGCACTTTTACGAAGTGCATGGATGCGACCCTCTCCCCTCTGAGACAGATGGGAATCCATATCCTGAATTACCTCGACGACTGGCTCGTTTTAGCACAGTCAGAGGCCAAGCTAATAGCCCACAGGTCCCTCCTCCTCAGCCACTTAGAGCACCTGGGACTCAGGATCAATTTTGCCGAGAGCTCTCTGTCCCCCAGCCAGCGAACTTCGTCAACATGAGGGCGATAGTCACGCCAGACCGTGCACTGGCCATACAGCAGCTCGCAGCTTCCTTCAGAATTGGAGCCTCCTACCCTCTCAAAAGGCTTCAAAAGATGCTGGGCCTCATGGCCTCTGCAGCACCGGTACTTCAGTTGGGCCTGCTCAGAATGAGACCCCTTCAGTACTGGTTGAAACCTCGAATTCCACCCCATGCGTGGTGTCATAGACGCATCCGCATCAAGGTGGACCAGGCCTGCGTGACGGCCCTGGCCCCCTGGAAGGACCTACAGTGGTTAAAGCAGGGCGTGACTATGGGATTGGTTTACAGAAGGAAAGTTGTCTCGACAGACGCATCCAACACAGGTTGGGGAGCTCTGTGCGAAGGCAGGCCGACCTTCGTCTCCTGGACGAACGCAGAAGGCCAGCTACACGTCAACTGCCTCGAACTGACGGCAGTATGCCGAGCTCTTCAGCTCTTCTTTCCAGTCCTGAAGGGACACCACATGCTAGTCCGATCAGACAGCATGACGGTGGTGTCATATATAAATTGCCAAGGCGGGCTCACCTCGAAACGCCTTTTCGAAATGGTAAAATGCCTCTTGGAATGGGCACATCTCAACCTGCGTTCATTGAGGGCAGCTCATGTACCCGGCGTACTGAACCAAGGAGCAGACATGCTATCTCGGAGCAACGTCTCCTCAGAGGTTCAGAAAGTCTGGGAGATCTTTGGCAAGGCAGAGGTCGACCTCTTTGCCTCAAAAGACAACTCTCACTGCCAAACTTATTTTTGCATTGGCCCACGAATGGCCCAACCTCCTCCTGTATGCTTTTCCCCCGATCCCCCTGATCCCCCAGGTAATCAGGCGAGTCATGGAGCACAGGAACAGAGTGCTTCTGGTGGCCCCGCTCTGGAAGAACCATCTCTGGATCTCAGAGCTGTCTCAGCTGCTGACGACAGCTCCGTGGCCCATTTCCCTGAGGCAGGACCTCCTCTCTCAGGCAAACAGAACAATCTGGCACCCCCAGCCCGAGCTGTGGGCACTGCACCTATGAGCTCTCAACAGGAATCAGTAGATCTCCCAAAGAGCGTCCTGAATACTATCTCACAGGCTAGAGCATAATTGGTCCCTCTGAGCCTTTCGCTCAAGGCCAGTTCATATCAGTCGTTCCTCTCTCATGGCTCGGCGGGATTGTATTGGTTCCCCATAAGCATCTAGCGATGCAGTACGAGTGAAGTATCGATAGGGAACGTACTTGGTTACTTTCGTAACCTTGGTTCCCTGAGATACGGGAACGCGTACTGCGTTCCTTGCCGTGCCATGACGCTGCACGACTCAGTGTCGTCGCTTCATTCGAATTTACCTGAGATCCTATGGTGAAATTCCCGCTTATATAGCCAGATGGCCCCGCCCATTCTGGCGGGCTCTGGCGGGCTTCGCCG
>NW_015546101.1:1852319-1853888 GCF_001515605.1 Sinocyclocheilus anshuiensis | reverse complement strand
TTCAAAAGATGCTGGGCCTCATGGCCTCTGCAGCACCGGTACTTCAGTTGGGCCTGCTCAGAATGAGACCCCTTCAGTACTGGTTGAAACCTCTAATTCCGCCCCATGCGTGGCGTCATGGATGCATCCGCATCAAGGTGGACCAGGCCTGCGTGACGGCCCTGGCCCCCTGGAAGGACCTACAGTGGTTCAAGCAGGGCGTGACTATGGGATTGGTTTACAGAAGGAAAGTTGTCTCGACAGACGCATCCAACACAGGTTGGGGAGCTCTGTGCGAAGGCAGGCCGACCTTCGTCTCCTGGACGAACGCAGAAGGCCAGCTACACGTCAACTGCCTCGAACTGACGGCAGTATGCCGAGCTCTTCAGCTCTTCTTTCCAGTCCTGAAGGGACACCACATGCTAGTCCGATCAGACAGCATGACGGTGGTGTCATATATAAATTGCCAAGGCGGGCTCACCTCGAAACGCCTTTTCGAAATGGTAAAATGCCTCTTGGAATGGGCACATCTCAACCTGCGTTCATTGAGGGCAGCTCATGTACCCGGCGTACTGAACCAAGGAGCAGACATGCTATCTCGGAGCAACGTCTCCTCAGAGGTTCAGAAAGTCTGGGAGATCTTTGGCAAGGCAGAGGTCGACCTCTTTGCCTCAAAAGACAACTCTCACTGCCAAACTTATTTTTGCATTGGCCCACGAATGGCCCAACCTCCTCCTGTATGCTTTTCCCCCGATCCCCCTGATCCCCCAGGTAATCAGGCGAGTCATGGAGCACAGGAACAGAGTGCTTCTGGTGGCCCCGCTCTGGAAGAACCATCTCTGGATCTCAGAGCTGTCTCAGCTGCTGACGGCAGCTCCGTGGCCAATTCCCCTGAGGCAGGACCTCCTCTCTCAGGCAAACAGAACAATCTGGCACTCCCAGCCCGAGCTGTGGGCGCTGCACCTATGGACTCTCAACGGGAATCAGTAGATCTCCCAGAGAGCGTCCTGAATACTATCTCACAGTCTAGAGCCCCATCTACGAGACGCCTCTATGCCCTTAAGTGGTCAATTTTCTCTGCCTGGTGCGAAACCCGCGGCGAGGACCCAATAGCATGTGACATATCGGTGATATTGTCCTACTTACAAGAGTTGTTGGACAAGGGCCACTCCCCCTCCACGCTCAAAGTCTATGTGGCAGCTATAGCAGCTTCTCGCGCTCCTATAGCCGGACAGTCTGTGGGCCGGAACAACCTTGTTGTCTGTTTCCTGAGGGGATCCAGGAGGCTCCATCCACCCCGGCCCCTCACGGTCCCTACTAGGCATGGGCAGCCTCTTTATTTAACCTAAATCTGTAATTAGCGTACAGTTATTTAATTTTAGTTATATAATTCATATACATATCATTTATATAATTTCATATCATTTAGTTATATAATTTAATATTAGGGATGTCAACGATTAATCGATGATCGATTAATTGTCGATAAGCGATGCAATCGATTAAAGCTATCGATGGTCGATTAAGTCGTTTAATTTTGGGCTGCGTGCGGCTCATGCGCAAAACACGTGCGAGCGGCTGTGAGTGACG
>NW_015546101.1:1851727-1851914 GCF_001515605.1 Sinocyclocheilus anshuiensis | reverse complement strand
GTTCTGACTAGCTTTGTGAAATTATACTACATGCCTGAATGAAGCAAACAGCAGAAGCTCTGAATGAGACACAGATTCACTCTATGACAGCAGGAGGCGCTTCTGGAACACCACATACTGCATTTCCTTGGTTACCGCTGTAAACAAAGCAGCACTGCGCTGAAACACTGCTTTAATATGAACTATA
>NW_015546101.1:1850077-1851462 GCF_001515605.1 Sinocyclocheilus anshuiensis | reverse complement strand
AAAACGATTGCATTGCAACGCAGTTTGTGCAAGTCCAGAACAGAGACGAGTTGCTTGCAATATATGAAACGAAATAATAACAAATACCAGTTTGCAATGTTAAGCAGCATAACCGTCTGTTTTTAGACAGGTAAAATAGCTGGAAGCAGATGAGAGCAGAAGCCTCGCACATTCAAGTTACAAATGGCTGCACCCGCTCTTATGTTAAAAATAAGGTGGATATAGTGGCCCCAAAAGTATTTGGACACTTAAGTGACACTTAAAATCTCTTAATGTAATTTCCATTATATAACTTCATATGACTTCTAATTATCAAACCAAGTGGGATTTTTAAAATAAAGGTCCATTTTAAGTAGGGGTGCGCCGATCCGATATTCAGGATCGGTATCGCTTCGATACTGCCACTTTTTGCTGGATCGGGGTATCGGTCAGACGAAGCAGATCCAAATCCGATATTGTGCATATACTATTCGGTGTTATTGTTAAGCCCCACGAAAGGCACAAAAACATTATAAAGCACCATAAAGTTTCCGTGCACTATATTTCAAGTGTTCTGAGACCGTTCCATAGATTTAAGTCGTTAAATTCAAGTTCACGTAAACTCTTCTCTCTGTTGCCGCTGTCAGTCATCCTCCATTCAGCGTTCAAACTGCATGTCACGTTCAATTACGACAGTCAAGACGACGAAACTCTCTCCAGGATGATACAATGTTCCTATTATTATACTTGATCTGTAGATAAACATCAGCGGTTTTGCATAAAAGGACTTTATCTTGCTGGAGTTTATAGCTAATTCTAAATCCTGTTACTTTCTACCGGGTGTCTGTTAGAGGTTCACTACACTGGAGTACAGAGCACTATGAATTGTTCTTCACGCGTACAGTAACTGAAATTTAAAATGGTTAAAAGAAAAGGCTCAATAAACAAACGCACAGATTTAATACACTACGCATCATTATCGCTTCCCTTTGTGCTTTGAACTTTTCCATGCTGTGCGCTGTGACTTGCTTCAAGCGCATCATTCTGCGCACGGGATGCGCATAAGCGTTTTGAGCCACTCCGTATTGCCTTTCATGTTAATACTTTTGCACAATGAAAGATTGTTAATAGCCTTTCTTGTTCTGTCTTATCTATCATATGTTGCTGCCTCATTACTGTGCTATAAATGTATTGCATATATTTATATATAATTATATTTACTTGTTTTTCATGAATGCATATTACAATACATAGAGCAATGTGTAACATTTTACCAGATTACACCTATTTACTTTTATTTTTTCCCCCACTAAATAATGTTTTTTCTCTAAATGTTTAGATTTTATAAAATTATTGTGAACTCATCATTTTTGTAGAGTAACTTTTGCTGCTGAATTATCCACTAA
>NW_015546101.1:1845869-1846152 GCF_001515605.1 Sinocyclocheilus anshuiensis | reverse complement strand
GTAATATGAACTATACAGAGACGAGATGAAAAGGAAATACCACGTAAACTTTTCTGAAGACAGTTCCCCTCAGAAACACATTCATATAAACCCCCATATCAATATTAAGTTTTTTCTTCCAATAGTTTGTGCATCATGAACAGTGAGTGATCTGCCTGCTACAGTATTTTTCTCGTCTTCAGTGTCTTCAGTGTCTCTGGTCTGTGTTAACAGCCATTTACAGACTTCATATTTTCACATAAATGAAAACGATTAAAACGATTGCATTGCAACGCAGTTTGTG
>NW_015546101.1:1832850-1845679 GCF_001515605.1 Sinocyclocheilus anshuiensis | reverse complement strand
GCCGTGTGTCACGCTCGTTCAGCGGCCTCGTTTCGCTTCGACGGCTTTCAGCCTCATCCTGCTTCATTCTACTACGTTAATAAATAGGGGTGCGCCGATCCGATATTCAGGATCGGTATCGCTCTGATACTGGCATTTTCTGCTGGATCAGGGTATCGGTCAGACGAGACTGATCCAAATCCGATATAGTGCGTATACTATTCTGTGTTATTGTTAAGCCCCACGAAAGGCATAAAAACATTATAAAGCACCATAAAGTTTCCGTGCACTATATTTCAAGTGTTCTGAGACCGTTCCATAGATTTAAGTCGTTAAATTCAAGTTCACGTAAACTCTTCTCTCTGTTGCCGCTGTCAGTCATCCTCCATTCAGCGTTCAAACTGCATGTCACGTTCAATTACGACAGTCAAGACGACGAAACTCTCTCCAGGATGATACAATGTTCCTATTATTATACTTGATCTGTAGATAAACAACAGCGGTTTTGCATAAAAGGACTTTATCTTGCTGGAGTTTATAGCTCATTCTAAATTTTGTTACTTTCTACCGGGTGTCTGTTAGAGGTTCACTACACTGGAGTACAGAGCACTATGAATTGTTCTTCACGCGTACAGTAACTGAAATTTTAAATGGTTAAAAGAAAAGGCTCAATAAACAAACGCACAGATTTAATACACTACGCATCATTATCGCTTCCCTTTGTGCTTTGAACTTTTCCATGCTGTGCGCTGTGACTTGCTTCAAGCGCATCATTCTGCGCACGGGATGCGCATAAGCGTTTTGAGCCACTCCGTATTGCCTTTCATGTTAATACTTTTGCACAATGAAAGATTGTTAATAGCCTTTCTTGTTCTGTTTAGATTTTATAAAATTATTGTGAACTCATCATTTTTGTAGAGTAACTTTTGCTGCTGAATTATCCACTAACCTAGTTTATAATAGTATTTTTCTCATAGATTATGATTATATATATTTTAATTTGTTATTTTTCTTTATAATGAAGTTGTCTATATTTAGTAGATTGTGTGTAATACACAAAAGAGTGATGTTTAGGTCAAAACACAAAAACAAAACTGTGCTGGTATCGTATCGGTATTGTCCGATACTCAGAACTTTTGGTATCAGATCGGGATCGGTTCTGAAAATATGGTAACGTGCCACCCCGAATTTTAAGAAAACTTTTAGCGAACATGAAAACTGTTCACTCTTAAATAAATAAAATAATAGATTTAAAAAAAAGACAAGAAATGCATTTTAATGCATTTGTTTCAATGTAGGTTTTAATGTATTTGTGCATGTGAATGTGTTTGAATTTCAACGTATTTTGACATTTTCTAGTTGTCAAATGTTAGTGTATCATGTTTCTGGTTTATATGATGGACTACTATACATCGGTGATACTACACTTGCATGAACTGTAAGGGGAACCGACTCCACAAAATGACCTTGGTAGCACTTAGTTAACATTAATTACAGAATTGCCTAAGAAAAGTTAACATTAATTACAGAATTGCCTAAGAAACGTGAAGTTAATTTTGCGAAAAGGTCTAGGTCTGTTATTTGTTTGTAGATGCCACATGGTTTAATTAGTCTAATTTATCTTTAAAAAAAAAGATACATTTACATGCCGGTAGCAATGCCAGGGTCTAGGGTTCGATTCCCAAGAAATGTATGCCATGAACAGATAAACTGTGTAAACTTAAATTAAGTGTAAGTCATGTAGATAACATCTGCCAAATGGATACATTTCCAAATGGTTGCGCTTTTTGTCACAAGTTTTTAGTGGATCTGTTGCAACATCTTTTGAGCATACTTTTCAATAAGACTCAGTTGTCAGGTTTCTTGTTCTTTTAGTTACAGCATATCCCATAATATTGCCTAGTTGTACCGGTCTCATACTCTGCTCCTCTGCTTTTGATCTAGCTGCACTGAGTTTCCCTAAGCAGAATTCCCAGGATTTTATATGCGGAGACAGATAACATCAATACATATCATACTAGCACTGTGTATGTGTCTGTGGTTTACAGATAAAGAGGTGGAGCTGAAGTTTCCGTAACTGCCGTGACTGTTACCTCTTATCACACTGATAGCACCTGTGACAATGGAAACGCTTCTGCCATTGAGTCTATATGTGGAACTCGGTTTCCACTTTTCCATTCAGTTCTTCAGATAGACTAAGGGCATTTCCTTGCACTTTAAAAGTTTATTAAGCATCTAATTCGTATTTTTAAAAGGTTAGCCTCAACAACTAACATTAATGTGTTTGTGCGTACACCATTTGGGGTGAGTGAGAGTTTGTAATGCTTTTAAAATGAGTCTTTTCTGCTCACGTTTATTTGATCAAATATATTGTAAAAACCGTAATATTGTGAAGTATTATTACATTTTTATATAACTGTTTTCTAGTTTAATATAATTTATTCCTGTGATATCAAGGCTGAATTTTCAGCAGCCATCACTTCAGTCTTCAGTGTCACATGATCCTTCAGAAATCATTCTAATGCTGATTTAGTGCTCAAGAAACTTTTCTTATAGTCACAATATAAAAATGTTTGTGCTGATTGATGTTTTTGTGGAAACTGTGATGCATTTTTTCTTTAGGATTCTGTGATGAATAGAAAGTTCAAATGTTTAAATGTATTTACTGTCACTTCTCACATCAACTTAATGCATCCTTGCTGAATTATACATTTATTTAAAAAAAACAAATTCTTACTGACCCCAAACATTTGAATGGTTGTGTAAATCTGTATGAGTGGTGGATATGGACGTCATTTATGGTGCACTGCATTTTGAGTCCAGTTGTAATGGTTCACATGGCAGTGGCACAGCTGCAGGATGTGCAAAGTCTAGCAAGTGAGTCATTCTCCGTTCATGGTCTGAGGATATTACGTGTCCATTCCAAAGGAACTTTGTTTTGGCCATGGATGCCAGAACAGCAACAGCCAGAAAGAGAAAAGTTGACTTTTTCGTCCATTAAATTTTTGCGAGAGATTTAATGCTTGAGACATGCATTGACCATTGAATGTGACAGTGCTCTTGCACCACTGCTCTTGAAGCCGTATTTAACACACTGCTAGGCTGTGAGAATTGGCTGTCAACTTGGGAAGCCGTGACCTCTTGAATACCATCAGCTCATTCCGCTCATCAGGACTCAACACGCCTTAATTTAAAAGTCCTTATCATCATCCTCATCCTGAACACAGTGAGATATGCTAGAAGTGCTGTGATTGTTGCCTTGTTTGCGTTGTGCTTATTTTTTTTCATTTGGCATAGAACCTGTACGCCAGCTTGGTTTGGTAAGGACATCAAAATACTAAATCCTTGAGCTTCTGCTTGGACATGAATTCAGTTTCAATGTGTGATGGGTTCTTTTGATAGACCACTCCTAATAGTATAGAGACGTGAATAAATGAAGACTTCAGATGCAAAAACCTCTAAATCCATCTGAGAATTTTTTTACATGAGCATTTTTAGCATGCTCCTATTTAAAATAACATTAGACATTTTTGAAAATGAAGCATTCAATAACTGACTAATAACCCCTTCTTTGCCGTTACAGTGAACTTACTTAACCTAAACATAGGAGCCTGATAAAAATGCTTAAAAAAAAATCTCAGAGGCTTTTGCATCTGAAGTTTTCAAATGTACTAATACACACAACAATACTGTTGTCTGAACAGTCATTGTAAGGACATTTCCCAGTTGTATGTGGCTTCTGCATACTATTATCTGAGAACATCCATTCCTGGGTTCTGAGGACACTTACTGTAGTAGACATGTTCAGTACCATCTTCAGTGTCTCCTCTGGCCTGTCGGTAATTCCTCACATGCTTCAAGAGCACCGACCTCAGTAATCATTAAGCACTTTGAGCAGTGTGTCAAAACCCACATGTGCTTCCATCTTGTTCCCCTTTGGTTGCTTACTAAAAGATCAAAAAAAAGATCAACAAATCAGTTCAAATCCAGGTCTTACAGGACACTTATCAGTGACGCTGATCTCCTAAAATAATCACCTGGCTTGCACAAAATCTGCTTTTGACACTGCAGTTTTGCAGCCACGTTCCTGCCACTACCAACGGTCTGCTATTATTTTGTTCGAATATTGTTTGCTCATCTTTCTATTTACTGCAGTATTTATTGTCACGTCACAATGAAATGCCACATCTGTCACTTTACTGTCACTGTTCGCTCTGAATTCCTGCTACTTCAATTCCTTAGACATCCATTTTAAATGAAATACCTTGACTGAGGAACAAAAACACCTTTTGGATGCCTCCTATTTGTGCCAGATGATTTTTATTTTTTATTTTTTTTAAACTAGAAATGCATGGTAGTAACACAATTTTCAATTCATCAAGTGAATTTAGGCATCATGATATTATAATGTACAGTATGAAAAAAATAGATATTAATTTCTAAACAATTACCAGTCCAACATTTGAAATTAGAGATGCATGATAGTCATTAATTATTTTAATGATATGATCAATATTACATTTCTACACAATTTTATCTAAATACATTTCAAATGAAACAAAAATGAATTAATTTAAATCAATTATATTATAATGTACAGTTTGAAAAAAAAAAAAAAAATTAATTTTTAGATTTGATAAACAATTACAAATGTCCTATCTATATAAGATTGTAGTATTTCATTCTAATTATCTGGTTTGTTTTTCCAAAAGTTTTTCACATCAGCTTTTTTTTTTTCTTCCTGATGGCATAAGCGATAGATACATTTTCCCCAGGTATTTAACACCCCAAACTTTTGCTGATCTCGGAGTTGACCCAATGTCAAGTCATAGTTATCACATGATGTTTGACACTTTCTTTTTTTTAACATTTGTTTTTGATTTTGTCATTTTTAGTAACTTGTTGACTTGTTGTAATGTCAGGATGTGTTGCTCTTTTACTTGAAATGATGAGTTTGATTATTGTTACCCTGGTTGTGTTTCATGTACTAAGTATTAAGATCTGTGTGTGGCATGTTAAGGTCCAAAACATGCACTTTTAAATAACATGTTTCAGTCTGTGATGCTTGTGGTCAACTCAGAAACGCAGTACCCAAAGTATTCCTGGAACTAAACATAACTCTTTCTCGTTTTTTTCTGCTTGCCACCTCTTGTAGTTGAATATGTTCCTTTATATATCTTATGCTTCTGCATGACCAGTAAAAGTTAGCTTTTTTCCCTTCCGAGAGAACTACAGTGAAGTTGGATGAGCCGACATTGTGATCCCATGGTAACTTCCATGCTGCTGTAAATTGTTTCCTCATCATTGCACTCTCTCTTGTCATATCCTCAAAGATGGAGAGTTTGCAGTCCTCCCACTCAATTCCCATACACTGCAGTAAGCGTCCGCTTTTATTCTTCCACGCTGTATAGTTCAGGAATTTTACCAGCATGACGAATGGATGTTGATTGTCATTAGGCTTAGGTCTGGACTAACATATCTTTACTCATCCTCATGTCATTCTTGTATGACTTATTCTGTAGAACACAAAAGATGGATTTAATTAATGTTTCACCTGTTATTGTCCATACAATAGAAGTCAATGGGGTCCAAAAATCTTTTCATCTTATGGATAAAATAATTGTAATAATTAAATTCATTGTATGTTGTTGTTTTTTTGCAGGATATTAAATCAGTTTGCAAACAAATATGCAATTAACAATCTCTTCTTCAGTTATTTTTTCCATTATTATTATAAAGTAGTCAAATTAAATTCTTGTCTGCATGTTGTGCTTGTGGAAGTAAATATCCTAATATTTCTGTTCATTTTATAACAAATGTAATGTAATGTGTAATGTTTCACTCATTCTGGACAGAAATAATGTACATACATTTTTAAAGTAGGGCTTTCTGCATCTAATGATTCATTAACAACAAGGACAAATATGACAAAATATATGACCAGGTATTGCAAATAAGCAAGTCTTACAAATATGGACTTGCACTCCATGCCAAAGGTTGAAATGTTGGAAATGGCATGTAGTGGTAAATGTGGAGAAAAGTGCATGTGGAGATATTTGTGTTGACTGAACAATTGCCTTATTGATGCCAAAAACAACCAAATATCAAGCAGCACTTTCTTCTGCATTTCTGCTTTGTTTGGTTGTTTTGTTTAGATTTTGTTGTGTAAAACAAAATGAATACATTGTAAACACGAAAAAAAAAAGACAAAGTAACAAAATAAATCATGAATTAATGAAGGCACTTTTTATGTCATTATGATGTTTAAAAACAAATGCATTTTGTGAGGGGAAAAACATTTGATTTATTTACAAATTTGTCTCCAAGGTAAAGAGAAATAAACCCAAACAACCTGATAATATTACATGATCATAACTTCCCCATTCCCCAAGTCAGACTACATATAATTAAAGCCTAATTACTGAAAATATTGTGACAATTGTGAAGTCATGCAGTCTGTAACCAGGCACTTACGGGTCTCTCTTATTCAATGGGTTTGCATTTTATTCTCCGTGAGAATGAAAGTATTATGAACGTCATAATGCAAAAATATACAAGGTGAAATCTAGTCAGTTTTTAATTGTGAAATCAATATATATCGAATCCTGGAATATTTGAAGTATTAGTTCAGAGCAGTAACACCAAACTAATCTGTGAACGGTTTCTGTCATTGATTCGTGTTTTTATCAATGCCTCATCTTATGTCACTCTAAAATTGGATGTGACACGTTTCGTGTATGCTGTTTCTGCGATCGTGTTTTCATATATTCTCTCTCAGTGATTGTGCTATGCTGCTGAGTAATAGCTGGCACTGGACCCAGGATACACACACAAATGCACCCACACAGACATGTTGCCATCTGAATTTAAATGGTTTGTTGCGTTGGGCTATCAATCAGACCATCTGTCCCTGTCCTCCCAGCCTTCATTAGTGGTTGTGCAGTGCATATGTCACACATCCAGCTGGCACAAACGCATGTTCATACACTGCTCCACCTTCGTCCACCTCGTGCAGTGCTTAGTTCTCAGCCAATAGCTGGCAGGAATGCCAACCAGAATTGCTCCATGTGAGTGTGAACTGAAGCCTGATTTAGTGTTTACAAGAGGTGTAACGGTTGTAATTACTCACGGCTCGGATTGTATCAGGGTATTAGAGTCACCGTTTCAGTACGGTTCGGTTTGTGCAATGTTTAGGGGAAAAAGGAGTATGCTGTCAAATCAAAATAACGAAAATAAGAACAAATAATCTAGCTACAAGCAACAGCACAAATAAATACAGCCGAGCAAAGATACAAATAAAATAAACGGTGCTTTTCAGGGTTTTTTGTTGGTAGGTCTAACAGCTTTTAAGTACATACATTGAATAAAGTAATCAAGTGTAAAATAACATTGCAATTTTGACTGTATAAATTAAAGATGAATTTTTATTAAAGTTACAAGAGCTATTCAGTCAAGAGCAGTGAGTGATTTCCTTGTCTTTTGTTGTTTGATTAACATAAAAAAATGAAGACAATGTACGGATCCAGTACTGTACGTTCCATTGACTATGTCTACTAGGAAACTCCCCAAGATGGGCATGTTGACAATTTTTGTTTGAATTTGTCCATTCAACCACAAGACTCGAAAGAGAACTCAATATTTGCACGCTCTCTGAGATGTGGGTTTGTCGCTTCGGATGAACGCACAAATCTTCTCACTGCATGCTCGAGCTCTCATTTGCGTCTTCTGGCTCTTGAATGTTGAAACTGGCAAGGCTTGAATGAGTTTAGTTTAAATACAGATGGCAATGTGTGCTGTTCAGGTGTCACCTGCGCATGCGTGCTATCAACACCCGGGTGATAATGGCATAAATGACTGGTCATATTCGAGCATACGGCACTCACATTGAACAAAGTTTATAAAGAGTGACTGGTTTGTCCATATTTTTTTTCATCGCTGTTGTTGTAATTTATTGGGAAGCCAGAATGTGTATCCATCGACAGAAACATACATGTTATTTTTAACAAGCCAGATTACAAATGCATTGTCAGATTTAAGTTGAGCCGCGGTGCAAGTCCGTGCCGTATCCTGGATGGAGAAAGGTACGATTCGATTTTTTTCAACTATGGGGCATAGTTGATTGTTTGCTTCAGTTGCACTACCAAGGACTGAAATGCTCCAGGAAAGCTCTTTTCATGCTGAGCTCATCAAAATGACCACAGCTGATCACAGTTGAAAGTCAAATGGATTTGTGTGCCATTGAAAAGGTGATTAGCTACACCTGATTGAATTTACAAGTCATTTTTAGGAAGGTGGGGGTGATACTTTTTCCAACTCAGTGATTCTGTTTTAAAAAAAATGTATTGACATATTGGTATTATATCTTTCCGTCTTCATTTCAGGCTGCAAGGCAACAAAATGTGATTATTTTAAGGGGGGGGTGATGATTATTTTCTATACCCACTGTATAAGCATTAGAAGTTACTTATGTTTTAAAATAATGCATAATGTTGCATAAAGTCACAATAGGGCTTAAAAAAAAACCGTAGGCCAGTGAACAAGTACCCTCTAATGAATGCATGCTATCCACTGTTTCAATAAATACAAACATAAATAAAATGTTTACATTATAGTTGTTTCATATGACAAAATGCCAACAAGCTGCTAGTTTATTGAAAAATGACTCTATAAAACTTACCTCTTGACGTTTTGATGTCCTTAATTATTTGGACTTGTTAGTTGAGCAAAGACCACTTCACCACCAAAACAAATAATTGGCTCTTCAATACTTACATAATTCAGGGATTTTTTGTGGTCCAATACATTTAGAATAATTAATAGAATTTGTATGGATTTATCAGTGTGTTTCTATAAACATATGTTTGGATAATTGTGAAATTAGTCTTCATCATCATTCACAAATATTTAAGAAATGTTGAGCGCTGCTGATTGAAATTTTAGTATGCTCTACTGGACTGATTAAAATACAAACATATTTTAATAGAGCTTTCTATCACACATACAACAGTATGAGTGTAATAATGGATTACAATGTCATTTCATAGGTGTGTATGCAATATCATACTGACTTTTGAGCCACAAAACTAAAGGTTTATGCTTAAAAGAACAATATGTACCATATAAGTGGTTAAAATATCTTAAGTCATAATCAAAAGAGAAAACAACACACCCAAACACTCCATATATCTGAACAGATATGCTGATGGTAACAACAGTAAGAACAGATATACACTATAACTAGGGGTGTAACGGTTCTCTGTAAAAAAAACTTACCGTTTTCCATCAACGGTTCGGCACGAACTTGCACCGTGGTTCAACTTAAATCTGACAACGCATCTGTAATCTGGCTTGTTAAAAATAACATGTAAAACAGAGTTTGGCTAATATATGTTTTGCCCCATCCATTTTTCCTTCTGTCCTGATAAGAGCTCCAGTCCCTGCTGCAGAGAAACACCCCCATAACAGGATATTACCACCTCTATGCTTTACTGTAGGAATGCTGTTAAAGGCAATGACTTTGGCAGCGTAACAGTTTAATGATCTACAACAAAATAGAACAAGTTTTGGGGATAACTAAATGAATATTTAATTACTATAATACTGATTTCTCACTAGAACTAACATCAAAAGTGCAAAAAGTTAGTCAGAAATATACATTTACACACAAACTGACCACCAAATGCAACTTTCAGATGCCATCTTTATTTTTAGCTCAACCATCACGGAATGGAACGCACAGGATTGTGGGATATCAAAGGCAGTGAAGGATACATCTATGCTACCTTCAAAAATGGATCAGATGAAGGTATCTCATGAGACGGGAAGTGAAGCTAACTTTGGATTCGGACGTGCCTTGATGCCTTCCTACCTTGAAATGCGTCCTCCAAAGGCAGCATTTTAGAGCTTTCGGATGCAGCAAAAGCCATTTGACTTTGAATTGTGATCAGCTGTGGTCATTTTGTTTAGCTCAGCATGAAAAGAGCTTTCCTGGAGAATTTCAGTCCATAGCAGTGCAACTGAAGCAATCAGTCAACTATGGGTGGCAAGGCACTGTCAAAAGATCTCCGGGATAAAGTTGTGGACAGGTACAAGTCAGGAGATGGATGCAAAAAATTGGCAAAGGCTTTATCAATGACTAGAGAAAAGCCAGTCCTCAAGAAAGCCCACATGCAGTCTGAGTTTTGCCAAAACGCACCTTGACGATTCTGAGGCACATGAGACTAAAATTGAATTTTCTGTTGAAAAAACCAGCATATGCTGGTTTTGAAGCATGACTGCTGGTTTAAGCTGGTCATATGCTGGTTTAAACTGGTCATATGCTGGTCCTAAGCTGGTCCTGAGCGGCTAAGGACCAGCTTAGGACCAGCTTAAATCAGCTCATGACCAGCTTAAACCAGCTCAAACCAGCAGTCATGCACAAAACATTTTTTCAACAGCTGGCCTCAACACTAAACGATATGTCTGGCGGAAATCCAATACAGCTCACCATCCAAATAACAGCATTCCTCCAGTAAAGCATGGAGGTGGTCATATCCTGTCATGGGGGAGTTTCTCTGCAGCAGGGACTGGAGCACTTATAAGGACAGAAGGAAAAATGGATGGGGCAAAATACCGTCAAATTCTTGAGGAAAACCTGCTGCCCTCTGCCAGAAAGTTATCAATGAGAAGAAGGTTTACCTTCCAACATTACAATGACCCAAAGTACAGAGCAAAACCTTTAAGCAAAAGGTGGTTCAACAAAATACTGACACAAAGGGGTGATTCTTTTTCCAACTCAGTGATTGTTTTTTTTATATTTTTTTCTGACATGGTGTTATATCTTTCACTTGGATGTTATAAGTTGCACTGAGTAAATACAGCTGGATAAAACAAAAACTGTCCGTCTTCATCTCAGTCTGAAAAACAAAATGTGATTATTTTAAATTTCTATATACCCGCTGTATGTGAACATTAACATTAGTTTGGCAGATTAACACAGCGGGTCAGGTTTTGGCTGGTTAATTTCAGTGGTTAGGTATGCTATTATACAGCATAATTTTCCATTGACTGCCTTTTAAAAATAGCTGTATTTTGATTTACATTTTAAAAATGTACAGGTAAAATATTAATATAGATATTTAGTAATGTCATGTTAATATCACATATTTACTATACTAAAAAAAAAAAAAATTCTTATCTTTTCTCATAAGTGAGTTTATGACCAATGATTAGTGGTCATTGTTTACAAATATTTCTAGAGAATTGTGAGTAATTTTTGTTAAAAATTCCGCAACTTTCCTCATGTGTCATTAAAAGTTATAAAAATATGAAGTATTATAAAATGTTATATCAAAATAATAATAAATTAAATATTATAAAATGTGTACACATAAAAATGTGTATAGAATTTATCATTCTTTTTTATATATCAGTCAAGCTTGGATTATATCATAAATTTTCAAGTGTTGCAGATCGACCAGCATGATATTTATAGTGAAACTGGTTGATTGATACAACCGTAAGGAAACCAGCATCCAAAATGTATCATATGACCTATTTTCAGTGGAGTGTTTTATGGTTTTGGTACTTTGCTTTGGCAGATGCTTTGGGCTACTACATAACTAGTGTCTCAGTGGAAAATACTGTCTCTTTGATATTCCATCTGTGTTTAGCACTCTCTTCATTTACAAAGGCAGAGTAACAGTGATGATTTGGTTGGATCTCTTCCATACCACGAGATTCCCCACAGGATTGATCTCAGAAGGAGTCCACAGCAGCAGAGGTCCATCGGGGTGAGAAATCACCCCACAAACATTGCCATTTCACAAACTCAGCGTGGTCTCAGGAAGCTGGTGTGCATTTATGTGCACACAAGAGAAAGAGCAGCATTACGAAATGGACAGCATTTCATTTTAATGTGTGTTTTCAAACAAGGATTTGTTCTTTTTGTATGTGTTCTGTGCCAAACTCTGTGTGTGAGAAAGAAGTGGTTGGGAGGTAAATAATGTAAAGTCATCAAGGATCTCCGAAAACTTGGGAGACTAGGCCAAAAAAAAAATAAAAAATTGGCAGAGAAATTATCATAAATGTCCTTAATGAGATTTAATTGGAGATTGAACAGAAGAAAGACAGCAAGAGGACAGAGAAGTGCAGTGAAGGTGAGCTGGGGTGACTGAAGCGATCCTGCGTTCTCTGTCTAACTGTTAATGGCTGGTGAAAGTAGGCCAGTGTTTCTTTTATTATGGCCCACAGATCTCTAATGTCTTTGATGCAGGGCAGCTTTTTTTCTCTCTCTCTATACACAGGTACACGCATTTGTTCTCTCACTTACTGATAAGATATCATTTGGAATGGCGCTGGCCTTTTTGGAGCCAGGGGCTTAGTAGCCTTATTTTCACCTATAAACAGAGGTAGGCGATTGCACTCAGGGACCCTGCAGCTCTGGTTGTGCTGAACTTACTACGAGTCTCTCTCTGTCAGTCTGTGTTCTTTCTGCCTCAGAAGTCACTCTCTCACATATTTGTCTGCACTCCAACAAGTATTATTGTTTTCCCTTCCTACTTTTGTGTGCTAGCTGTGTGAGCTGCTCTTGCTTGCTAGCTCGTCTCTGTTTTACACACACACACACACACATACATACATACATACATACATACATACATACATATCCATCCAGGGATGCCGGAGGATCAGCTTCCACTTTAATCTAGGAAATAATTCCATTTCACATTAGCGTAATTAATTGGGAGTTTACTGCAGCACGAAAATGTAGAGGACTGATGTGTGCTCAACGTGTGGTCTTGCTCTGTGTGTGTGTGTGTGTGTGTGTGTGTGTGTGTGTGTGTGTGTGTGTGTGTGTGTGTGTGTGTGT
>NW_015546101.1:1823622-1827743 GCF_001515605.1 Sinocyclocheilus anshuiensis | reverse complement strand
CCAGCATGATATTTATAGTGAAAATGGTTGATTGAAACAACCGTAAGGAAATCAGCATCCAAAATGTATCATATGACCTATTTTCAGTGGAGTGTTTTATGGTTTTGGTACTTTGCTTTGGCAGATGCTTTGGGCTACTACATAACTAGTGTCTCTACTGTCTCTTCTGTCTCTTTGATATTCCATCTGTGTTTAGCACTCTCTTCATTTACAAAGGCAGAGTAACTTGGTTGGATCACCGGATTGATCTCAGAGGGAGTCCGCAGCAGCAGAGGTCCATCGGGGTGAGAAATCACCCCACAAACATTGCCATTTCACAAACTCAGCGTGGTCTCAGGAAGCTGGTGTGCATTTATGTGCACACAAGAGAAAGAGCAGCATTACGAAATGGACAGCATTTCATTTTAATGTGTGTTTTCAAACAAGGATTTGTTCTTTTTGTATGTGTTCTGTGCCAAACTCTGTGTGTGAGAAAGAAGTGGTTGGGAGGTAAATAATGTAAAGTCATCAAGGATCTCAGAAAACTTGGGAGACTTAGCCAAAAAAAAATTGGCTGAGAAATTATCATAAATGGCCTTGATGAGATTTAATTGGAGATTGAATAGAAGAAAGACCGCGAGAGGACAGAGAAGCGCAGTGAAGGTGAGCTGGAGTGACTGTCTATTGAAGTGATCCTGCGTTCTCTGTCTAACTGTTAATGGCTGGTGAAAGTAGGCCAGTGTTTCTTTTATTATGGCCCACAGATCTCTAATGTCTTTGATGCAGGGCAGCTTTTTTTCTCTCTCTCTATACACAGGTACACGCATTTGTTCTCTCACTTACTGATAAGATATCATTTGGAATGGCGCTGGCCTTTTTGGAGCCAGGAGCTTAGTGGCCTTATTTTCACCTATAAACAGAGGCAGGCGATTGCACTCAGGGACCCTGCAGCTCTGGTTGTGCTGAACTTACTACGAGTCTCTCTCTGTCAGTCTGTGTTCTTTCTGCCTCAGAAGTCACTCTCTCACATATTTGTCTGCACTCCAACAAGTATTATTGTTTTCCCTTCCTACTTTTGTGTGCTAGCTGTGTGAGCTGCTCTTGCTTGCTAGCTCGTCTCTGTTTTACACACACACACACACACATACATACATACATACATACATACATACATACATATCCATCCAGGGATGCCGGAGGATCAGCTTCCACTTTAATCTAGGAAATAATTCCATTTCACATTAGCGTAATTAATTGGGAGTTTACTGCAGCACGAAAATGTAGAGGACTGATGTGTGCTCAACGTGTGGTCTTACTCTGTGTGTGTGTGTGTGTGTGTGTGTGTGTGTGTGTGTGTGTGTGTGTGTGTGTGTGTGTGAGTGTACAGAGTGCTGAAATAGTGTTATGGCTGGCTGATTAGCATAGTCGTTATAAAATTATTGCCTCACGCTTGAAATGACTGACAACGTGAATAACTCCGTTCTGCAGGTTACTTTGAGTGTAAAGTAAATGGTGTTTTCCAGATTACTGTATGCTGCTACAAGATCTGTTTTCATTGTTTGGTAAAAAGTAAATGTCATTCGTCAATTCAATTTTGAATCCGATATGCTGTGTTGAAGAATGATGGTCATTCTTTGGTCTTTCTTATGTTCTTTCTAAAATATGCAGCCAGCTCTGCATGTTCATGTATAAAAAACAGAAATAGGCTACTGTTTGTGAAAAATAATATTGTCTTTACAATATATAATGCTTGTTTTAAAAATAAATAATCAGCTTCTTTTGTCATTGTACTGTGTTGTACTAAAACCAAAAGAAATTGTGAAAATTAGGTCAAAAATATTTACTTTAGTTCACAACATCCTTTTTTTCACCTACTGTTAGAGTAATTTTAGGTATTTATATACCCAAAGAGAACATTTTCAATTCAATTCAGTTCACCCACCTGCGTCTCGTCAGTCAGTATGAACACTTTATACTCTTATTCAGCTCCAGCACAGAGTAGCTGTGGGTGTTGGTGAGCTCAAATCCAAATCATTTCAAGCCAGATGCCATTCGGCCAATTCAAAGCATATTATGTTATGTTGTGTTTTGTGAGGTGTGGGGTGTTGTGTGTTGTGTTATATATGTTATGTTATATTATAAAGATCTAAATTAAGCTACACTGAATTAAATTGACATACATTGAACACTTTTGTGAACAATTCAATTCAATTGTATTTTTACACTTGTATTTTTTTATAGCAGTTTTCACAATGAATATCATTCTAAAGCAGTTTCACATAGAAGATTGCCTTGGGCAACAATGACAAGGAAAAATTGGTTGTAATGAAGGAGAGATGAACACTAAATTATATGCAGATTTGCTTTTATTTTTTTAAATAAAATGAATTACATTTTTAATTAATTTATTCTTTTTTATCAAAAGAGCCTATCAATAGATGAAGTAATCACAATTAACATAATTTCTTACCAGATTTCTGAATCAGAATGACAGTAATGTACAATTACTTTTTTTTTTTTTTTTTTTTACTTCACTCATTTCTTTCCCCTTTTTTCAACAGACGTTTTCCCACAGACGACCTAGTATCTCTTTGCGGCCCATTGGACCACAGTATAAAGTCCCCTAATCGAATTGATTATGCTTTCCTTTTATATTGTTTTGTGGCATTTGGCAATATAAAAGCAATTAAAAGCAGCCATAGTATGTTACCTTCATATAATGACTTTTGGATTAAGTAAGTGATTACATTTTAGTAAATAATATACAGGAATTTATTTTCAAAATATCCCTCCCATATCTGGTCACGTTGTTACTCACTGTTTGTACTGTACTGTGTGTTGTATTCCAAGTAGCCTGTATGTTCATGCAGGTAATGTGTTTCCTTACAGGTTACTTTCTGAAGTAGTTTGTTTTTCTTTTTTCTTTTATTACCCAAGATACATTAGGGGAAGAATTTATAGAATTCTACCTTTTTAAGATAAAATTTTGTTGATCAAATACAATTTTGTATTCAGTCAAATCATTTTGAATTGGCAAAATTTCTCTTTGAATCAAATAAAAATGTGAATTGAATCAATTCACTGTTATGAACCCTTTTTGCTGATCATTTTCTTTTGGGTTTCTTTCTTTCACACTTTCTTTTGTTCATCAGAAGTTGTGACATCATCTCTCTCTCTCTCTCTCTCTCTCTCTCTCTCTCTCCTCCTCCTCTCCCTCACTAATTAGAGAAGCCCATATCCGTGGAGCTGAGCTGTGGTGCTGGTCCTGTCCATGTGGTTCTGGAGCCTGATCACCCTCTGCTACTGGAATGCCACCTGGGGGCCAGTGAGCCCCCCCTCAACGTGACCTGGCTGCGGGATGGGGTGGTTGTCTCAGAAAGCCAGACCATCCGGCCTTTGCCCAACGGATCTCTACTCATCTTGCCCTCTTCCACGGATGGCCAGGCTCCAGCGGGTGTGGAGGGCGGATACAGTTGCCTAAGTACCAGCTCGACAGGAGCGCTGACCAGCCGGGCTCTCACCCTGCATCTCGCCAGTGAGTATAAACACTTTCTTACTCTTATTTATGTCCAACACACAGCAGTTGTGTGTCTAAGAGTGATCAAAGAACCAGATTTTTTTCAAACTTTAGAGACCAGCCAACGTTCAGGTTTTTGGTTGTGTGTTTTGTTTTTAAATCCGCATCATCTGGAAAGCATCACATTCTAATTACTGTGTATGCATATCTGATAAACATCTACATCTGATAAGTTTTAATGTTCATGTGTTTCCTGCCGTTCCCAGTGTTGGATGTACCCTGAGTTTCCTTTATTAAAGACTGTTTCGTTTATTTCTATCTCCATCGTTCCTCACCATCACAGATTGTGACAGAAGAACCGACCAAAAACAGTTACCTCCGTGTTTTCCCCTCCGTTTGTTTTCTCGTTTTTCTCGGTGTTTTTGTTTCCATTATTGTTCCCTGATGGATGCCCTTCTTCGCCCCGAATTCCTCCTCCTCCCAAAGCTCTCGAGGACCATACTAGACTGTTCCAGCTGCTAACAAGTACCACCAGCTTACCCGGACGACGCGCTCTGTGCGTTCTACGATGCCAGTCTAAACATCGAGTGCAGAGCGATTCTGACGAGACACGGGTCACCTCTCA
>NW_015546101.1:1822877-1823537 GCF_001515605.1 Sinocyclocheilus anshuiensis | reverse complement strand
TCTCCGCCTCCAGCCTCCGAGGCCCGGACTCCGCCTCAGCCCGTAGACCCAGCGGCTCCCTCACCTCCACCGTCACCCGTCGATCCACCAGCTCCACCGAGCTCCCTCGTCCCTCCGGTTCCGCCTTGGTCGGATGTCGACTCGCCATTGCCTCAGGACTCCACTCCTCCGGCTGCACCTCGTTGCTCCATCCCACCGGCTCTATTGGGCTCCTTCCTCCTGCCAGCTCCACCTGGGTCCTCAGTCACTCCGGCTCCGCCGCAGATCTCTGGATCTCCACCTCCGGCTTGGTCGCCAGAGCCCTCGGCTCCACCCTGGCCCCCCGGATCCACAGCATCCCCCTGGCTCGTTGGCTCTCCGTCTCCGCCTCGGGCTCCTCCACCACCTGCTCCGCCGCCATCAGTCGGCCCCCTAGAGTCATCAGCCCTTCCTCCACCATGGCTCCTCCCTCTGTCGGCTCCACTGTGGGTCACCTTCATGGCTGTAGCCTGGGTCCCACCTGGCTCCGCCTGCTCCAAGCCCCTCCTGTCTCCATCTGGTCCGCCCTGGCTGCTCCTGTCTCTTCCCTGGCTCCTCCCCCTGTTGGCTCCAACATGGACTCTGTCTGCCGGCCCCCGTCCGGGTGCCCGTTCTCCTCCTGAGCCTCCTCCCTAGTTCCCC
>NW_015546101.1:1821698-1822829 GCF_001515605.1 Sinocyclocheilus anshuiensis | reverse complement strand
CTGACCTCTCGAGGACCATATAAGACTGTTCTGGCTGTTAGCTAGCACCACCAGCTACCCAGACGACGTGCTCTGCTCATTCTATGACGCAAGCTTGAACACCGCGAGCAGAGCGCCGTCGTCTGAAGATGGTCCTCGAGAGGATTTCGGCGCGTTTGTGGAGTGGATTCTGGCGAGAAAAGATCCACTCCGGACCCAGAGCCCAGCCCACCATCTCCCCGCTGTGTGGAGCTAAAGCCCGAGCCCACCGATGACGGAGAGCCAATTCCCGCCGCGATCTACGAGCCAGCGCAATGCCGAGCGACTGAACGGAGGATCGCCCTGGAAGTAGAGCCCAAGCCGTCAGGCCAGGTGCGAGATCCGATGACAATGCCCGCCACGAGGAAGAAAGCCGCGGGTGCTGTAAGCGCAGAGAGGAGCTCCGCCCTCTGCACCGTGGCTGAGGGTGAGCTGAGTATGGTGCGGCGAAAGTTCCAAAGCGAAGAGAAGAGGGCTCCAGTCCCCGAATCCAGTCCAGAGCGCCCTACAGTGCCCGCTCCTAGAAAACGCCCTCCAGTGCCAGCTCCTCGTAAGCGCCCTCAAGTGTCCGCTCCTCCTGAACGCCATCCTGTTCCCGTGTTCAGCCTAGACGGGGCTTCCAATCCAGAGTTAAGCCCTGAATGCCCGGAGATGCACAAATGCCCACCCACCATCGCCTCAGGACTCCGCTCCTCCGGCTGCACCTCGTTGCTCAGTCCCACCAGCTCTATTGGGCTCCTGTCTCCTGCCAGCTCCACCTTGGTCCTCAGTTGCTCCGGCTCCACCGCGGATCTCCGCCTTGGTCGCCAGAGCCCTCGGCTCCACCCTGGCCCCCCGGATCCTCTGCATCCCCCTGGCTCGTGGGCTCTCCATCTCCGCCTCGGGTTCCTCCACCACCTGCTCCGCTGCCATTGGTCGGGCCCCTGGAGTCGGCGGCCATTCCTCCTCCATGGCTCCTCCCTCCGTCGGCTCCAAAGTGGGCCGTCATTATGGCTGTGGCCTGGATGCAGCTGGACTCCTCCTGCTCCAAGCCCCTCCTGTCTCCTCCCTGGCTCCTCCCTCCATCGTCTCCTCCCTGGACTCTGTCTGCCGGCCCCCTCCCGGGTGTCCGTC
>NW_015546101.1:1817548-1819131 GCF_001515605.1 Sinocyclocheilus anshuiensis | reverse complement strand
GCATCCCCCTGGCTCGTTGGCTCTCCGTCTCCGCCTCGGGCTCCTCCACCACCTGCTCCGCCGCCATTGGACGGCCCCCTGGAGTTGGCGGCCATTCCTCCTCCATGGCTCCTTCCGTCGGCTCCACCGTGGGTCGACATTTCCTGTCCTCGTTTTGTTAATTAGTGTACTTAGTCATCCCATACACCTGTGTTTCCCCAATCATCCCCTGTATTTAAGTCCTAGTCTGTGCAGTCTGTCTCTGTCGGTTCTACTTGTTATGTTCATGTGTTTCCTGCCATTCCCAGTGTTGGATGTACCCTGAGTTTCCTTTTATTAAAGACTGTTTCATTTATTCCTCGTCTCCATCATTCCTCGCCATCACAGATTGTGACAATTATATTATATTATAAAGATCTAAATGAAACTAGCCACATGCATACCATCTTCTCTCTCTGTCCCTCTCTCTCTACCACATTCCACTTGGAGGTTGTTTTTGCTTGGCTGGATCTGAGTGCCGTTCTCACCTGGTTAGCACAAGGACTCGATTGTGCTCTTTGAAGAGGAGGGAGAAAGAGATCAGCCTTCAGCTCGTTTATCTCTTTACCTCATGGTTTCTTTTTTCTTTCTCTTTGTGTTTAAGGCAGGCCACTAGATGATAAAGACCATTTCCTTTAGTCATTATGTATTTCATTGGCCATGACTCTGTCTTCCTTCATTATTTCTGTTCATTCAATTTTGCTTTATTACTTTTATGTAGGTAGTAAAGAGGCGTGCCGTCTCTGCTGTAGACACTGATGGACATTGCAGTTTTAATGTAAGAGAGAGCATGTCATGTTAGTCTAACATGAAAATTAGAAACCAAATATAAGAATACAAAAATAACATGTCATTGTTATTTGTCATAAAGGCCAACAAAAGTAGTTCTTATTTTAAGGTGATTTTTTTCTTTGTGGTGGGGAAACCGTTACTTCCCATGGTGGTGGGAATCTCAGAATTAGAAACTGAACTTGATTATAATTTAGATTATACAAATGAAATAACATATTGCAGACATTTCTTGAATATTTACCGTAGATCTTCGTCACAGTATTTGGGAATGAACCAGACAGAGAGACATACTGGGATTGGAGAGAGACCATTTCCTCCATTGAGATATCAGTGCAGTGAAGGTCTCTACCAGGGGAGGGATGCGAGTACATGGTTTTGTAATTTACCCCAGTTATCTGTCGTCTGCATGACTGGGATCCTCAGTGCTGCAGCATGTGGAGGTGAGCTGCTCTGAGGAACAGTGACTTACTTACAGTTATCATGATAATTATCTTATTCATTATTACTCACTTGGTGGTGACTGTGGTGGGGGAAGGGTTTCCATATAAGTTTTCCATATACTACTTTATTTGTTCTTATAAGGCTTTTTCTCTCAGTGGCAGAATATTTCTCATTATTCTTGAATTGCTTTGTAATTTCAGATGCTCACACCTACACATAACCATGCTGCTGGTGTGTGCTCCAGTAAATCTCCTGTTTCTTTTTTTTTTTTTTTTCTTCATTATCATGAAATCAAAATCCCTTCATTAACAAAAATTTTCATCATGACTTGA
>NW_015546101.1:1811705-1817326 GCF_001515605.1 Sinocyclocheilus anshuiensis | reverse complement strand
CCTTTTTTTTTTTTTTTTTTTTTTTTTTTTTTTTTTTGGAGAGTGTGTTTGCTTTAGACCGCATGCTATGTTCAAGTCAAAAATATCTGGTGTTAATGTTTAACAGGTCTCAGCTGAGCAGGCTGCACTGCCTGCGGAGCTGTTATGTACGCCGATGTTTTTCATGTGTGAGCTTGTTTAGGAACTTTTTTAGATTTGAACTGTCTGTAAATTGATGCCTGCTCTGCTGGGTGACAATAAATCAACTTCAGAGAAGTTTCAATAGTCAGTAATACCTTGAAATATCATTGGTCCATTATACATTTTAAAGGTATGTGATATATCATCTACGATAATATCGTAATTGTTGCTTAAATGATATGCGATTTGACATTATCGAGTATATTGCAAAAACACTGCCAAAAAGTGCATGCATACACTATGAGATGTAGGTTAGACTACTGCGTGAGCACATTTAGAATTCACACTTTCTCTGCGTGATTTAGTCTATTAAAATACTTTTAGAATTCCCCCAAAATTCAAGATAAGGTGGCAAAAATGCCCCTGTATGATTTTATGTATTTATATAATCTGATAGTCAATATCACTCAAAGAGTGATGCTTTTCTCCAAATACCAATTGCAAATGTGATATTGATTTGATTAACTATTCAATAAACAAGAATAATATTAAGTTAATATTAAGTGACTTACTGTATATTTTAGACACAACAGTTCTTAGTTTCAAACAAAGCCACAGCAGAACTGTTTTGCGTCTCTGAGCAAAACAAGGTGGTGTTTTGAATCGGTTGAATGAATGACTCAATGACTCACTCAAGCAGTGATTTGCCACCACCTACTGCTGATTTTAGGTTTATATTTAATGTATATCTCCCCCACCCCCCTAAATCATTTCAATTGTAGTATTCAACATTTTGTTTTAAATACATCAAAACATTGTTTATGCATTTGTAACTGCAGGCTAACTGCATTCATGTCCTGCATTAAACAGTCTGTGTAAATGCATCTAAATGCTAAATGCCAGATTCTGTGCCACCTCTGCATTGCAAACATAAATTTTGTTGATACTGATGTCATTTGATTGGTAACAACCCTGTAGTGTCTTACTATTTGAATTTGATTACATTTAAGAATTTGCCACAAAAGATGATGCATACATTTAATTAGGTTAGAAAAAATTGGCCTTATAAAGGTAAAAATGCCCATAAAAGGTAAAAAAAGGTTACTCCTTCAAACTAACCATAGCACAGAATATGAAGAATATCAAAATCTTTGGGAGTCAGCTGTCTACGGCAGTCTTAAACCTGTCAAAATACCAGCACAATAACATGCTCAGAAAAATATTGTCTAAATATTGTTATCGACAAAATTCCAGAAAATACCGAGATATAATTTTTGTCATTATTGCACACCCCTAGTATTCTTAATATGATCAAATAATTGTTATTGCTAAGTTGTCTTTTGATGAAATTCATCTAATTTAAATCTAAAGCTATATTAAAATTCAGTATGAATCTGGGTAGATAATATTTAGTGTAAGTTTAATGCTGCAAGATTTTGTTAGCATAAGTGTTGACAGTTTGTTTGGAAGTTTGAGTTTATAGTAACACTTTACAATAAGTGAATTTGTTAACATTAGTTAATGCATTTAGTACCATGAATTAACAATGAACAACAGTTTTTACAGCATTTAATAATATAGGTTCATGTTAATTTATAAATAAACAATTGTTTATTGTTAATTCACATTTGTTTATTACACACACAACTAATATTAATTTAATATAAATTGGAAATGTTAAAAATCTATTAATGAATGTCGAATGAATGCAAACTGAAACAAGCTGTTACCAAAAATTTGACTCTGCTTATGTATTTGGTACTTGTTTGAATATTGGAGTATCCTCTCGCTTGTTCTTGTGTGTGTGAGTTGTTCAGTGTACGGTGGGGTTATGAGCAGTGTGAGTCTAGCAGATGTAGCAGATCAAAGTGAGAGAATTTTCAAAGCTCAGAGGCTCCGGAGCAGAGGTCAGGGGCCCCGCTCGCCTTCCTCTACTCCCACCATGTGGATACATTGCTTGTTCTTATTCCATGAAAAGTTAATGTGATGCATTCACTGATTCCCTTTTTTTGATTTCTTGTTGCTTTCTTCTCCTTTTCTCTCTGCCTCATTCTCTTGCTCTCTCTGTCTTTCTTAGGCTTGTCTCGTTTTCTTCAGGATCCTGAACCTCAGGTTGTGCCAGTAGGTGGCACTGCCCGGTTTGAGTGCTATGTAGATGGCTTGCCCACCCCAAGTATCACCTGGGAGAAGGACCAGGAACCCCTACCTGCACCCACAGAACCTCTAGAACCATCCAGGTAAGTTATCTTGGCATGAGCTTTGTCATGTGTGATTCCCTTTTTGTCATGCTTTATTCACATATGACATTGTTTGCATAGAGCAAGTGCGAATCTAGTCCAACATGGGAACTAACTTTGTTGTTTAAAATTAGCCTGCATAATTATTTAAAAAATATACATATTTATAATCATACATACACTACTGTTCAAACATTTGGGGTAGGTAAGTTTTTTTTTTTTTTTTTTTAATTTTTTTTAATGTTTGTGAAAGTTTCTTATGTTGTATTTATTTGATCAAAATACAGTAGAAATATCGAGAAATATTGTGAAATATTTGTACAATTTATAACAACTGCTTTCTATTTTAATGTTTTTTAACGTGTAAATTATTCCTGTGATGGCAAAGCTGAATTTTAACCAAATATGCTGATTTGGTGCTCAAGCATCTGCATTTATTATGATCACTACTGGAATCAGTTGTTCTACTAAATATTTTTGTGGAAACCAAGATACATTTTTCAGGATACTTCAATGTATAGAAAATTCAAAACAACAGCATTTGTTTGAAATATTTATTTATTCTTTTTTTAACCAAGTAAAAGTTAATCATATTTTTAATTGTGTCAAAATCTTTTATTTACAACATGTTTTTTGCAGAAGTTGAACATTGTAACAATCACAGATGTGTCCGTTGCGCATATGGATTCATTGGCAATTCAAATGAGTACCAGTAATGACAACTGGTCTTAATAAGCGAGTTTGAAGCAGTCTGATCCACATATTTATGCTTTAAGAACCAAATCGAAAAGCATCTGTGGTAATCTGGAATTCAGTTTGAATTCGTTAGGTGTTGCATTGCTCACTTGCAATGTGGACTGTGTAACTTGGACAGTCAGGGAGAAACTTACAGTAACAGCTTCTTTGGGATGAGATTTCACAAAAACTATGTATTTCAATGTAAATTCCATTGTTAAATTATATTGTCAATCTAAATTAATAACCATTATTATAAAATGTAAATTATGTAGCCCTATCTTAAAGGATAGTTCTCCCAAAAAAGAAAATTCTGTCATTAAATACTCACCCTCATGTCATTACAAACCCGTAAGACCTTCGTTCATCGTTACTACCTTTCTGAGCCTTGAACGTGGTAGTTGCATTGCGGTCTATGCAGGGTCAGAAAGCTCTCGGATTTAATCAAAAATATCTTAATTTGTGTTTCAAAGATGAACAAAGGTCTTACGGGTTTGACATGAAGGTGAGTAATTAATGACAGACATTTAATTGAACTATCCCTTTAAAAGTAATTATGACTGCACAACACTTTTTTTAAATTACCAGGTAGTTTTGTAGTGCTGTAATTGAAAGGCATTACTGATATACCAGTACTTGTCGGATTCAGTTAAACTTTTTCATTTAAACTCAACTCATTTAAGCTGCCCAGCTCCTCCAATTATGTGTCTTGTCAGGAAAATTCTTGTGGCGTGCCTAATGGTGAAAACTCATTAGACATGATAAGACTATCCATAGAGTCTGTGTAGTTCTGCATGGACTGACCGTGTGTATCCTGATGTAGCATTGGTTAGCCACCTCTCCTGATGACATGGTAAATTATAAGTAATGGTACATTTTCACACATTTAATTTTTTTTTTTATTCACATTAGTACTGTTTTCACATACAAATTTATTTATTTATTACAGCATATTTTAATATAATAGACTAATATCATAATATCATTATCAATCAGTTTATATAATTGAATATTGTAGGATCTCTGTCTTCGAACGGACCCACTTACACTATTGAGTCACACATGAAACAATCACATTCCATTGAGACAAACTGAGGAGCCCCTATGCAGCCAGCTGCGGTCGTAAAACTCATGCAGGGTCAGTGAAGTGTTGAAGCAGTTCCTGTCCTTTTAAAACCTGAATGAATTAATAATAATTAATTCCCTAAAATTAAGTAATCAAAGTCATTACAATATCAAAGTATGTTTCATCTTGACATTGTTTCAAGTTTATTTATACACTTTAGTCATACATTTGACTACCATTTTATCCAATAGATTAATAAAAGAATTCAATTCAGTTCCGAACGTGATCAGGAAGGCTATTCCAAAGTTTGGGAGCCAAATGCGAAAAAGCTCTACCTCCTTTAGTGTCCTTTAGTATTTAGTCCAATAATCTATTGAATAAATATTTGGTATGCCTATAGATTTTCAACTCATTTGATTATTTTGCGTGTTTGAGAAGATGTCAAATTACAAATTGTTTGAAACAAGGTAGCCAAAAACAGTGAATGCATGTTACAGTATTGCCAGTTAACCTCATAGGGTAATCACAGTTGCTTACCATTTCCCAAGTGTGTGGATATTACAGTAGCTTTTGCAATTTGTCAATATAGAGCAGGAGAGACTGCACATGACAGGAGCCAATCAATGACTCTGTGTACAAGAGGCCCATCAGAGGTCAAAGAGTTGGGCATGGGCCCCATCAAAGAGGTGGGCATCACAGGGAGGGAGGAAGAAGGCAGGGAACTGTTGCATCAAATGAAGTCCGGGTCATTGGTTTAAAGTATGTCATGTCATGTGATAAAACAAGGGCTTACTATAGCAGAGGCTGCCAAATTTGTGTAACTCACTCACCCTATCTGAAAAGGTCAGCTACAGAATCTGTAAGAAATCTGTAAAGAGATGGACCAACGAAACAGAGCGGGCATTACAAGCCTGTTTAGACTGTACTGATTGGAGTGTTTTTGAAGCTGCCACCAACGATCTGGACGAGGTGGGCTCATCTGCTCTGTCGCTCCTGATGGCGATGGCTCAATGACCGCGGCAGGCTCTGGCTCTGGCTCTCTGTCTGCGGTGGGCTCGGGCAACTCCACACCGTGGGGTGGAAGTTGACTGGGCTCTGGGTTCGGAAGCGAGGAACACAAAGTCTTTAGTGTGGTCCTCAAGAGAGCGATCCCCCTGCTCCAGCAGGAGGACGAGGACGGCAGGGTCATCCATAACAAAAATAAAAACTGACAAAAACCGGAAAACAAACAAGGGGAAACACGTCGCTATACGTTTCTTATTGGGTCGGTTATTCTGTCACGGTCACGGTGTGTGGAAACAGGCAGGGCTGACGAAGACGACAAGAATTCCAATAAGCACTTTAATATCCACAACAGGTAACATCCAGGCAGGTCAAGAACACACACACACACGGGGTAACATTCACAATAACCGACAAACTAGAATACAAGAGACAGGAACTGATATAGGGCAGATAACGAG
>NW_015546101.1:1795046-1805558 GCF_001515605.1 Sinocyclocheilus anshuiensis | reverse complement strand
AGCTGAGGGTGAGCAGAGAGGCTTACGGGATCCAGTGGAAATGGCCTTGAGCAAGGAAACAAGTCTATGAGAGGTGGTGGGAGAAGGAGGTTGGGTGGGACATCTTGCCAATCCGACAGTACAGATGAAGATGGAGTGAAGAGTATTTCAGTATCCAAGTCGATTAATAGTCCCGAGTCCAGTGTGAGCTCACCCTCAGCGGTGGTGCCGTGGGCGGGGCTTTCCGTAGCCCCCGCGATGTCCACAGCTGTCTCCACCGTCGCTTGTGCTGCCGGCTCTCGCACCTGGTCAGATACTTGGGGCTCAGGCTCCGGGGCTATCATCCGCTCTGTCGCTCCTGATGGCGATGGCTCAATGACCGCGGCAGGCTCTGGCTCTGGCTCTCTGTCTGCGGTGGGCTCGGGCAACTCCACACCGTGGGGTGGAAGTTGACTGGGCTCTGGGTTCGGAGTGGGGTTGGTGTCCTCCTCCGCGATGTCCACGGTGAGTCTCGATTGGCAGGACACCAGCACCCACTCGATGAAAGTGGCGAGGCTCTCTCGAGGACCATCCCCGGACAACTGCGCTCGTGTGGTGGCGTTAAGTCCAACTTGATAGAATGTGCAGAGGCAGTTGTCCGGGTAGTGCGTGAGGTTGGCGAGGGCCACAAAGTGTGTAGTGTGGTCTTCGATAGAGCGATCCCCCTGCTCCAGCAGGAGGACGAGGACGGCAGGGTCATCCATAACAAAAATAAAAACTGACAAAAACCGGAAAACAAACAAGGGGAAACACGTCGCTATACGTTTCTTATTGGGTCGGTTATTCTGTCACGGTCACGGTGTGTGGAAACAGGCAGGGCTGACGAAGACGACAAGAATTCCAATAAGCACTTTAATATCCACAACAGGTAACATCCAGGCAGGTCAAGAACACACACACACACGGGGTAACATTCACAATAACCGACAAACTAGAATACAAGAGACAGGAACTGATATAGGGCAGATAACGAGGGGCAGACAGGTGAGCACAATGAGGTGATTAACCAATAATGAGAACAGGAACAACCAAATAAGGACACAGAGGGAGAAACTACAATCAACAGTCCACAGGGGTGTGACACTTGCTAGCTATGCAGCACAGTAATCATATAAAGTATTGACAGTATACTGTACCGTCCCAATTGGCACAAAACCTTGTTATGGTGTTATATAACATTTGATAACACTGGAAAGATATTTACATGCATTATGGATTTGCTAGAAATTTGTTAGCTCTTTTAGAAAGATTTTTCCTCATTTGTTTTTTCCTTAAATTGTTAAACCAAATATTCTTATTCCATATCACAGGAATCTTATGTTTTGAAATGGTTATGTAAAAAGACAGATTTGGAACTTTAATGAAAGCAAAATGATGAGTTTCCAATGAACTAGCTGAGTTTGGAGTTTTGAAAATTTAGCACTTTCTTGTGTAAATTGTATCAAAGTTATAGAACAAATTGTAAAGAAATACACTGTTAAATAATAGCTGTAATATGTCCATGGCATGTAAAGATTGATGCAAAGAAAAAAATGAATTAAATTCAATTTATAAATATTGTTTAAGCATAAATATCATATGTGCATCCCAAACATTTCAATGGATCTTGTTCATTCACTCATGGCAATAATGTTTGATTACATTTTGCTGGATGTAGCTAGGTTTGCTGAATATACTGTGTAGATAGCATTACGTTACCTTGCAACTTTGAGTTTCCCAGTACATTATATAATCATTTGCTCATGTAAATTGTCTCAGTATATTGTCTGGTCTCTAGTCTGTGGAGATGTTGGTGGAAGGTTAAGAAAAAGAGCTTCTAGCATTTAATTCCCTTTTTTGTATGTTAAATTCCAATTAATATATATGGTCCTAATATAGCCTTGCTTTATAGTACATTATGTTGAGTTCTGATTTTGTTTTTGCAGATGGCTGCCTGCAAGGTCTAGGATATTTTCCATTTGCCAAACTCCTGATTTGATTTTATTCTCGGTCTCTCTTTGTTGATTCTCCTTTTTTCTCTCTTGCACAGCCATATGCTTGAACTGGAGAGTGAGAGTGTCTTTTTTGTTTTATAATAAGACCATAACAAGAACAACTTTCTCTCACTCTCACATACACATCTAAGCACACACATAAAACACTTGCACATACAGAGATGTAGGTGTGTAGCATAAAGCACATATATAATAATATATCCCAATCTGGTATCCTTGGGAAGCATTGCGGTTTTTTAAATCAATATTTGGTGTCTTTTGCCACATGCCACATATATCATATAATATTATTAGGACTCATTAAAACGGTTAATTGTGTCTGTTTTGCCTTGTATATGAATGCTATTCATCGAAGGTTGTCTTTTTTTTTGTACAAAAAAATAGTACAAAAAATCCGTTTTTTATTCCTACTGTTAGTGCTGTTAGATAATGCTTAGGAAAATGTGCAAAGCGAAGAGGAAAGACTTTTGAAATGTCAAATAAGTACAGAGAATTTTATGAAAATGTCTCCTGATTGCATCGTTTAGAGATTTCATCGTCCACTGTCAATTTCTGTTGAGGAATCCACTGAGAAATAGAAATATTTCTCCGCATATGGTAGCAACTGTGTAATGATGTACATCAAATGTCATCAAATTGAGTTTTGTATATATATATATATATATATATACATAAACATAAACATTTTGTTTATTGCCTTTTTGTTTTTATTGGATAACAAAATGGATAATGGAATAATGAACAGGAAAGCAGAGGGGGGAGATGGAGGGGGAACTGGATTAAAACATGACCCAAGCTGAACCTGAACCCAGGTCCCAACAAACACTAGCCTCTTTGCCATTGCTTCAACCAAGTATAAATCTCTGCAGTAGGCTAGTGGGTGTTGCCTAATCAATTACGGGCATTTCCTAATGTGTGATCGAATGCGATTGTCATGCGCATTTTGACGTTATCGTTATCGGTGTGAACGGGGCTTAAGGCACGCAACATATTTCATAGTATTTAAGCAGTGATAAAGGCATTGCATTATAAATATACTTTATTTTAATGATAATTATAATAATAAGAACTCCGATAACACTTCTGATTAGACACTTCTGTTTATTCAGCTGCAGCGATAGGCATTTTCTGGGTTTCTTCTGCGAGGCGTATTTGGAGTTTCAGCGCGAGAGCGCCCTCTGGCCTTTGGATGGAGATTTACTGCTGATCACAGAACAGTGCTTCACTGAAAGATACGCATGACGACAATCGCAGCTTCTGTCGAATCGCAATCTCGATTCCATTTCGATTTATCGTGCAGCCCTAGTGTGGACTTTTTTCAACTGCTTTTACCCAGTTTGCTCCAACTAACTGGGGGCTAGGTTTAGGGGTGGACCTTCATGATTTTATCCAGTCTGGTATTAATACAGTCCGGTTATAAACACCCACTGATTGGGAAACACCCAAGAGAGACTCCCTTCTAAACTAAAATGGTGTATGAAAAGTTTGGGTGAAGCTTGTTCATGTAGTCCTGTCATTCATAATACTAGTTTATAAAATCAAAAAAAAATAAAATTACACTGCTGTTCAAAATTTGGGGTCAGTGCAACGTTGATTTTAAAATTTTATATTTTTATTTAGTAAAGATATGTTAAATCGATCAAAAGTGACAAAAAGACTATTGTTACAAAAACATTTTTTATTTCAAATAAATGCTGTTTTTTAACCTTCCATTCATCAGTGAATCCTAAAAAAACGATCATGGTTTCTAAAACAAAATGTGAATCAGAACAACTGTTTTCCATAAGATAATATTGATAAGAAATATATAATTAAGATACATATATAATAAATAATAAAGAGATAATAATAAGAAATATTTCTCAAGCACCAAATTAGCATATGTGAATGATTTCTGAAGGATCATGTGACACTGATGGCTTTGCCAATTCAGCTTTGCCATCACAGGAATAAATTATGATTTAAAATATGAACAAATAGAAAAGTTATTTTGAACTGTAATACGATTTCACAATATTGTTGATTATTTTGATCAAATAACTGCGTCTGTGGTAAACATTAGAGACTTTTTTTCAAAAACATCTCAAATCTTACTGACCCCAAACTTTTGAACAGTAGTGTATATAAATGTTTTAATTAAATAAACTTTTACATTCTGCTGGGGACTTTGAATGACTCTCTTCGACACGGACAGCTAGCCAGATGTGTTTACTCTTACCCATCTGTTTACCACTTTCAATCATTAGAAATGAGTGCATCTTCACATGAATTCTCTGACCTCTTACAGTGTGGAATTACAAATGAGATCCAACTTAAAAAGCGAGACAGACTGTTTGAAAATGTGCCTCAGAGATTGTTCCCTGTCCGCTTCGGATGCTTCCTTTTGTATCCGTAAAAAGTGTCTTTTGTATTCACAGCCCCTCTCCATATTAATGAGAACACACTTGCACATTAGCCGTGCTGTCGTGTTCTGGCGGCTGCTGCAGTCACACTCTCATTTACATCCCGAGCGCAGCTGAGGCGGTGCCGTGCCGCTGGAGGTGTAGCTCTGGTGTGGATGTGTCCTCAGCTGAACTCTCAGCACCAATGAATTCTACAATAGCGAGTCACACGCACCCGATTTTAACCCGCTCACACTCACAGATTTCACCCAGCCTTGGTCTTTGTGGCCTTTCTGCCAGAGTGTCTTGCTCTTGGGGATGAGTTTAAAAGATTAATGGTGTATAATATCTGTCCTGAATGAAAAGGAGATTTGAAAGTGGTCTCTGGGGGAGAGAGATGACTATGGAATGAATATTAGTGCTGCAACCTGACCTCGCCACCACAAACAGAGAGAGAGAAAGAGCGAGTGAAAAAGAGGAATTGACTTTTGAAGATGCATGCTGCCATCTTGGTTTGTTCTCCTACATCTGTAGACTAAACTCTCATCTATGCTTCTTTTTTTCTGCCATTCTTTCCATTTTTCCTCCCCCGCTATGTTATTTCTGCAGTATGGTTCATGTTTATGTGTAGTGCCACTTTATATGTTGCTCTGAGTTGACTAATGCTTGGCGCCAGAATATATAGCAGATTGCTCACCTCCAAAGGCTTAAAAGTAGCTTCAGTTTAGAAGAACAACAAACAAACACACGCACACACACATTGATGCTGTCGGTTGGTTTAGAAATGTTAATGCTAATCTCTTTCTCTCTCACACAGGTACATATCTCTTCCTAATGGGGTGCTACAGATTTTACGGGTCACTAAAGAAGACGAAGGCTTGTACCGCTGCGTGGCCTTCAACTCTGCCCGCAAGCGCTTCAGCCAAGATGCTTCTCTCACAGTTAGCTCAGGTATAACACGAAGACCTGTTCCCAATTACCCCATCATAGACGGCCTTTGATTTTTCACAATACCTCACATATATTGTACTCCTAAGTTCCATTCACCTCATCTCTCTGACTCACACAGTAATGGCCTTATGGAGATTTAAGTCAGTTATTGCATTCTGGGAAAATTAATTATACACTGTTATTTTTCCTGAGTTGTACTTAAAAGTGCTAGTTAGTTATCATGTTAGTTATGACTGTTAGGTTTTTTTTTCTCGCTTTTTCTCTGACCCTTGGAATTAAATGGTCTATTTTGCTATCTAAGTACACTGTATGAAAAACAATTTTCACTAACAGTCACTTTGCAAAGGCTGCATTATAATATGACAGGTTCACATTACTTGTATCATTAGTTCTACTGTTTACCAATGATAATATCTATTCTATTACCCCCCGATCCACTTGGTTGACGTCACACATCACAGTTTCTGGGTCCTCACACTCAGATCCCAAAGACAAACAGCTGGTTATGTACATTCACAATATGCCGTAATTTTATCAAAATATCGTGTTTCAAACGTTCATCTCCATATTGAAATCTCTGATGGCCAGACAGTGATTCATCTTTTCTGAACTATTAAAATATTGGTGTCTGGGATGCCTTGAGCCCACAGTAGGGCTGAAGGTTTATCGAAATCAAACCAAAATTGTGATTTGGTGAATCGCAAAGGCTGCGATTTTTCATTAAATAAATATATGCACAGCGTCAGTAGTAAATGCTGCTCATCTCTGCAAGTACTGTGTCGCTAATAACGTGCATCTGAAAAACAACACACGCCAAACATCCTCCCAAACTTAATGAGAAGCATTTATAAACCTGTTGTCCAACAAAAGAGAACATTTGATGTTACTCCAACATGATGTTACTCCACAACTTCAGTCAAGTGTTTGAAATAACTTTGTTTTCTGATCTGTTGTGGCTTCTTATTTTCTTATCTGTGGCTTCTTTTCTGATGTGGCTTATTATGGCATACAGTATTTTGTGTTTGAGCCCATTCAGTAGTGAAATGTAAAAGGCGTGTACATGAACATTTTAAAGTTGGTTTTATGACTAAGTGATTCTCTTCAAATGCTTTTGAGCTTTAAATTATGGCATATTTTGCGTTTGAGCCCATTCAGTGGTGAAATGCATAAACTGTCAGAGCATATGTAAATATTATGTATTTCACTACCGAATGGGCTAAAAAACACAAAATATGCCATAATTTAAAGCTCAATAGCATTTAAGAAGAATGACACAAAAGTGTTAATGTAGGTGTCAACTTAATGCACACCTTTTAGATTTTTGATATTTATAAAAATAACAATATTTACATATGCTTTGACAGTTTATTTGAATAAATATCAAAACTCTAAAAGGTGTTCATTATAGTTTACATCTACTTGAACACTTTACAGTTGGTTGTGTGACTGTAAGTCATTCTCTTCAAATGCTATTGAAGTTAGAAACATGTATACCAATGTCGTATGTAATTTTAGAGACGGTCCCTAAATTGGCGAATATTGAATGTCCAACGTTAAACCAACTTTATGCCAGTCAGAAAGAGGCAGAAAAATATATATTATAATGTAATAAAGGCTAGATTAGCACTGGTTTATAAATTTACTTAATTATGATGTAAATACCCAAGATGGCTCGAAGAACACCGATAAACCGTGTCGTGTCATGTGTTTACTGTCTTCATGTTTAATCAGTTCAGGCGTTTCTATCTTCTTTTTATTCAGTAACAGCGATAACTGGATGCCTTTGTCCATATGGGGATTTCCTGGAGCTTCATGAGTTCCATTACTTCTGTGAGGCATATGTGGAGTTTCTGTGCGAGGGCACCCTCTGGCTTACAGTATGAATGAAACAGACATTGCATGTATTTAGCGCTCAGTAATGCGCTCTCAGTCCTATTTGGTCATAAATTGGAAAAATAATACTTCCCTCTTAAGAAATTCTTAGTAAATGTATGATAATTCATGTTTTTCTCCAATGTATAGAAGTGTACTTCAGGAGTGTACCAGGATGCATAAAAGGCTCATATTTCATATTAAAGACATGGACTCGGTTTTTGATTTTACATACCTCCTGAAAAAGAAATGACTGTCAAAGGTGTTTATCATAACAGTATCATATGATGTACAGTTATAGGCTGCCTGCATGTTAAAAAATAACCCTGCAGTTTTCTGTGAAATAAAATTAGTATTGTTATTTATTTAATCTTATTATTCATTTTTATCTAATTATTATATTGTTATTTTTTGTTCATTCATTTTTAAAAAATCACATTTTAAATTGCAAATCACAATTTTAACCAGAAAAATTGTAATTAGATTTTTTCCCCAAATCGTGCAGCCATAGCCCATAGACTGTAGTGTACATCATGAGTTTTTACAAGCTTACCTTAAATGTGTCCTACAAATGAAGTGCAAAAACTGGCTGTTGAGATAGTATTCCCAATTTAAACAGAGTGGAGGCCGGAAACAATATTCATTACATGGAGGCTTAACAAACGGATTACTTTACCATGATGAACGACCAGGTTTCTGAACACTGAATGGCCCTGATGTGTAAAAATGAGTGATCGTTGGTTCAAATTTTTTATTTTTGGACCATTTTAAATGAAAGTTACAGTATATTTTCATAATACTCTGAGCAATTTTATATCAGAAGAATAATGGAAATGTGTGATTTCTTATGAAATGAACCCTTAAACTGTGAAAAATACCAGATTTATGGTTCTCCTCCAGTCTTTTTGTTTGAAGTTTGAATATCTGCAGTGGCACTTTTAGTGTTTTGTGTGTGTGTGTGTGTACACGTTTTTCTATCCCGGTGGGGACTTAAACCTGAATACACACCGACTCACGGGGACTCGTGTCACCATGAGGAATTAAATTGAGGTTCAATTTACAAGCTTATAAATCATACAGAATTAGTTTTTTGGAGAATGTAAAAATGCAGAAAGTTTTTGTGAGGGGTAGGTTTAGGTGTATGGTTAGTGTAAGGGGATAGAGTATACGGTTTGTACAGTATAAAACCCATTACGCCTATGGAGAGTCCCCACAAGGATAGTAAACCAGACGTGTGTATAAGTGCCCTCTGCAGAGGTGGTCTGTGTTGCAGGCAGAATTGATTTCCTGCTGTCCTTAAGACTGCTCGGCTGATGAAATGGAGGGGGCAAAAGGAGGGATGGAAGAGAGGAATGAGATGAGGAACAAAGACAGAGAAGGCTAGAGAGATAAAGAACTAAATGAAATAAAAGGGAATGTGGGAAGATGAGAGAGACAGATCGCTAATGCTATGAAGTCAGTCTCTGCCTTTAACCCCCTTCACACAAACACCTCTAAAAAGACTTAAATCTCCATGCTGACCTTTGCTCATTTCCATTATGTTTCTGCATTATCAGCCAGAGACCTGAATGATTTTCTAAATGATGACCTGAATGATCTCTCTAATCGTTCCACATTCATCTTTCTCCTTCTCCTTCTTTTTCTTTTTTACTCCCATTTGCTCTTTCAAGCCTTTTATTTGTATCAATTGCTTCATAAAGCTTCTTCTCTCTCTTTATGGAAGAAAGCGAAATTACTTAAGTGGAATGTGTCTGATTGTGACAGAATGAGAGAAAGAGAAATTAAGAAACTGCAAAAAACTTGAGAGATCAATTGAAAGAGCGTTTGAGAGAAAGAAAGAAAATGAGAGAGGGAGTGATAGAATGAGAGAAATAGAATGACCGAGATGAGGGGGCTGAATTGAGGTCACATTTACCTTTATTCTGTGAAATTTTGTGGGCAAAATCTAGTAATTTCAGTAGGAATCCACATCTGGAATTTCTTGTGAGGGCCAAAGATTTCCTCACACAGATTTCGTATTGGGTTTGTGTTGTTGGTTGAAAAACAGAAAGCTGCTTGTTTGAAAATGACTTTTATGTAAGCTGTGCTTCATGCAGTTTTAATGATGTACAGTCAACCTTTTTTGTCTGTGGAATTTCATCAAAGTTTTGTTAATGTGACCGCACATTATAGATAGAATAGAGAGAGATGGAATAAGAGAAGGATCTAGGATGAGAGAAAGAGAACTAGAATGAGAAAAAAGAAGTTGAGAGGTTCATTGAACACAAAAACTATACAATGTAGAGCAGCACTGGCTGCTAGATATGTTTTCACATCACAGTCTGAAAGACTGTGACTAAATATGCATTATCCCAGTATGTTTTCTGTTCGCTTTTGCTCACCATGGTGACCCTGTATGTCTGCATGTATATGGAGGCATCTTATGTAATGCAGATGGCCTTTATTGTAACATAAACACTTCAGTCGTTCACGTAAGTTCTTGTGTTGTCTATCTTATGTTTCCTATTAATATGTTGTTCTATTTTTACATACATCCTCAGCTTTGTCAATATTTAATATTTACAGTCTTGCCAATAATATCATGCTGAGTTGAGAAAGACAGATTGAAAGAGAGCAGTCTTCACCTTGAAGAAATCATAGTTTTGAATACAATGCATCTTTTACCCCTGAGACCAGACAGCTCAAGTACACAGTAACAGTCTTTATGAGTGTTTGTGAGTCATGTATCTCATCTCACTGAGATGGGAGGCTGTAGTTTGGCTCATCAACATTCTGCTTGATACTGTATATTTTGTTACACACTCACTTTAACTTGGAAAAAGCCATATAAGCAAACGTATGCTGTTGTTCAAGTGGGTATTTGTGGTCTGTAGTGGCCTACTGTTCTCAGTATCTGGGTTGTTTTAAACAGGCTCACATCCACTGGTGTACCTACTTAAATACAGACACACACACTCACACTCACACTGCTTTTACACGGTGCACCCTGTAGCCTCAGAAATCTGACCCATTTTAAATCCCTTTGCTCTCATGCATATGTGATTGCTGCTGTATGTAATCAAAGTGATTAATTTATGACCGTCATACCGTATCCATAGCTGCACGCTTATGTTTTACTTCATTATGATCTGTGGGTGTGTCTACTGAATTATTTATACAGGCTCCTCTGAGGCCTTAGGAACAGGGCCTTTACCACCGAATGTAGTTTATATTCAATTCAAGTGAAACGTTATTTATAGAGCATATTTAACACAAAGTTGACTCAAAGTGCTTTACAATAAAAAAAAAAGAATATA
>NW_015546101.1:1787846-1794924 GCF_001515605.1 Sinocyclocheilus anshuiensis | reverse complement strand
TATATATATATATATATATATATTTATATACGTATATAAATACATAACATAATACACAACATAAGTTTGGGGTTGGTACAATTTTTTTAAATGTTTGATTTATTTATTTATTTATTTTTCAGCAGGCCTGCATTTGTTTGACTTAAAATACAGTAAAACAGTAATATTGAGAAATAATATTATTATGTTAAATTACCGTTTCCTTTTTATATTTTAATGTAAAAGCTGAATTTTTAGCAGCTTACTATTTAATTTTAGCATTAATTTAAATTTTATACAGATTTTTTGAACATGCAACATTTCTTATTAATATAAATGTTAAAAACAGTTTTGTGCTGCTTAATATTTTTGTGAAAATTGTGATAAATGTTTTTCAGGATTCTTTAATGAATAGAAAGTTCAAAAGAGCAGCATTTATTTGAAATGGAAATATTTTAAATAACATTATAACATATCTGTTATAATGTAACATTATAAATATCTACTGTCACTTTTGATCAATTTAATGCACCCTTATATATAATAAAATTCTCAATTGTATAAAATATATTTTTTTAATATATTATTTTAAATTTATATATTTTATTTATATATGACAGCTGCAACCTAGATAAATGACACCTATCCTCTTTGGCCTCATTATATCAATCTCTCCATCACATTTCATTACTCTTTCCTCCTCTCCTCAATCCAATCTCACTCTATGTCTGTCTCTCTCACTTCCTGTGAACATAAGAGGAAACAGTGTCCTCTGTTGGGTCATTTGCTTCACCTAGTGCTGCTTTCAAGCAAACCACTGTGCCTGATGGTGAATACTATATCCTATATTTATCCTATATACTGTACGAACACAGACTCATAATCTGCATCTCACAGGTGTGTCTCAGGAGAGTGAGGTGGTGATTGTGGCTCCACCACGGAACTCTACAGTGGTCATGGGTCGTCCGGCTGTGATGGAGTGCATGGCTCAGGGTGAACCCAAACCTTTCGTATCATGGAGCAGACAGGGTAAGACGCAAACACAAATATATTACACACACTAGTCTGTAGCCCGGTCTACTGTAACAGACTGAAAGTGCTGCTGTTGACAGATCTAGACTTAACTGACAAGTTGAAGGTTTTTAGGAGTCTGCACGTGTACCTGGCCTGTACGTTGCGCCTGAACTTGGCCCATAAACAAGAACATGTCAGCCAACCTGATTGGTATTGTCCAATCAGGATGGAATATGTCAAATTAAGATTTAAGAACTCCAAACCAGAAATAGTTGGACCCAGGCACATAGATGGATGGAGTGCATGTGCACACAATTTAGATAGACAGACAGACAGACAGACAGACAGACAGACATTGCTGTGCCTTTGAATAAAGCACTTAAGCCCTTGGGTTGATTAGGAGACATTGTGCTTGTAATAAGTGCATTGTTGTATTGGATAAAAGTGTCAGCTGAATTAATGAGTTGTAATTAGTGCTGTGTCCACTGAACTTTGAGAAACACACAAATTGTGATTTATAGGTGAGCTTATAAATTTGGTCTGTAGACACGTGGCTCTGCTGCAGCAGACACCCCAACTACACACCCAACCCTTCATCCCCACTGTTACTGCCTCCATCCAGGTTCATTACGGACCTCGTTTTGTCCTCTTCCCCCCACAATAATGCCAAGACTGTATAACTGAGAGCATTATTCTCATTAGGTTTCATGAAAAATTAAGAAGATATTGTAAAAATCACGAGGTGTCTTTTTTTTCTTTGTTTGAGCGCTAGCTCTGCAGACGGTCAGTGTCTAGGAGTCATTAATGCACGCCAAACCTCCTCCAGTGCTGTACTGACCTCTGCTGGTTCATGATGTGGTTCATCATGCTTCAGACACACAAGACTTTCTTTCTGGCTTGTCACAAAATGAGAGCTGTTGTATGGACACTTTATGATACTGTGGTGCTTATTGGAATATTAAACAGTCGTCCCCCTTCATTGTAATTGCATTGTATTCAGATTTGAAACAACATGAGGGTGAGTAATTGATGACAATATTAAATTTCGACTTTACATTAGCTATTCCTTTAACACCTTAACATTTTTATTAATGTTTTTTTAATTAAATTTTTATTAATAGTACATGAGACTTGGATACACCTACAGTAGTGACATGTGGCTAAATCCAATAATAGGGCTTTTTCAAGGGTGCTGTTCTTCATATGGATAGCTGTATACTTAAAATTTTAAATGTCCCTGCTTGCTCAGTCTTGATTGATTGATTTTTCATTTTCTTTTTCATTTTTTTGCTTTCTTTTTACACAACCTCTTCTTTGGGATGCATAGATGGGAAGCCTATAGCTACAGATGTGGTTGTCTTGGCAACCAACCTAGTGATTCCTGACACCCGCAGTCACCATGCTGGAGTGTATGTGTGTCGTGCCAACAAACCCAAGACCAGAGATTTCGTCTCATCTCCTGCTGAACTTCGAGTACTGGGTAACTGTTTGTGTGTTTTCCTTTTAATGAATCCTACATATTCTGAATAAATACTGGATACATTACTGAAGGATTGTAAATGCACCAAATATACAATGAGTCTTATTGATTCAGAATCAGTGAATCAAACATAAGGGAAGCTGTATCCCTTATTTATCAAGCACAAAACAATTCATTGGCTAGTAGTTTTATTTTAGTTTTCAAATTTTCATTGTCCTTGAAAATATCTTCAGGAACTGTGTGCTTGCCAGTTTATTTTTCCCTGGGTTATAAAATGTATTATAGAATCCCCTTTGGCTTGTCACCATGAGTAAAATCAATACTCTTTCTGGTAAAAAGAAACTGATGGTAAAAAAGATGGTTGCTGACCTTGCTGACTGGATGTAAAATTCATAAGTGTTATATATAAATGGTATACACACACACATCATGGTAGCAAAATCATTATGGCAATACTATTGTTTATTATTTTAGGTAGTGCTTACTGTGTTTGTGTTTGTCCAAAACATGCAAGTTTTAGCAAGGAAGATACATATACCTATTTCCCTCATGCACAATGAGAAAAAGACAATAAATGGTCACTGGAATAATCACAAGGATCAAGATCATTGTTTCTGAACTGCACATTTATGTGGAATCTTCCATTACTAAACACTATCTAATGAGGTTTGTCAAAGATTGTTTGAACAACAACTCCACTTCTGTGTTTTGGTCAGACCGAAGAGGAAATTTGTGGCCATGTATACACTAAATGCAGTGCATACACTGACTGATCTTTTGATTTTGCTAGATGCTTGGGAAATGTTATTTATCTTTCATAAAGAATAACTCATTTATAAAGAAGCAATCTCAAGCAAAAAAACATAAAACAGTCAAGAAATGTTCTGCATGGAAGTACAATATAATTATTCCTCCAAAAAATATGCTCCAACCTTTACATCAAGAAGCTATTTTACACACTAGGGGAGGCTTCAGCTAATTGATGCCCATCTGTTTTGCAGGGGGAAAAAATAGTTGTAGATTTTTTTTTAATCCTTGAAAAAGTATACTTAAGTTTATAGCTTCCTGACATGTTTGAACCTACAATAAGACTAATTTTATGGGTGTAATAAAATTTTTACCCATTGGCTTATTTATACATGATTACTCTAACCCTTATTCTGTATCACCTATAGTTATTACAATAGCTAATATGAACTTTCAAGAAACAATAAATGAATCTTAGTTCATTTCTATATACACTTTTATTTTTTCAGAAGATGGGTACACTGCAAGTTTCATTTCCAAGTTAACATTAACATAAGTTAAAGGAATAAGACACCCAAAAATGAAAGTTGGCTGAGAATTTACTCGCCCTCAGTCCATCCAAGATGTAGATGAATTGGTTTCTTCATCTAAACAGATTTGAAAGAATTTAGCATGATCTCACTTATCTTCTGCAGTGAATGGGTGCCGTCAGAATGAGAGTTCAAACATCTGATAAAAACAATAACACAAATCGAGCAGTGGATTGAGTTTGAATTATTGATGTATTTATCATCTGTTTGGACTCTCATTCTGACGGCAACCATTCACTGCAGAGGATCTATTGGTGAGAAAGTGATGTAATGCTAAATGTCTCCAAATCTGTTCCGATGAAGAAACAAACTCATCTACATCTTGGATGGCCTGAGGGTGAGTACATTTTCAGAAAATTTTCATTTTTGGGCAAACTATTCCTTTAATTTAAACATTACAAACATTACTACAAATATTATAATTATTTTAACATTAACCTACATTAATGTTAGTTCATGGTACCTAATGCATTAATAAGTTGTAGCAATATTTCTATATCATCCTCAATTTATGATCTTTTAAACCACTTCTCATTGTCTTTTTTTCCCCACTGTCATTTTGCCCAGCTCCACCAGTCATCCTCCAGCCCCCAGAGGCGGTGTCCCTGTCCCGGGGGAATACAGCTCGGTTTGTGTGTAATAGTTCTGGTGACCCTCCCCCTGCTCTGCGCTGGCTGAAGAATGGTGAACCGGTCCAGTCTAATGCCCGGGTTAAGACTCAGAACCCTGGAGTTCTGCTCATCAACCAGCTGCGGCTGGACGATGCGGGATACTACCAGTGTATTGCTGCCAACAGCCTGGGCACTGCCTGTGCCACTGCCAAGCTGTCTGTCATTGTGAGGGAGGGGCTGCCTAGCCCTCCTCGTCATGTGTCGGCCATACCCCACTCTAGCACTTCTGCACTGCTCACCTGGGACCCACCTGAACATAACAGTGACCAGATAATCGGATTTTCAGTACACTACCAACGCACAGCAGGTGAGAGAGAGAGAGTGCGTTTGTATGTATTTCATAATTCAGAAAGGGGAGTAAAGAAATACTGGTGAAAAATAATGGCGAGATAATTTATAATGTTGTAACACATTATGTTAATTAATATTTTAAAAATACTACAAAATGCATAATCTATCTTTAACTACACATTGTCAAACAGTCAATAATTACACTGATTTACAGTGTCTCACAGTTGATGGTCTAAAATATTCTGTAGGTTTGGCATTTGAAAAAAATGGTTTGAACATTATTTGGTTTGGAGTATTTTTTATTTTTGTTAAACAAAAACATTCTGAATAAAAATTGGTTCTCGGTTCCCAACCGTATTCATAATGTGTTTAAATCATTGTTGTTATTGTTAACAAAAACTATTCATTAAACATATTTTTTATTTAAATAAAGCTGAAATACAATAAAATATTGTAATGAAATATTGGATGAAAATTTGAAATGTTGTCTTGGCAACTAAATGAAACTAAAATAACGAACTAAATCTATACTACAAATTGAAACTAACAGAAATATTTAGAGGAAAATAAAAAATATAAAAAATGACAAGCACATAACAAAATTATTAAAACTAAAATTATATGAATGTAAATATTGATAAATACTATAATAGTATATAAATAATACTATAATAACACTGGTTTAATTTGAAAGAACATTAATTTGTTCTCAAATTTTACACAACTTTCTGTGAGCACTTTGTTACTAGAAGTTACTGGAGTCCCTGTTTGACCTCCAGTGTTTCTCATTACACTAAATGTAGCCAGCTTAAGTGGATCAGTCCACGTGGCTGTACAGAACCACAAGCCATATGTAAGCTCCACTGTTACTGATGTGGTCACTCTTCTCTTCATTTAGAAACTCATACCCAAAAGGTTGTCGTAAAACATATTTTGGCTACGTCAAATCTTTAAAAAGCAAATGTACTGTCTATTTGTGTGTTGACAGGCTCAGACAACATGGAGTATCAGTTTGCAGTGAATAATGATACAACAGAGCTGCACGTAAAGGAGCTGCTCCCTCACACAGCCTACACTTTCTATGTAGTGGCCTACTCGCTCATGGGGGCCAGCCGCCCGTCACTGCCTGTTACCGTGGAGATGCTAGAGGATGGTGAGCACTGACTAATGGGGAGAGGTCAGGTTTTCAATGCAAAAGAATGTGGATTGACTAATTTATTTGACATGTTTAAAAGTGCAGTTGGTTTTCTGCCTTACTAAAGGTTACACCTGAAACGTGTTATAAATGATGTGCACTCACAGGCTATGGTCAGAAGCATGCTATTATACAACTTGTGCTATTTCTGTTTGTATACTGTGCAATATACAATATGCAAATTTTTATGCATGGAATACATGAACAACCTACTGTTAGCTATTACATTTCTACTTCTATTAAAGTTCTGCATACAGTAATGCTTTGTGCAATGTGCTAGACTTGACCATTGCTAGACCAGTATGCTGCTTGAAGTTGCAAACTTTTGAATTTGTCATTGTATTATTTTAATTTATTACCATAATCATAAACACACTGGTTTGTAGTGCAAATAGTTTTACTGTTTGCTGCACTTTTTAATATGGGGTCTATTTCCCGACTGTCCAGTCACGACTGTTTCCCGAACATGGTCGCATCTCCGTTGTTTGAACCACATTAGTTCCAAACAGGATATATCGCCCTTCGAAGGGCACTTCGGAGTGAAAACAATCATGGCCACCATATTGAAGGGTCATTCCAAACCGAAGTGCTCAAAACTGGCCACTTCAAAGGACCCTTCGGAATGAAGGATTTCGAAGGGTACAACTGATGGACACTTCAGGCTCCCATGATCCTTTGCACAGATTCTTTGCATGATGACGGCGCCTCCGTGTAGGCACAGGATGATGACGCAGAAGGGCACTTCAAGAAACAGCTGTTTGGTCTCCTACACCCTTCAACCCTTCAAAGCTCTCACTCCGGAGGGTAAACCCTTTGAAGTGATTAGGGCATAGGGATGAGCCCTTCCGAATGGAACGCAAGGTAGTTCAACAATTTAGGGCCGTTGTTAATGACGTCACACGCATGTGGTGGAGTAATAACTTCTGCTAATTAATTGATTCGAGATCTCTGAGATGCTGCTGTATTGAACATGGCACCTGATGACTAATTTACTATGTTTTGTTCCCTGTCATTTTGCTTTATTTGATGTTTGATTAATCGCAGGTTCCCTCTTACGTCATACTCCGGGGTTCCCTTAGGTATTTATGCACATGCACACTCTTCAAAAACA
>NW_015546101.1:1785633-1787157 GCF_001515605.1 Sinocyclocheilus anshuiensis | reverse complement strand
CTCCCATGATCCTTTGCACAGATTCTTTGCATGATGACGGCGCCTCCGTGTAGGCACAGGATGATGACGCAGAAGGGCACTTCAAGAAACAGCTGTTTGGTCTCCTACACCCTTCAACCCTTCAAAGCTCTCACTCCGGAGGGTAAACCCTTTGAAGTGATTAGGGCATAGGGATGAGCCCTTCCGAATGGAACGCAAGGTAGTTCAACAATTTAGGGCCGTTGTTAATGACGTCACACGCATGTGGTGGAGTAATAACTTCTGCTAATTAATTGATTCGAGATCTCTGAGATGCTGCTGTATTGAACATGGCACCTGATGACTCATTTACTATGTTTTATTCCCTTTCATTTTGCTTTATTTGATGTTTGATTCATCGCAGGTTTCCTCTTACATCATACTCCGGGGTTCCCTTAGGCATTTTTGCACATGCGCACTCTTCAAAAACGGCGCTTATTGTACTAAAATTTATCGATTAAAATTTATATATTTAAATAGAATGGAAGATATAGATTGTACTGCCTGTTAGCTTGCTTATTGTGCCCAAGAGCATAATTTATTTAAGTCCATATGTCTTACTAACAAGAAACTGCTTCTAACCACAGGTCGAGAGCTGTAGTTCCTACCACGTAAGATTGCGACGCTGTTTGTGAATGTTCGTTTGAACTATGGTTTCGGGAAACCTCGAATCGTTGAACTATGTTGGTAACAACAGAACTTGCGACCATAGTTGGCTAAAGATGCTTTTGGGAAACGCACCCCAGGTTATTTACCTGTAGCACCTGATAAATAGGAAGCCTAGCACATTTACAGAAAATAGCTTACTTTTACATGGGAAAACGAGGCGGATACAAATATTAGCAATGTTTGTTCATATGGGTGACCTCTGGTGGCCAGAGAAAAAGAAATGACCTCTCTGTGCAATATACACTAGGCGCATCTTAATGTGTGTACTTGTGCACTATTCTGTGCCATTTTGAAGTATTAATAGTGTGAGTAGGGTCCTTTCACTGAAAATTCCAAGAAGTCCATTATAAATACCTGGATGATGCATTTATTTAAAGGGGTCATATGATGCGATTTCAATTTTTCCTTTCTCTTTGGAGTGTTTCAAGCTCTTGGTGCATAAAGAAGATCTGTAAAGTTGCAAAGACTAAAGTCTCAAATCCAAAGAGATATTCTTTATAAAAGTTAAGAGTCAACCACGCCTACCTAAAACGGCTCATTCTAACACGCCCCCACATGTCTACGTCACGATGTGGGAAGATTTGCATAACGCCACCCAAATGTTCACGCAAAGAAAGAAGGCGTAACTTTTATTCTCTCTGTAGTATTGTTGTTGCCGCCGCTGCCATGTCGTGAAGGTGCTGTGTGTTTCATTGTGAAAGCGAAACTAATTAGTTTGGCCTTCCAAAAGAGGACGATATCCGCTTCGTCATGCCTGGAGCTGATCCGTGCTGGTCGCTGAGGAAATACATCAACTTCACGCTGTGGATCGCCGGATCGGCTTTCACTGTGGACGAA
>NW_015546101.1:1785308-1785464 GCF_001515605.1 Sinocyclocheilus anshuiensis | reverse complement strand
TTATATTTAAAGAATTTGCCACTGACGATTCAAACGCGAGTTTTGAGCAGTACAGAGTAGCATTTGTTGTTTGTCGTTTCCCCAGACATGGTTTTATGTTTACGCAGCGCATGAAAAGACAGTATAAGTCATTATAATCAGTAATTATGTCCCCAC
>NW_015546101.1:1780706-1785078 GCF_001515605.1 Sinocyclocheilus anshuiensis | reverse complement strand
TTTTTTTTACCTTAAACCGCATAAACACATTGCATTACACCAAATACACAAAATAATGTTATTTTTTAGCAACGTTGGAGCGAGGAGGTCTCACCCGATTTTTGTGGAGCATTATTCCATTGCCTGCCCTGTTACAGTGCGCGGACTGAGGCGGTGGATCTGAATGAACTTGAACGTGGAGAACTAAATCCAGTTTGAAATGTGGTGCTATATCATCTGTGCACTGGTCTGCTGGAGTTTTACTGTTTGTTCTTCGAAGTGGGATCTGTTTTTCGTTCCCGGTGTGAACTGCTTTTCGAGCATGGTGCTTAAATACTCTTCACTGGATCTACAGAGACTAAATTCATTCTACCGTATTCCAAACGAAATATACAACCGCTGTGACGCACTGGGGATTATACGCCGCCCCAGGTACATCCATCGCGGATCTCGCCGTGATTTCCTTGTGAGGTCTGTGACTCCATCGCAGGATAATGATTATATACCGGTCATTTGGTCGTCATATCGCCGCTCTTCCTTCGGATCAAATGGAAAGAGTCGGAGCATCAATTTTGGAAATATCACTTTGCTCAAACACGTACCTCTCCTATCTCGGCGGTCAGCCTGTACTACTACTGCTAAGATGGCCTTAGTGAATGCTAGGTCAATATCGAATAAATCTTTTATTCTAAATGACTTATTTACATCGCATTCATTAGACTTCTTATTTATTACTGAGACTTGGTTAAAACATGGTGACTTGATGCCTCTTATTGAGATTGCACCTCCAGACTGTGCATTTTTTAGTTCTCCATGGGCCTCTGGACATGGTGGTGGAGTTGCAACAGTTTTTAGAAGCCGTTTTAAATGTAAGACTGTGCCCACTGATACTTTCTCCAGTTTTGAATTCCAGCTATTGAAGGTTGATGTAAAGGGGCCTGTACTATGTGCTTTGGTTTACAGACCCCCTAAATGGAATAAGGATTTTATTTGTCAATTTTCAGATTTTCTATCTGATCTGGTGACTCGTGCTGATAGATTACTAATCATTGGGGATTTTAATATTCATTTTTGTTGTCCTTCGAAACCATTGGTCAAGGAATTTGTAACTCTTTTAGAGTCACTGAATATTGAACAATATGTATGTGGCCCAACTCATAATTTGGGTCATACACTTGACTTGGTGTTGTCCCGTGGCCTTTTGATCTCAAACATGGAGGTTATTGAGGCATATGTGTCTGATCATTATCCAGTTTCGTTTGAATCTGAATGCTTTTCTCCATCACCTACTTTCGCTCAGCATTCACATTGGTCTAGAGCTATTAATTCTAACGCTGCAAATTTGTTTTCTGAACATTATTCTTTACATGTTACCAATGATATCCTTAACGAAACTGATACTGAAAGTTTGATTGAAGGATTTTACAAAGCTTGTTCTACATCTTTGGACACTGTTGCTCCACTTAAGCATAAAAGGGTAAAGGGTGCTAGCCAGCCATGGTTAAATGAAACCACCCGCGCTCTTAGACAAGAGTGTCGGAAAGCAGAGAGAAAGTGGAAAAAAGATAAGCTACATGTTTCCTTTGATATCTTAAAGTTAAGTCTCTCTAATTATCAAATAGCAGTAAAACATGCAAAATCTAGTTATTTCTCTCAGTTAATTGCTGATAATGTGAATAGACCAAAAGCATTGTTTGATATGATTGATTCTCTTTTAAACCCAACTATGAATCTATTATCTAAGGCCTCCTCGGAGCTTTGTGAGGATTTTTTCAATTATTTTACTCAAAAAATTTGATGCTATCAGATCCTCCATTGCTCCTTCTGAATCACTTCATTTGCAGTTGCCTAGTACCACAAGTTGTTTGTCTTCCTTTCAACCTGTTTTATCACATCAGCTAGATGATATTGTAATATCTAATATCTACTATGAAGTGTTCTGGTTCTAAGTTAGATATTATTCCTGCACGTGAGCTTTGTGAGGATTTTTTCAATTATTTTACTCAAAAAATTTGATGCTATCAGATCCTCCATTGCTCCTTCTGAATCACTTCATTTGCAATTGCCTTGTACCACAAGTTGTTTGTCTTCCCTTCAACCTGTTTTATCACATCAGCTAGATGATATTGACTCTACTATGAAGTGTTCTGGTTCTAAGTTAGATATTATTAAGGTCTTTTTAAGGATGTTTTTCCGACTATTAGTCCTATTGTAACAGCTATAGTGAACAGCTCTTTAGCCAAAGGTGTTGTTCCAGCCAGTTTTAAACATGCAGTTGTGAAACCTCTGCTGAAAAAACCTCAGCTTGACCCAGCAATGTTCTGTAACTATCGGCCAATTTCTAAGTCGCCCTTTATCAGCAAGCTTTTGGAGAAAATAGTGTTTTTACAACTTCAGTCTTTTTTGGATTCTTTTAGTGTTTTAGATCTATTGCAAAGTTGAAGCATCTTCTTTCAAGGAAGGATATGGAAGTTGTGATTCATGCACTTGTTACATCTCGATTGGATTATTGTAACTCTCTTTATTCTGGTCTTCCTCAATCTTCAGTGTCACGATTGCAAGCTGTTCAAAATGCTGCGGCAAGACTTTTGACTGGGTCAAAAAAGAGGGATCACATTTCTCCTGTCTTATCATCCCTTCATTGGCTTCCCGTTAAATTCAGGGTTGATTTTAAAATTCTTCTGTTTGTTTATAAGGCATTGTCTGGTTGTGCACCAAGTTATATCTCTGAACTTCTTCAGAGTCTTCGAGTCACTTGCTTCTAACTGTACCACGGTGTCGGTACAAATCAAAGGGTGATCGGGCTTTTTCTGTGGTTGGCCCCAAGCTTTGGAATGGTCTCCCCTATCATGTGAGATCTGCTCCTTCTTTGGACATTTTTAAGTCTAGACTTAAATCTTATTTTTACTCTTTAGCCTTTGTATGCGTGTAGTTGTTGTTTCTATTAGTAGATTTGTTTGATCATTGTACAGCACTTTGGATCAATTTACATTGTGTTTAAATATGCTTTATAAATGTTGTTGTTGTTGTTGTTGTTGTCATGTGACCCCTTTAAGGTAGGGTAGGCGATTTCAGAGAGGTTAGCAATAGCAAGCTAGCTTTGAAAGCATAAGATCTCACCCTTCCTGCAAATCACTCTCCAAAGCCACACCTCCTCCAAAACACATGAACGTGCACAGGCAGACCAGTGACAGGATGAGAGACGGCGCTGGTGGAGTATTGAATGATTACTTCATGTCTCATTCAACGGTGAGAAAACATTACAGTACAAAGCGCATAATATTACAATAATAATGCCTTCCATACTCGTTCAGTCTGCAATAGCGTAATGGAATGCGCTGATGGTGTATCATGTCTGTGTGAACAGGGTGCTCAGAGGTATGCAAATACATACGTTGACAGCCTATCGTAGCCCTTGGACCGAGATGATTGGATGAGCATTTTATGGTCTTATGCCTTCTACAGACAATATAAATACATTTAGACCACTTAACTTAGTGATTACTATCAGGATGTGAAGAAACTTTCAACCAGCATAACAAAAAATGTTTTAGAGCTAAAAAACTAAAAAACGAAGTGGGGAATGTTGGACACTCAAGTGTTGCAGTATTCCTTACATAGCGGAATGGGAGGGGCTATCAGACTTTAATGCTGGATGATAAAATAACCTTATAAAATGAATACTCATAAAATGAGTACATCATTTGGGTCACTACACTGTTTTGTAAAATCTTTGTTTGCTTTTTGTTCTCCGCAGTTCCCAGTGCTTCTCCACAGCTGTCCCTGCTGAGTACATCTCCCACTGACATCAGAGTCATGTGGCTACCTCTGTCCTCACAGCTGAGCCGCGGAGCCATCACACGCTACCGCATTGACTACAGAGCGCTGGAGCAGGGTAAGACAGCACGACCTACTGACCCTGTGGTGTTATCCCCGTAAAGCCTGACATATGACATAATATTTTTTTTTTAAATGGAAGAGTTTATTGAACCTTTACAAAAAATTGATATAGGAGAATGTGGAGGTCCTACTTGAGGAGAAAAAAACCATGCGTTTTGTTCATATGCTCAGACTGAGCAAAAAAAGTACAACCTATCAATCAGACGACAAAGGCATGTAGTAGATTGTGTACAACAGGTATTTCAGCAAAGTTTTGATTATGTTGATCATTTGGAGGCCTTTGAGAAATTTGCATATAAAATATGATACAGTAAGATGTCTATGGTTAAGATCTATTTAGGCTGTGTGTGAGGTTCGACCTTGAAACGTTGATAGATGCATGTTGGCTGCTGAATTCGTAGCTTTGTGCATTATCTGTAGTCACAAGTAGGGCAGCAGGCATGTCTGGGGTATTTTAATAATAATAATAATAATACTTTATGAGACCCACTAC
>NW_015546101.1:1776674-1780696 GCF_001515605.1 Sinocyclocheilus anshuiensis | reverse complement strand
TGTATGTGCTGTACATGTGGCAGAATTGACAATAAAGCAGACTTTGACTTTGACTTTGATTTGTCCCTCTTAAGGGAAATTTGTTTTGGGCAAAACAAAATACCTGCATCAGTAACAATCGCATACTTGTGTCCTTCACACTAGAGTTATTTTGAGCTGAATGACACAGACATGGCTGATTGCTCCTGCTCTATTAGAGCTTTGAATGCTTAATGAACAGCAATAAAGGTGGAACAAAAGACAGATTCAGTCTGATGGCCTGTGACACTGACACAGAATGAGAGACAGAAGCAAACTCAGTTCAGACATTCATTGTTCATGCTTCTTTATCAGCCAGTTGCAGAAATTATTTTCACTGGCATACTTATTTTCTGGCATGTGTTTGTGTGTGTGTGCCCTCCAGTGGATCACATATACTCTGTGGAAGTGGGTGGGAATGAGACACAGGTGACTCTAAGGGATCTGAAACCAAATCAAACATACCAGCTCCGGATTGCGGCGGGAACACGAGCTGGGTTTAGTCAGTCTTCTGAGTGGGCCTCGCACCACACACCAAACCTTACTCAGGGTGAGTGAACACAGACACGTACACATAAGCAAATGCACTATATGCACAATGATAGCAGTTTCAACTCGCACAAGGTTAAACTTATATGCAGTGGCGCCTCCAAGGGCCGGCCGGTGGGCCGTTGATCCCCCTAAAACAACACTGGCCACCCCATTGGTCTTGCAGTCACCAAGACTATACATTTTTATTTAACTTCAGACTAAATAGTAATTTTAATGTCTACGTGTATAATCAGACACGGGCCAAACACTTTACCTAGAGGAATATTTTGCATTTAAAAAAGGAAAAACTCTCAGGTAAACATGTCACAACATGCTTTATTTCCCTAATAATTTTTTTTTGTATAGTTTAGATCTTGTCTGCCCTGGTACGAAGTTCAAATCTATAGTCAAATACAAAGTCCTAAATACACTGCTGTTCATGGCTGCATTTTTTTAAATCTGAATGACAATAAAAACAGTAATATTGTGAAATATTATAAAACAAAAAAAAAAATTGTTTTCTATTCTAATATATTTTAAAAATGTCATTTATTCCTGTGATGGTTAAGCTGAATTTTCAGCAGTCATTACTCCAATCTTCATGATCCTTGCAAAATCATTCTAATATGTTGCTTTGGTGCTCAAGAAATATTTATTATTATTATTAATGTTGAAAACATTCGTGCTGCTTAATATTTTTGTGGAAATTGTCAAACATATTTTTTTTCAAGATTCTGTGATGCATAGAAAGTTCTAAAGAATGGCATTTAATTGAAATGGGAATCTTTTGTAACATTATAAATGTATTTACTGTCACTTTTGGTCAATTTAATGTGTCCTTGATAAATAAGTTTTTTTTCATACTGTTCCCAAACTTTTGAACAGTAGTGGATGTTATGCTAATTTTAGCTTAAAATCTGATGATGAATCTGTGTATCTTCTGTTCAGTCCATAGCCAGTTTGAAGTCATCAGCCGATATTATTTTAATTTTGTCTCAGAAAATTAAATGAAGTTAATTATTTTTAAGCAAAATTTATTGTGATTTTCCCATTATAAGCCATTGGCTATTCTTAAAGCCTAAATGGGAGATTAAACATGGGTAAATAAAAAAATTTGATAATTCTGATCCACATGAATTATGGCAGTGGGATAAGCTTGCAGGCTTCTTTATGGTTGTTTAAAATACTAGTTTAATTTGTATGCAGTTTTCAACATCCTTCATTAAAAATGTCCTGGAGGCGCCACTGCTTATGTACAGCCTTGCTAGTGCACACACAAAACACTGACATTCTTACCAACACCCTCTGTTGTCTTTCCCAGTGCTCTTTGCTCCCACTGAGCTCAAAGTGAGAGCCAAAATGCATTCCCTCCATGTCACATGGCAGCCACCACCCAATCTTACTCAGATCACCGGCTTCAAGCTTTCCTGGCGGGAATTGGATGGAGAGGAGCTGGCAAATGAGGAGAAGCCTATGGTCAATGAGAGGATTCAACAGATCAAACTGAGGAAGAGAGTTAAACACCATGAGGTCACAGGACTTGGTGCGAGATGAGCAGTAACTTTATTCACATAAACTATACTCTCACAAGCAAATATACTAACTAGATTTCTAAAAGAAAAAAAAAAAAGGGAAGGGAAAACAGAAGATCAGCTGGCTGTATTGCCTAATTGCCAACAGTCCAGTCTACACCAGGGTTATTATAGTTAACTAAGACTAAAACCATAAAAAAAAAATTATATATATGGTCATATATATATATATATATATATAGAGAGAGAGAGAGAGATATATATAGAGATATAGATATAAATACAAATATATATAGATAGATAGATAGATATAGAGTGTGTGTGTGTAAATTTCAAATAAATATTTCTCATTTTCATCTAGTACTAAAATACCTCAAACTAAAATAAAACATTTATAAAAACTATATATTTAAAAAACCAAAAGTATAAAAATGACAAAAACACAACAAAATTATTAAAACTTTAACTAAAATGAAATTGTACAATTACAAAAATTATTCTAATTATTATATGTCAATTATTCATCTCATTGATACTAAAATCACACTGGTCTACACCAGCATGAATGCAAAGTATGCAAAATGCTTTACAATATGACCATGCGATTGTTTTAATTGTCTGATTGTTTCAGCTCCTGATCGGCTGTATGAGCTGAAGGTTTGGGCGTTTAATAAACAGACTGAGGGTTATCCTGCTGTCTGGAAGGGCAGAACAGAGAAGCTCACACGAGGTGCGTGTGGTTGTGATGAGATCAGATCATATCTAGCTGTCCTGAAGATTGAAATGGGAGTAAATTTGTGTGTGTGTATCGTTTTCTTAGTGCGGACAACAGACTCTCTCCCACCATTGCCACCCATCAGCGTCAGAGCTCGTGCAAACAGTTCCACTTCTATCTGGCTCCGCTGGGAGAAACCGCACTTTAGCAATGTGCGAATCGTCAACTACACTATACGCTGCAGCCCCGCAGGAATACGCAATGCATCGCTGGTCTCATACTATAGCAGGTACCAGGCATATGCATAAAATGTTCATGTTTAGACAGGTTATAAACAATCATTGTGAAATAAGCTCTAAAGGCAAATATACATTTCATCGCTATACTGTTTCTCTCATTTTGAGAACCCATTGAGAATACATTTACCAAAAGCTATTAATGAATAATGCACATTTTCATTTGAATTATTTTGAGTGAATTTTAAGTAAATATTGTGTGTTAGATATTTTATAGCACTTTCTCTCGCTACATATTATATTATGATATTTGACAGATATATTTTTAAACACTAATCATAATAACTAATAAAGTCATTTATAATTTTACAATCAATTCTATGTATAAAAGAATCCTGGAAAATATTAAGCAGCACAACTGTTTTCAACATTGATAATAATAACTAATGTTGAGCACCAAATCAGCATATTAGAATAATTTCTGAAAAATCATGTGATGCTGAAGACTGGAGTAATGGCTGCTGAAAATTCAGCTTTGCCATCACAGGAATAAATTACATTTTAAAATATATTACAATAGATTTTTTTTTCTATTTATTATTATTTATTTATATCAGAATCAGAATGAGCTTTATTGCCAGGTATGTTTTCACATACGAGGAATTTGTTTTCATGACAGAAGCTTCCGCAGTGCAACAGAATGACAGCGACAGAACAAAAACACAGATAATAAAAGAAGAATAAAAAAAATAGAACAAGTAAATAAGGAATAACAATATATAAATTGACAATTGTATGTGCAGGTATATTACAATAGACAGTTTTGTATGTACAGGTATATTATGTGCAAATTTGAGGTGTAGACTAAGTATGTGTGTTAGATAAATAAGTATGAGTGTATAAATAGTGTTGTGTGTTTCACAGTTATTGTCAAGTGTTCATGAGATGGATTGCCTGAGGGAAGAAACTGTTCCTGTGTCTGGTCGTTCT
>NW_015546101.1:1770750-1774333 GCF_001515605.1 Sinocyclocheilus anshuiensis | reverse complement strand
TTGTTGTTCTGTCTCTGTGATCTGATCAGTGAGTTTCTGTAAAGCTGAGCTCACGTGCGCTTGCGGAGGAATGTAAACACTTACGAGAATGAACGAGCAAAACTCCTGCGGCGAGTAGAAAGGCTTACAGTTAATGAAAAGCGCTTCTAGATCTGAACAGCACATCTTCTTTAACACGGTTACATCTGTACACCACCTTTCGTTGATGTAAAAGCATGTCCCGCCGCCACGCGATTTCCCCGTTGATTCTGCGTCGCGATCCGCTCTAAACAGCTGAAAGCCCGGCAGATTTAACGCGCTGTCCGGTATGGCGTCATTCAGCCAGGTTTCCATGAAACACAGAGCAGCAGAGTGTGAGAAAACCTTATTTGTCCGGGAGAGCAGAAGGAGTTCGTCCGTTTTGTTGGGTAGAGAGCGGAGGTTCGCCAGATGGATACTAGGCAACGGCGTTCGAAATCTGCGCTGCCTGAGCTTCACGAGGGCGCCGGCTCGCTTCCCCCGTCTGCGCGTCCTGAAGCGCTTGATCAGCGCAGCTGCTCCGCCAACTGCTATGTTCAGCAAAACATCAGAATAGTCGAAAACCGGTAATATATCGGGTGATGTGTAGTGCCGAATGTCCAGCAATTCGTCTCTGGTGAAACTGATTGCAGGGATTTAACTAAAGACAGGACAAACTAACAAAAGCACAAAAACAACTGCAGAGCACGCCACGGAGGCCACCATCATCATAATTTCTATTTATTTTTTTAATTATGTTGTGAAATTGTAATAATTTTCACAATATGAATGCTTTACTGTATTTTTGATTAAATAAATGCAGCCTTGGTAAGCATATGAAACTTCTTTCTAAAACTTTACTTTTTTTTTTGAACGATTTGATGATAGCAACATTGACTGTTAAATAATTCCTTATCAGTCAACCAGTCCTCTGACTGTATTTCTCTGTATCTTACTGTATTTCAGCTCTTCTCAGGAGATTTTACTGGAATCACTGAAGCCCTTCACAAGCTATGGAATTGCTGTGCAGTCTAACGGAGCTGATATGAGAGGCCCTTTCAGCAGCACAGTGGAGGAGTCCACACTTCCAGACAGTGAGTACAGCCCCTTTCAGTGCTGTAAATGAACCTTTCTACCTAATATATGTGAAAAAGAAAGTTTTATAGAGTATGGTCTTTTATTCTCTTTTTCAGTTGAGTTTCTTTTCTGGTAAATCTCGCAGAGTTCACACTGTCTTGAGTTTGTTCGTGTGTGAGCGAGAGCTCTAATTATTGTGGGTACACAAGCGTGAGTGTCTGTGAGGTTTTTTGAGTGGGAAGTGATGAATGAATACGTATTTGTGAGTGTATTGCAAGTGTGTGAGTTGTGTGGGTCAGTGTGTTTGTGTTAGGTTAACAGTTAGGGGATTAATAGGGAGAGACGTAAGAAAATAATTGGCTTTAATTAAAAGCCCAGATGGAATTTGCGCCTCTTGTTGGCCAAGAGTCTTTCAGCTTGTCAGTCAGTCTAGCCAAGTGATGGCAGGGAGGGGCATGTTGCCACAGAGATTTAGTGTCAGACCAACTGAGAGGAGCTTTATCTACTCTTGAGGGGGGAGAAAGAGTGGGCACTTCAAAACGAGACCTTTCCCTCTAAAAAAACAAACAAACTGGTTTTATACTTGTTATATATATATATACTGTATGTCAGTGCTTCCCACACATAGACTTTACTTGGGCGGGCTGCCCAGGTATATTAATGGCCGCCCAAGTAAATATGGAGAAACCTTTTTGCTTTTATTATTTTTATCCTCATAAGTATTTTATCCGCCCAAAATAATTAAACCATCCGCGATCTATTAACTAGTGGAAAATCTCCTCACTACACGTTTCATATATGATTTTTTTTTAACGTGTGTCTGTGTACATTCAAGTTTTATTTTCAAAGTTTATATATTAAATTTCTGTGTACATTTTTTTACGTTTAGTTCATTTAAATTTTTGATCCAATAAAGCCCTTTAATGAGCTACACTTTCAAAAGCAATACAAAATTGTATTTTAGTATTATATTAGTGAATTCAGAGTACACTTAAAACATAGTCCCATGTCATTTTTGAAAGTACTGTACCTTGAAGTACCATGTAAATACCAATTTATGGTATTAGCTTAATTAATATGCTTCTCTTTTCCTTTTTTTGGTGTCTTGTGTGTCGGCTCTAAATGTGTGTTTTTACTGCAGGACCCTCCTCTCCTCCTCTGGATATGCAGTTGAGTGCACTGGACTCATACTCTGTTCTTGTGAGCTGGCGCCCTCCACTGGAGCCAAATGGTGTCATTTTGACCTACTGGATCCTCTACACTGGCAACATCAGCCATCCAGATCACCTGTGGATAAACCTCACACATGACGGTAAATCTACAAACACACACACAAACAATAAGCACATGGTGTTGCACGTCATATGAGAATTGTTATTATCTCTCTTATAGATCTCTCTCTCTTTCCTTAGGTTCTGTTACCAGTGCAGAGGTCCAAGGCCTGATGACTGGGATGCGTTATTATTTTAAGATGGGGGCCTGCACTGAAGTTGGGGTGGGACCATATTCACCTGTGAAGGATGTCTTTACTCCTCCAAAGAAATATGGTGTGTATGTGTATGTAACAGTTTTCACATTATTTATTGAGTGTATGATTTTTTTTTAAGGGTGTGTACAAATTTTATTCTTCAAGATTTATATTATGTTTCTGTGGTCACCATTTACTTGGTACTTTGCAGTATTGCTTTGGCTAGTTTAATTTATTTAATTTATAGATCCACTAAAGCATTTCATGATTTCCACTTTTAAATGCAATACGTCATGAAAAAACACCCTGCAGTTTTCTCTTTTTCAGTTGAGTTTCTTTTCTGGTAAATCTCGCAGAGTTCACACTGTCTTGAGTTTGTTCGTGTGTGAGCGAGAGCTCTAATTATTGTGGGTACACAAGCGTGAGTGTCTGTGAGGTTTTTTGAGTGGGAAGTGATGAATGAATACGTATTTGTGAGTGTATTGCAAGTGTGTGAGTTGTGTGGGTCAGTGTGTTTGTGTTAGGTTAACAGTTAGGGGATTAATAGGGAGAGACGTAAGAAAATAATTGGCTTTAATTAAAAGCCCAGATGGAATTTGCGCCTCTTGTTGGCCAAGAGTCTTTCAGCTTGTCAGTCAGTCTAGCCAAGTGATGGCAGGGAGGGGCATGTTGCCACAGAGATTTAGTGTCAGACCAACTGAGAGGAGCTTTATCTACTCTTGAGGGGGGAGAAAGAGTGGGCACTTCAAAACGAGACCTTTCCCTCTAAAAAAACAAACAAACTGGTTTTATACTTGTGGTATCTCCTTAACTCCCAGACTGCACATGCTGTGACCATTATAACATCACAAACTTTTAAATGTGCTTTTATTGGCAAACACTTTTTTAGAAAAACTGCATTTTATTGTGTTTGTGATATGTGTTTCATTAGCAGCCAGCACACAAGAATACAACAGAACAGGAATACAGGGATAGCAGTATTTCTGACACGTAGACTTTACTTGGGTGGGCCGCTCAGGTGTATGTTTATATATATATATA
>NW_015546101.1:1766424-1770690 GCF_001515605.1 Sinocyclocheilus anshuiensis | reverse complement strand
CCCTGCAGTTTTTTTTTTTTTTTAATTACCAGGTGAGTTTTTACCTCTAAATAGATACACTATTGTTCAAAAGTTTGGGGTCAGAAAGATTAAAAAAAAAAAGAAATTATTAGTTTTATTCAGCATTAAATTGATCAAAAGTAACAATAAAGAAATGTATAATGTGAAAATATTTCTGTTTCAAATAAATGCCATTCTTTTCAAAAAAATTTACTGTATTTTTGATCAAATGAATGCATCCTTGGTGAGCATAAGAGACTCCTTTCAAAATCATTAAATACATTTTTTTTTACTGTTTTTACAGTGATCATTTGTTTTTGTGTAAGTAGACCTTTATAGAGAGAGAGAGAGAGATTCTGCAAACCACCACAAAGATTTTCAATGGAAGTATAAAAGAATCAGCCTCCCATAGCTACTAACTGAAACCTCATAATCTTTACATTAATGTAATATATTTATACATTTATGTTACATTTGCACTTGTGCCTTTGGTAGACTCTTTTATCCAAAGCGGCATACACCTCATTCAAGGTATACAATCAACTGAATCAAACCCATGGCCTTGCAGTACTCTTTGAGCTACAGAAAACTTGGCTGATATGTGAACATTTGCGGTCAAAAAATGGAAGCATATACTTTAGCTCAAAAACATGAACCTGCAAGTAACACTGATTTGTGCTTATATGTATCTTTGTGTGTATATAATGTTTTTCTAATGTGTTTCTGTGTTTATAATGCCAGTTAAGTTTCTCTGAATCTGCATGAGGCATCACAGGATATGTGTATATATGTGTGTGTGTGTGTGTGTGTGTGTGTGTGTGTGTATATGCGTATGTAGAGACTGCCATCTGCCTCTGCCCATCACTGACACTCAATTAATAGCACTCCCACAGGGAGTGTGAAGTGATTCAGTCCAGCCTCATACACACACACCGTCTGCGGGGAGTTGGCCACAGAAATTCACACAGACTTACATACACCAGTCCTAAAATGAGTTATAATTAATATAACACATTGTGTTGTAATTAAAATTTCATTATTATGCTTAAGTATGATTCAGTTGCGTTGAATTACTATGAAGTTTAATTATGTATAATTATTCGATGACTGATTTGTACACTTCTGTCATGCATTCTCTCTCTCTCTCTCTCTCACTCACTCTCCTACAGAGCTGGATATCCATGCTGTGACTGGTATCATAGTTGGAGTGTGTGTTGGTCTGCTCTGCATCCTACTCTGCATGTGTGTCAGTTTCCGCAATGGAAAAACACGGTATGCGCCTCTTCAAATTTTGTAAGATCCATGAGTTTAGATCACTTCATTGGTTATAAATGATTCACCCAAAATTGAAAATGCTGTCATTGTTCATCTGTATGACTTTCTTTATTGCGCGGAACAAAAAATATATTTTTAAGAATGTTTCTTCTGCTTTTGTCCATACATACAATGAAAGTCACTGGTGTTCGGAAAAAATAAATAAATAATAATTATTATAATTAATTAATGCTGAAACTACTACAATTATTTTTCTGTTATTGAAATAAAGCTGAAATAAATTTAAAAAAATTATATAAAAATGAAATATTGCCTTGACAACTAACTGAAGTAAGTTAACAAAAACTAATAAAAAATAAAGCAATATAGAAATATAATAAATTATACAAATGATAAAGCATGTGACAAAATTTGAACGAAATTTTTAAAACTTGAACTAAAATGAATATGAAAACCGAATTATATAAATGCGTATTTGCTGAATGCTGACGGCAAACGAGAAAGTATTATAATGTTTGCCTTTCTTTTACTAATATAAAAGCAATCGTTATAATACTTTTTTGTATACCTTTGTTTAACAGAATGTGAGTGCTGTGTGCTCAGGTGATGCAGTTCTCAGCACCGTCAAAATAAAAGTCCCCCCTCGAACACATCGGACAAACTGAAAAACTTATCGTCGATGCCGAAATTTGAAAACTGACAAATATCATCTGATATATCGGCCTTGGCAATATATCGGTTGAACACTAATATATACATTTATTAACTGTTTTTAAGAAATTTTTTAAATGTACTTTATGATGTCTTTGATGTTACCACCTATTACATATATACCACAGAGACGTGCCTCAGGGTTCTGCATTCATTTGCTGATGCTTTATAGAAGTGTAAACCACTTAACTTAGCATTATAAATAAAGACGATAAGTGATATTTAATGATCGTCCTCTCTGTCACTTTTAGGGATGTGTCTGGTGGACTTGACTCGAGTTCTTTGAGTCCTCCGTACAGGAAGGGTGCCCGTCCAGTGCCTGCTACTGCGCCTGACTGCCATGAGTTGGAAACCCTCATGCCCTCTAGTGCAGAAGACCCCAACAAACCCCTCACAGACCTCACTGAGCAACAGAGTCTCATGGGTAACATAGAAGGGGCTGACGATGGCCTTGCAGAATCCAAGGTGAGCATTGCCATTTACTCTAGTTAACTGTGCCAGCATCTACAGTACACTAATTTGATGTACCATACAACCATTTTCCCAACTATGCATCCTTGTTGGTTAGAAGGTTCCTATCAGCCAATGAGATTGGAGGGATAGGAAAAAGGTTTGGTTTTATTTGGGATAGGACTGTGTTGTTTGATAAGCATATTCCAAGACCAACAAAATATGTTGATCTATGAAAATGTTTTCATATTTTAGTATTTTCAGTCTTTCAGTTTTCTCTTTCTGCTCCAAAATCAGCCAGCCTGGAATGGATCCGTTAGTCGGAACTGGGCCAATAGGATCACCAGATACAGAGATACTATAACTGAGGATTCTTCTGCTCTCATCAATGGAGCTCTTGAGGGACCACCGTCAGAGAACAGTAAGGTAAGGAGTGTAGAAATGACCATGAATGTTGGTGTGTGACAAAGGCACAAATACAGAAGTCGCATAACAGATTTTTGATCTTTATCTTATGAAATGCACGTAATCCTTGCACATCTGCTTGTGTGTTCTTGAATGTGTGTGATGGGGGATGGGGCTGATAGATTGTGCCTCACACAGACGGGAAATGTACAGAGAATGTAATTACCATTAAGCAGACAGTGGGGAAGACATAGCTAATTAGTATGTGACACTTGAAATGAAAAGCTGAAGTCTGCATACCATTTACCAATTACTGTCCTTCCGAAAGCTCCTCAGATATAGGAGCAGCAGGAAGCTAACACATAAAATTACACCTTTATCCATCTCTCCTCCACATATTGCCATCATTTTATTTCCCTGTTGACATTTTTAAAAATCTGTTTTTCCACTTCTTACTATGAAATAGTGCTGAACTGTACTGCACAAAATCATTAACATTTAGATTGTGATCTTCCACCTTCCATACCCACAATGTCCAATTTTCACCCCATTATTCAATATTTATATTAGACCATACATTGATTTAGTGCGATTAATTGAAGAAAGAAAAAAAAAGAACTACATTCAGCTTGACATGGTGTCTTCAGTATGTGGCATTCATGGTGTAAGAAACTAAAAAAGCACAATGGAAATTAATTTAAAAATTTCAAATCGAATACACAAAAAAATGTATAAACACTATCGTTCTAACGTTTGGGGCCATTATGATTTTTTTCCCCCAAATCGATACTTTAATTTAGTAAGGATGCATTAAATTGGTTCAAAGTTTATAGACATTTATACTTTTACAAAGATGATATTCATTTGAACTTCCTGTTCATAAAAGAATCATGGAAAAAAGGTATCACATTTTCCACAAAAATATTAAGTAGCACACCTGTTTTCAGCATTGTTTTCAGCTTTGCCATTAAAGGAATAAATTACATTTTAAAGTATGTTCAAAATAGATAAAAAAAAAAGTTATTTAAAATTGTAATATTATTCCACAAAATTACTGTTTTTACTGTGATTTTGATCAGTTTAATGCAGGCTTGGTGAGCATAAGAGACCATCTAAAAAAATCTAAAACATTAAAGGGGTCATATGATGCTGCTAAAAAGAATACAACTTAACCACTGATTTCTAGTCGTGTCCTCTTTTGGAAGGCCAAACAAAGTAGTTTCATTTCACAACGAAACAGTGTCACACACCACGGCCTTGAGTGAGCGGAGGCCGGAGGCCGAGAGTGAGCCGCGGCCTAGAGTGAGCGGAGGCCGGCTTGAGTGAGCAGAGGCGGGCGGGCTTGAAAACGGCGCGGCCGGCAGATTCGACGAAGGAGCGTCCGGAGGGCTTGCGGCAACCACATGTGACGACCCCGGGCTGGAC
>NW_015546101.1:1765862-1766245 GCF_001515605.1 Sinocyclocheilus anshuiensis | reverse complement strand
AGAGATATTCTTTATAAAAGTTAAGAGTCAACCACGCCTACCTAAAACGGCTCGTTCTAACACGGCCCCACATGTCTATGTCACGATGTGGGAAGATTTGCATAACGCCGCCCAAATGTTCATGCAAATAAAGAAGGTGTAATTTTTACAATGCAATGCGTAAAAAGACCGTATAAGTCATTATAATCAGTAATTATGTCCCCACTGGATGCAACAAATGCCTCGTTTAAAATGGGTTTTAATGTTTTTGTCTCGTCGCTCCGACCGGGACACGGCATCACAATATGGTAAGGGGCGTAACATTTCCGCCACACGCTTGAGCCATTAGGCTAATCACAACGCACTGGATAGCTGGCCAATCAGAGCACACCTCGCTTTTCAGA
>NW_015546101.1:1759485-1765781 GCF_001515605.1 Sinocyclocheilus anshuiensis | reverse complement strand
TAATGTGTTTTTTTTAACCTTAAACCGCATAAACACATTTCATTACACCAAATACACAAAATAACGTCATATGACCCCTTTAATTCTTAATAGAGGTCTGTTAACTATTATACATAAACTATTTCAACATTTAAAAAAAAAAAGAACTAGAACCATATTAGGAATGTTTAAAAAATATATCCCCATTTGAAGAGTAGTGTTTTTTGTGATGTGCTGTATTTGCAGAGCGGACATGTGGAGAGGCTGTATTCCTTCAGCAAGAACCAGGTGGAGGCTGAAGTCATCGTACATTCACAGCTGTGTAGCACGACGGTTGACCAGGGTTCACAAAGCGACATGGAGCTCTCTCTGGAGTCTCCATCTTCCAAGCACCCTTCTCCTGGAGAGAAGGCAACTCCATCAAACCCGCATCCAACTTATGCTCACAGCAAGAACAACCATGAAACTCAATCTCCATCTCCGACCCCCAGCACTCACATCTCAGAAGTACTGTCCAATCACAATGGACCATTTGAGAGTGGACTCAGCCAGCCGACAGTGGGCAGTGCCAAAAACCAAGGTGTGGGGCTTACTAATGGCTTCCACTCATCCAAACCCCTTTACTCAAAGGCAGAGACCCTGGAGAACGGTGTCCACAGGCTGTGCCCTACAGGGAAGGTTCTGCCCTCACCAGGTCTCCCCGCTTCCCCCTCATCCCTTGTCAGCTCTGGCCTTGTCCACTCTACCTCAGGGGCGCATAACTATATGTACCCCTAAGCTGGAAGGAAGAGAAGCATAAAAAATGGTGTTCCGAAAGTTCTGGGACAGAGAAGGACAACAGAGGAGACCAACGAGTGGCACCTTCCTGCTGGAGAAGTTGATATTTTCTCATAGCCACGCACGCCTCTTCTCTTGGCTGTTTTATTGCAAACTTTTGGTTCCATTATTTTATATGTATGTACATATAGAATATTTTTTTAGCACTAGTATCCATGGAAATGCATTTTAGGGCATATCAGTGGCACACTTTAACCCCTCTTTGTGTGCATGTATGGAATGTGCTGAAGTGAAGTGGTTTATATGTTTACATGCACACGTGAAGTCAGAGTGTTCTTACTCTGAGGTGAAGTCGAAGGACCCTAAAATCAGCCCTGCATATAGAAACAGAACTCATTCTCGGTCCGAGATCAGTGCCAATGGGTGAAGATCTTGTCGGAGAAGATAACCCTGCCACAAAGTACCACCTCCTGCTGTCTCAGGGTCGCCACACATAAACACACAAACACACACAGATCTGTGCTTAAAATGGTTGTTCCAGAAAATTAGCACCATTTTTCAATTCTACGTGGATATTGTGTATCCATGTATTCCGATTGTTCACCCGTAAATGAACATTTTGTCATTTACTCTTGCTGATGTTGCTCCAAACCTGTGCATGGACAAAAATGTTGTTTGTTTTCTGCAGAAGTAAGAAAATCCTACAGGTGTGGAACAACTTGAGGGTGAGAAAATGATGACAGAATTTTCATTTTTGGGTAAACTGTCTCTTTAACTTGATCAGATCAGAGGTACATTTTCATATACATACATACGCAAACAAACCAGAATACAATACAAATAAAAACACACATTCCCTGACTGGAGCGTAGTGTCTCAGGAGTCTCAAATTCAAAGTTTATTTGTATATACACGACTGCTGTATCAAATACTTGTAGAAAAACATGACAAAAATGAAGAAAAAAAAGGAACACTAAGAGTCCATGTACATTTTCTATCATTTCAACTCTGAGTGTACTTGTAAAGACACATTGATTCATGCTCCAAGTTTTTCTCAGTTAACAGCACTACCTCATTTCTTTACAGGATTGCTTTTTTTCCTGTGTGATTTTATGAGTATAGTTAAGAAGGCAACTTCTTAGGGGCGGATTTGAAGCCGCCTGATTTATAGCCTTTGGATAATAGCAGAATCTACTGCCCTTCTCACTCTGTGTCTGTATTCTTGTGTAACGGTTACTGAAACTTTCACCTGTGTGCAAGCATATGGTCATCTGCTTGTGTAGTCCTTTGCTATGGAAAAGAAAAGCTTGATCATCACAACAGTTTTGCAATATACCCTTCAGATGAAGGGGTATAAACACAGTGTAAGGCAAACCACACGGTTTAAGATCTACCTGTTGACATGCCAGTCATCTCTTTTTCTCAGGAACTTCTACGCAGGGAGTCTGAGAAGAACATTTTCAGCCAAACTAGGAAATGGCATACATCTCTCAGAGGTCTTGTCATGTGTACCTTATTCTTTGTCCTCAGGCAATACTGTCCTGTCACCATTTAGAGTTCATCTGGAACTGTAAATACATTTTGTCCTCCATGCAAAATAATGTTTTATTGCTGCTGAGAGCAGGAGCTGTATCTGTTGCATTTCCTTTTTATGCATTTGAAACGCTTATTTAAAGTAGTTTCCTTTATGTTAGCGCTGTTATATTGGAAGAGAAACATCAACAAACTCTCAGAATCCTGCCGTCTTCATGTCATTGACAGGACTGCCCATGATGCCAACAACAACTCTGTCTAGTCGGTCTCAGTCATTGCCACAGTTCAGCTGATTGTCTTTGTCTATTTCAATAACTTCACTGAATAGTGCTTTGGTGCTAGAGCAAGACTAGGTTACTTTTAAGACGGTCTTTTGAACATTCCAGTTTTTGTGTGTGAAGCAGGCCAAACTCAGGGCTGATCATGTAGGAAATGAAGATGATGAATGTCTGAATTACTCTGGCTGCTTGTTTAATATCATGCAGTAAGCAACTCGCATGTCGTCAGTTGTCACACTTCTAGATGTATAGTGGCCAGTCAACAACAACGTGTTTTACTTTAGACTCAATGCTTTTACTGAGAATATAACATTTTTGTCCAATATGCTTCATGTCAGTTCTGTGTTAAAAGGATAGTTCACCCAAAAAATGAAAATTCTGTCATTATTCACTCATCCTCATGTCGTTCCAAATCTGTGTGACGTGCTACTACTGCAAAAAATAAGATATTCTGAAGAAAGTTTCCAAAACAACATTGGTCCCCAATGACTTTCATTGTGTGGACAAAAAAACTTAAATATCATCTTTTGTGTGCTAAATGGTAGCATAATTTTTATTTTTGGGTAAAAGATCCCTTTAGACTGCAAAAATTTGTTTCAGTTGTCACAAAAATCATTTTTGTTCTTTTCTGGTATGTTTGATGTCAAGCGTATTCTTAGCTTTGCTCCAGAGTCTTATACATCAGATTATAGTGTTTAGCACATCCCACCTTCAGCATTAGGAATGTGTGGGGGAAATAAACCTCTTTGTCTAAAATGAAGGAAATTGTGGTTTTGCCAGGGTCAGCAGATGTCTTGTCTCTCTCAGATATGCATTTTATTGTTCAGAATCAGCCCTTCAGGATAAATTATAATTCAGATACCTCATTTGCTGCTTGTTAATGTAATTGCAGTTATATCTTCAACATGGTACAAATGTGTAAAAGATTTAATACTTTTGATCATCATGTGTTTGGCAGCATAGTTTTCTTAAACTGGATGAGTTGATTGTCTCATTTTGAAGCTTCAGGCTGGTTTTTGCTCCACTATATTAAGCATGGATTGGTTGTCATTTGTCTGGATAAATCTTTGGCATATATCAGAGGAGAACAGTAAAATGCATGAAATGAGAGTTCAGATGACAAGAGGGGTTCCCCTGTCAAGCCATACCTCTCAAAACAGACACTTGGTTGCAAATGGGCCATTTTTATACTGTGCGTATAATCAGTGCTTACTGCTCAGGTGCCCTGTCTTTGAATAAAAACTCTGGAGGAATGCAACAGCTTACTCTGATGTAAAACAAGTGCGCACTGAAGTATAAAAACCTCACCTGTCCTCCTGGAAAATTAAGGCTTTAATGACATGGGAAAAGCAACAACAAATATTAACACTGATGCACAGACAGTTTTCAAAAGAAATCATGTATTCTAATGGCTGTTTTTTTTTTCTGGTGCTTCGTGGTGACCTTTCTATTCTGGTGATGTGAGAATTCATCCTTTTTTTGTACTTTCCCCCCTCAACCAGCAGACCTGTGCTTTTCTGAGATTCTCAGCACACATACACCAGCAAACAGTATGGTCTCTGACGTCTGTCGGTTAAATGTGAGAGACAACATCAGTCTCAGCACAAACACACAACTACGCTGACCCAGTATGATTACAGCATGTGTCCATCTGTTATTTGTTTGTATGCTCTCATGGCCTTCTTTTTGAAATCAAATCTAAAGATTGTAATGGTTTTAAGACACAGGTGAAGAGATTGAAGAATGCATTGACCATTTAGTTTCTAATTCTGAGATATGGTAATATTGTTTGACCCTCCCATAGAAATGTTATACTCTACAGTGCTATGATCTGTAGCTCTTGTTTTCTGCGCTGTGACATCAGTTTTTCAAAATCAGAATGCATAAGAAACGGTCAGTTTACTCACGAAGATTGAATCTAATCTTTTTAACTGGAACAAATGTGCCCTATGAATAATTGATGCGGTGAAATTATATCTGATGACTGATTAAATGTTGGTACTCAATTATACAGTATCATATACGTGTGCTGTGAAGAGTGGAGTTTGATGTCAGATGGAGGGATGCAGTGGAGGACAATATGATATTATAATGTTTATGTTCTTCCTCTGTCACTGTCTGAGATTTGTAGGAGTCCCTGCAAACTTGTACTATGTAAATAAACATCTTAACAAGAATTTGTCTCATTTTTTATATGCAGCTGCTTCGAAGGCATACTGCATATATTTTCAATTATAAATTATGCATTATTAGTCGTCAGTGACACACAGCAGCCACAATAGCGCTTATGTTTTATTTTTTCCTTTTTATTCGAAACATCCCCAAACGCATTAACTATATCATTAAACATCTTGATTCTCACCTTTATAGATTATGTTGATCTATAGTGGGCGATGGTCAAAGTAACCTAATAATGTAATCTATTAACTATGCATAAAAACCTGTCTGTTTACTTAATTAACACATAGGCTATGGATGTCATGCCATAACATATTTTAATACGACTGAGTTTATATTTAATGTTGAAAGTTAATGTGAATAAAAACATTGCAAGTTAGGCTACTAATCATAACACTTTCATTGTACAGAAAGAGAGCAACGAACATTTACATTATCAAAGAACATTTTCACTGACAGTCTAGTTCAAGCACTCTCAAAAACTCCCATTAAAATCACTGAAGCTGATTACACTATGAAATTAATATCTTACAGATTCGTACACACATTTGCACTTTGTTGTTTCTGACGAGAGAATTTGCCAGAAAGAGGTATTCATTCAGCTTTGAGCAAGTGAAGAAAACGCCGGCATTTTAGCGATGACTCATCTGAACACCTCTGATTGGTCATTGGTTTCATAAGCTCAACAGAATCGTGTGTGATTGGTTATATTGTGCAGCGCTGTAAAAACGCGTCTGTATCTGGCTGAGCGCCAGCCAGCGAACACAGATTTGAGTTTGGCAGCTGATGATATAACGCACTGAACGTTATAATCACGCCGGTGTGATTGTATTAAATATAGAAAATATTAATCGGCTATTTTTGTCTTTTGGAAGCTGCATTCAAGATCTACTTGGCTCAAAAATCTGAGGGGGCACGTGCCCACTTTGCTCACTTTGAATGGGCATGACGCCTCTGCTTGAGCCTTATAAGAAAAGATGTGGCAATCCTTGTTTACATCAAGCGACATAGCTATTGTATGCTGAACAGTCAATAGATGGCACTCTTTCATCGCTGTTGCCCTGAAATTTCAAGACGTTTTAAACAAACTATTATTTATTCTAACAAATACAATTTCTAAATTATACTATTTTTAAACGTCGGGAAGGATAATTTTTCCTTTATCTTTCTTTAAAAATAAATATTTAAATGTTTATGCATTTTTGTTTTCAAAAATGTACAAAAGTGTAATTAAACAACACTCCACTCACCTCAATTATTATTATTAGGCCTATCATCATCATCATCATCATCTTAGGTTAACTCTACTTCATTCCAACAGTATTTCTTTTTTTCTACATTTATTAGTTCGTGCCTGACAGTCTTTGTTCTGCTGTGGCCTCTTTATTATAAAATAATTTATAAGATAATAATAATTGTATAAAATAATTTTTATGCCCTGCACACATACAGGCTACCTCTTTTTTGCTCTCTGTTTGGAGACCGTGTCTTTTGTTCTGTTATATATATAGAGAGAGAGAGAGAGAGAGAGAGAGAGAGAGAGGGCGGGGG
>NW_015546101.1:1756755-1757590 GCF_001515605.1 Sinocyclocheilus anshuiensis | reverse complement strand
GAGAGAGAGCGAGCGAGAGCGCAGCGGGGTGTGTGAAAGCTGGTCGCGAGGAGGAGAGAGCACGAGATGCTGCTGCTGACACATTCCTTGAAAGATGAATAATGGCGCAAGAATATTGGAGTCATCGGCTGTAGTTTGGATCGAGAGGAACTGATTCACTGCTTTCCCATCCTTGTCTTCGCTCTTGCCTCACCTTCTTTTTTGCATCTCGTCTAATTTTCAATGTGATTAAATGGCTTCCGGACGGCGCCGCCAGGCTCCACGCTCACTCGGAATACTCCTGCTCGCTGTGGTCGGTAAGTGTGTGATTTCTCTCCGGGAACCTCGCTGTATTGGGTCACTTTGTCCGCGCGATTGACCGTGAACTTGATCACATTGCAGTCGGCTTCAGACGCGTTTCTTTAGCGGTTTTAGCGGTTGTGTTTACAGCTGGAGATGAGACTAGGGTGGGTGTGTTTGCCTACATGTAGATGTTACATAGTGAAGCATGATTTTGTGAATGGAGAGTTCCACGCGCATGCTGACGTTATATCAGGGTTTCATTCTGTTTTCAGAAATTGAAAAATGTTTTTATGTTAGCAACATGTGAACTTCACTTAGACATTGTTACCATGTGCTTTGCATTTTTAATGTGGAATATGACCATGCATCATAGGCTATTACTTAAGCAATGTGTCGAAGCAATATGAAAACTCGAGTTAAATATATATATATATATATATATATATTAGGGCTGCACGATTAATCGCATGCGATATTTAACGCGCATCTTGTCAGAAAGCCGGTTCTGTAATCAGCGGTAAATCTCCATCACCTGCGTGCTTTCACGTCGAGC
>NW_015546101.1:1745752-1756353 GCF_001515605.1 Sinocyclocheilus anshuiensis | reverse complement strand
TATCGCATGCGATTTATCGTGCAGCCCTAATATATATATACATATCCTCACATGTGGTAGGAGTAGATTGAGCGTTATTTCTGATATGAATTAATCATACTGTAATCTATAGAGTCAGTCAAGACATGACATTGCCCTTGATCTTTGAGAAGTGCTGTGTATAGCTACTTTGATTCATTAAATAGTAATAGTTATAGTTGTGTGTGTGTGTGTTATCAGAACAGCAATTTCCTACTGTGTCCATCGGTTTTCAATGTCAAATTACTGCATGCAATACTGGCAAAACATAAAAATGCAGACACACACACACATAAAGTGACAGAAAATGTTAAAAATCAAATACGAGTAAGGTGCTAGTACTTATAAAATAAAAGTTGCAGTATACAATAAAATAGAATACAATAAATAAAGCTAGATGATAACGAATGTTAAGATGATGTGTACAGATAATGAATTAACTAGTAAGTATAAAGATAAAAGCTGAACCTGGGAGCTGTGCAGTTTCATATTCTCTGATTTATTATCGATGGTAGTCTTGAATAGCTCTATTTAAGATTTCTGTTATTTGACATACAGACACCTCTAGCACAGGCATGTCTGTAGTTCTATTCTGTTCTATTCTATTCTATTCTATTCTGTTCTATTCTGTTCATGACATTCACAGTTCAGGTTTTTCTACAATGTATTGTTAATTTTTAGTAGATAGAGCTTTAAGTGATAACATAAAAGGGAAGATGGTGAATTTTTACATCTTAAGTGCAGGAATATTTCCTAAACCATAGGAGCTCCTCTTCTCTCTCAGCACATAGGTGTGTTTGCATCTATTATCTGTCTTAAACCCTATTCGCACGGGATTAGTATTACCTGGTGACCTCCAGTCATTTGTAATAATTGCGTAGGTTGTCTGTGATCTTAATCCCGTGCGAATCGGCCATGTCTGTAATTTGTAAAGTAAAAATTCCCCCGCAAATGACCTACCATATTTCGCCGAACACCGAGGTCCTGTGCTAATACTAGTCCCGTGCGAATCGGCATCTCTGATTTGGCCAGCATTTGGCGGGTCGTATATCATTTTTAGAGGTTTTTGTTTCCTGTGCGCTTTTTTTATCCATCTTTCGCGAAGAATGGAGCTGCGTTGGAGTGTTTGATAGTATTTTGGGTGCTGTTATATCGCTTACACCATACAATTTGTAGAAAGAAAAGGCTGAAAAGGTTTCGAGGTTAATGTGTTACAAATAAATCAAGCATAAAGCTTGAGATACTATTTTAACCTGGTGAAATGTAAATGTCACAGGGCACGAAACTATATTCTTTTCTTTTTTTTAATCCATCTGGACCATAGAACGGGACTCTCGAAGCCTTGACATCCGGGTATCAGGTAGATAAATCGGTAAATTCGAGTAAAATCACAGGCTTCGCTTATCCCGTGCGAATGCACCACACGAAATTCAGAGGTGGGGGGTTAATTTCAAAATCACACAAGGTCCCCAGATAATACTAATCCCGTGCGAATAGGGCTATAGACAGCAGGAGCTCTGATTCATTGTTTCCTTTTATTGTGTTTCCATTGAAGTGGGAAAGTGAGGAAAGAACTGAAGGCTGCTGCTGTCTTGAAGACTGTGTGTCAAGGCTGTCTTTCTCTTCTCCTTTACATTTCCTTAGTTTCTTTGTCCCCCTGTAATTGTCAGTTTGTGTATGTCAGCATGTGGCCTGTTTGCTTGGGGTGGAGGGCAGATTGGATGCCTGCTTATGGAGCATGACATCTAGGGAATGTGGATTTTGTTTAGTATTCACAAAGCTAATTTCACTGCCACCTAGTTTGATCATCATACTGAATGCAAGCACCATACATGCTGAGCTGAGGTCTTGTTTTAAAATGATTAGTTTATGTTGGAGTCTTCCTTCAGGTCTTCATTGTAGGGTGCCTTTACAGAGCTGCCAGTCAGCAAAAGACTTTGTGGTGACAGGAGGAAAGATTAAGTTGGAATTGCATGGATTGGGTTGTTAAATTACTCAGTCTTTTTTTTCATCTCCGCAGTGGGGTTTTGGAATACATGTTTTTTTATTTCCTGTTTTAGGTAGGCCAGTATAAAGCAGAATGTGTGAATCAAATTTTGTCCATGCATGTTGTTTGTCATTGTAAAGAAACAGCTGTGTATTACAACAAGTGTGTGCGCAATCGTTGCTCTTTGCCGTAATAATGCACAGTGAGCAGAGAGCTGTAAGATTGTGAAATATTATCACAATTTAAAATAGTTATTTTTAATATTATATATTTTTAAAATGACTAGCCCTGTTTAAAAAAATTAATGTCTTTACTGAACAAAAATATACATTTCTTTCTTTCAAAATCATGCTGACTCCAGACTTTTAAAAGGTAGTTCAAGTTGGGTGGGGGTGAAAATGAAAATTTTCACCTGAGATTCAGAGCCAAAGTAGGAGCTGCATTGAGATCCCCACATTTCTGGGACTGAATGACAAAATCTAAAAGGGCATTAAAATATCTTTAATACTTCTTGAGTTACAGGTATGCAAACTTTGGAGAAAAAACTTGAAAACTTGCTCTTTCCCCATTTTTGAATGGTTATCATTGGCACATAATGTAACAAAGAATATTATGATGCTGCCACATTTCTTTAGTCATTTTTACCCCCCTGTAATTTGGCTCTTAATCTCAGGTGAAAATTGCCATTTTGACCCCCCTCTATAAAGTAATGAATTACTCATTAAATGCCACAGGTGCATATTTACAATTATGGCTTTCACCAGTATACATGTTTGTCTTTTTTGAGAAAAAAATATTAACAAAATCAAAAATTTGAGCCAGGGACCTCTGGTTGAGTTCGCACAGAATGACCCAATTAATTTTTAAATGTTTTGCTGTGAGGTGGAAACAGATGCAACAGTATCAGCATAAATATTTCACTTGTGTGACTCTCCAGGTTGTGAGAGAATACAGTCAACAAATGAACGTGCTTTCTCAGAGAGAAAAAAATAAAAGTAAACTTATTATGGCTACATTCTCATGGGAAGGTGAAGGCAACACCATTGCAGCCACAGGCTGAGTGTATATGAAGTTTAAACTGAAGGCTTCAACATGCATAATTTATGGCTTTTGCTTGTGATATACAGTGCTGCTTGAAAGTAGTGATGCGCGATATTGGACTTTTGCCGATATCCGATATGCCAAAATTTTTCAACACATTTTGGCCAATAGCCGATGCCCATATCGATATATTTCCTTTTGTTTGGAAAAAACACCAAGTCTCTTCTATGCAGAGATTATAAACAAATTATTTTTAATTTTGGTTAGTTTTAACAAAAACTTACTTGTTAGAATTAAACAGCCTAAACAATTAAGTTATTTTGTAATGAGAGTACATTGAAAGCTTTGAAAATAAATGTAAATCAACTATAAATCAATCACTGCATTTGTTTTCAGACAGATGCAGTGGTAACCTTAATATTTTATTTGAAGATTTAATATTTGTAGGTTGTCTAAAGCAAAAGAGTTGCTGAAAATGTTTTAGAACTCCTTGAATTTACATTTTCATAATTTGAATTTGAAAAAATCATTTGAAAAAAATATATTACACATTAAAGGGTTAGTTCACCCAAAAATGAAAATGAGTTCATAAATTACTCACCCTCAAGTCATCCTAGGTGAATATGACTTTCTTCTTTCAGACGAATCCAGTCGGAGTTATATAAAAAATTGTCTTTGATCATTCAAGCCGTTTCATGGCACTCAGCGGGTGTATCAGTCCAAAAGAAGTTCAATAAAAAGCGCCCATCCATAAAAAAAAAGTATCTCACACGGCTCCGGGGGGTGAACAAAGGCCTTCTGTAGCGAATCGATGTCTAATCGCTCTCGCGGTACTTTGATGTCACACACAGAATGGTCCGCAGTGCTGCTTCAAGTCCAACACCTATGGTGTTTTATTAGGAGATGCACAACAGTTCTTCTGTGGCTTTATAGGTAATATTTTCACTTACACAATTTAGCAAAATCAGACAATATTGTGTCTAATATAAACCACAATATTAACTTCTTATTATTGAATTGTTTTAAATAAATATCACATTTGCAATTGGTCAGTGTTCAAAAAATGCTGGGAAATCACTTAATGTAGCCCTACAAGAGTGATTACTGATAAACTGAAAAAAAGAAAGTAATGTTTTAGAGAAGAAAAAAATCACCCACAGACTTTCAAAGCTGCTACGACTTTCTACTTCGAGGACCTTGATAGAAATGTAGTGGAGTGAAAAGTACAATATTTGTCTTTCAAATTTAGTAAAGTTAAAGTCATAAGTTCCCATACAAGTAAAGTACTAATACTCATAAAGTGTACTTAAGTACAATACTCAAGTAAATGTACCTATTTACTGTCCGCCTCTGCGTGTCAGACACTTTTTTTTTTATGGATGGGCGCTTATTATTTAACTACTTTTGGACTGTGCATGCAACACCCGCTGAGTGCCATGAAACAGCTTGAAAGATCAAAGACAATTTTTAATATAACTCCGACTAGATTCGTCTGAAAGAAGAAAGTCATATACACCTAGGATGACTTGAGGGTGAGTAATTTATGGGATAATTTTTGGGTGAACTAACCCTTTAATGAATAAATCTATATACATAAAATTATTTAATTTACAAGTGTCATGTTTGTGATTTTTTTTTTTTTTTTTTCAGGTAAGCTATAGCTTCTGACCTTTAAATCAATATGTACTTGTGATTTTATAACATCAGTTACTGCTTTATGTAATCAGAAACACAATCTTAATGTTATGTGTATTTTACTTTCATTTTATTACAAGTAGGCCAACAGCGTACTAAGTAAATAAATGCCTTACCAGAGGGGCATTAGGACCTGGGGAGGCTGTTGTTGCTGCTGCTGAATGTGCTAGTGAACGCATCATTCTGTTCTCAGATTTAATGTGGTGATCCAAAACAGTCAATGTAATCACCATTCAGGCAAACGTTTGCTTCAGCAATGACCACACTGTTGACATTATCTTATCACTAGCAAACCCTGAGCACATGAGAGCTATTCGGCTTATCGGCAAGGCATTTAGGCATAATTTTTCATATCAAGCTGATGCCGATGTTTACATTTGAAGCCATTATCAGCCGATTCCAGTAACGTTCCAATAATATTGTGCATCCCTATACTTGAAAGTGTGTGAACTCTTTTGAATTTTCTATATTTATGTATAAATATGACCCAAAATGTCATCAGATTTTCACATAAGTCCCGAAAGTTGACAAAGAGAACCCAATCAAACAAATGAGACAAAAATATATACTTTGTTATTTATTTATTGAAAAAATGGTCCAGTGTTACAAATCTGTAAGTGGCAAAAGTATGTTAATCTTTGCTTTCAATATCGGGTGTGACCCCCTTTTGCAGCAATAACTGCAGCTAAATGTTTTTTGTAACTGCTGATCAGTCCTGCACTGACTTGTAGGATCCTACAAGGAATTGTAGCCCATTCCTCAGTACAGAACCACTTCAACTCTGTGATATTGGTGGGTTTCCTCCCTTGAACTGCTTGCTTCATGTCCTTCCACAACATTTCAATTGGATTAAGGTCCAGACTTTGACTCGGCCATTCCAAAACATTAACTTTGTTCTTCTTTAACCATTCTTTAGTAAAAAGACTTGCATGCTTGGGTCATTGTCTCTCTGCATGACCCACTTTCTCTTGAGATTCAGTTCATGGACAGATGTCCTGATATTTTCCTTTAGAATTTGCTGGTATAATTCAGAATTCATTGTTCCATCAATGATGGCAAGTTGTCCTGGCCCAGATGCAGCAAAACAGGCCCAAACCATGATACTACCACCACCATGTTTCATAGATGGGATAAGGTTCTTATGCTGGAATGCAGTGTGCAAATGCAGTGTCCAAGCATAGCGCTTCTCATTTAAACCAGAAAGTTCTATTTTGGTCTCATCTGTCCACAAAACATTTCTCCAATATTCATCTGGCTTGTCCACATGATCTTTAGCAAACTGCAGATGGGCAGCAATGTTCTTTTTGGAGAGCTGTGGCTTTCTTCTTGCGACTCTACCATGCACACCATGGTTGTTCAGTGTTCTCTTGATGATGGACTCATGAACATTAACATTACCTAATGTGAGGAAGGCCTTTAGTTGCTTAGAAGTAACACTAGGGTCCTTTGCAACTTACATGTCTTGCTTTTGGAGTGATCTTTGTTGGTCGACCACTCCTGGGGAGGGTAACAGTGTTCTTGACTTTCCTCCATTTGTACACAATCTGTCTGACTGTGGATTTGTGGAGTCCAAACTTTTTAGAGATGGTTTTGTAACCTTTTCTAGCCTGATGAGCAACAGCAACTCTTTTTCTGAGGTCCTAGGAGATCTCCTTTGTTCGTGCCATGATTCACTTCCACAAACATGACAAAACTTTGATAGATCCCTGTTCTTTAAATAAAACAGAGCACACACTGACACACAATCATCTCATTGATTGAAAACACCTGAACAGATAGACTCTAATTTCACCTTCAAATTAACTGCTAATCCCCGAGATTCACATACTTTTGCCACTCACAGAAATGTGATATTGTCATTTCATATAATTTTCCTGAATAAATAAATGACAAAGAAAATGTTTTTGTCTCATTTGTTTGACTGGGTTCTCTTTGTCTGCTTTCAGGACTTGTGTGAAAATCTGATTATGTTTTGAGTCATAGTCATACTTATGCATAAATATAGAAAATGCTAAAGGGTCCACAAACTTTCAAGCAGCACTCTACGCCTGAATATATAGAGCAAAAAATTAAATATAGAAATAAATGTCCCTCACTGAGTTTTTTATACTCTAATTGGACACTGATTGAGTGATAAGAACTTTAATTTAAAAATTCCTCGCATATCAAGCAGATGATCCAGCATTAAAGCTGTGACTGTAAAAGCAACCTGCTCCAGTTTCAGTGCAATGATGATGATAGGTTTTAAGGTCACCCTACAAAGAGTGACTTTTCCTTTTTTTCCCCTATGTGGCCTCAATCAAAGAGTTCTTTCTGTAAATCTTGGACAACCAAAAAGGGCTGAAAGCAGCCGTCACCCTGACAGCATGTTTCAGTGCTTTGTTACAGGAAATCAAAACAAGACCTGCAGTGTGCAAAAGGCTGTCACACCAAAACCCTGGGAAGAGATGCAGAAACGAGGAGAGGAAAAGCGTTTGGTATTTGAATTGAGCAGGTGAGGCTATACAGAAGCCCTGTTTACTAACAGAAAGTGAGCAGAGGTGGTGGGCTTGAGAACGGTGCGGCCGGCGGATTCGATGAAGGAGCGTCTGGAGGGCTTGCGGCAACCACATGTGACGACCCGGGGCTGGACTCCGCTTCGTCCACGGTGAAAGCCGATCCGGTGATCCACAGCGCAAAGTTGATGTATTTCCTCAGCGACCAGCACGGATCAGCTCCAGGCATGACGAAGCCATATCGTCCTCTTTTGGAAGGCCAAACAAAGTAGTTTCACTTTCACAACGAAACACACAGCGCCTTCATGACATGGCGGCGGCAACAACACTACAGCGAGAATAAAAGTTACGCCTTCTTTCTTTGCGTGAACATTTGGGCGGCGTTATGCAAATCTTCCCACATGGTGAAGTAGACATGTGGGGGCGTGTTAGAACGAGCCGTTTTAGGTAGGTGTGGCTGACTCTTAACTTTTATAAAGAATATCTCTTTGGATTTGAGACTTTAGTCTTTGCAACTTTACAGATCTTCTTTATGCACCAAGAGCTTGTAACACTCCAAAGAGAAAGGAAGAATTGAAATCGCATCATATGATCCCTTTAATTCACAGCTACAGTACAGGTCATGCCAAACCAGTGATATTTAGAGTGAGAGGCAAATGTCTATTGAGAGTGGGATTATCCTTTACAAATGAAACTGGATTGTTCATGGTCTGTGCATGCGTGCTTTAATTCACTGCGTGACTGGTGTGATATTTCACCAACTCAAGGTCACAGAGGACTTAAGAATTGGCATTTAGCATTTAGTTATAATCACATTTATCCAGAGCAGGATGCTGCAATTTTTAAGACTTGATTGCCTCATTCACAGGAATAAGACCCATTCAATATTTGTTCTTCCTGGCCTTGGTTTAGATGTCTAAAATTCAGTGGTACAAAAATACCAATTATGATTTCAAGGAAGAAATGAAGTTTCTCCTTCTCCAAATGTGTTGCTCATTTGTTTGTATGCAAATTCTAATTGAACATGTGGAAATCAAAAACTGATTAAATTATGATCTGTTCAAGGCAAGCTGTCACATGACTAGAAGATTTGGACTACAGTGGAATGCAAGTCTATGGACTGTACTTTCTTGGTATTTTATGCCAATTTATTTTCCGTTTTGGTGTTTGAATGCTGCAGGAAGACTGCAGGTACTTCATGTGTTGTGTGAAAAAGAACAGCTTGAACATTCTGAACTAAATAACTTCTTTTGTGTTTCATAGAAAAAGAAAAATCATATGGGTTTCAGGCGAGCAGAGGGTGATAAATCCTGTCATCCTGCCATGAACTATCCTTTTAAAATATCTCTTCTACGGATTTCTTTCTTCCTTCTGGCTGATAAATGTAGGCTTCTGAGGGGTGGAGAGAATAGTGATTGAGGCTGATGTGGTGTGGCATGTTGTTTTGAGTGTCAGTGGTAAACCCATGTGTGAGCATCACTCAAAGGCACTCTGTGTGCGTCTTCCTGGCAGGCTGCTGGACTCCCGCTGAGCTAATCCTGAACTCCAGGGTGCTCTAGCGGCGCTTAAACCCTAAACACTTCTCGAAAGAGGAGTGGCTGCAATCAGCCTTCGTCGTGACTGCTGTATTTTTGCTCTTTTCATCATCTTTCTTTCTTTCCTTTTAATATTGTTAATTTCTTATTTTATCTCGTCACTTCTTCACCTTGCTTTTTCTTGCATCTGCTGTATTTTCCTTCTCCTCTTTTGACTGATGCCTTATCTGAGTTCAAGGAGCCTCCTTTAAAAATCTCTAATCAATAACTGCATGGGCTTACTGCTGCTGATGTGGCCTCCCTTTCTCTCCCGCTTAGCTTGATTGAATGTTTGAGCTTAACAGAACCATGAACATTCAGGGATAAAATAGAGAGAGAGGTGCATATAGCAATGAGCAGGGTCCAAGGTAAATAGAGATATAATATTTTTTTTATGTTTTTAAGTCAATATCTCAAAAATCTTTCAGATCACAAGATATTGTAAATGGCATATGTTGAGGTTTAGTCTTTTATGCTCAGTAAGGCTGCAATTATTTAAAAAAATATCAAAATACTGTAAAAACAGTAATACTGTGAAATATTTTTCCATTTTAATAAATGTTGAAATGTACATTAAGTCAAGTTAAGTCACCTTTATTTGTATAGCGCTTTATACAATACTGATTGTGTCAAAGCAGCTTTACAGTGTCAAACAGGAAAATAGTTTGTCGATAATGCAAGACAATAACAAAGAGTCATTTTTCCAGGCAAAGTCAATTCATTGATGATTCAGTGATGTCATCATCCAGTTCAGCTCTCTTTCAATAGTGTCTGTCTGTGAAATCAGTCAGTCACGCGTCCCCAACTAAGCAAGCCAAAGGTGACAGTGGCAAGGAACCAAAACTCCATCGGTGACAGAAATGGAGAAAAAACCTTGGGAGAAACGATTACTATAGGGTGACCATATGTGCTCTTTTTCCCGTACACGTTCTGGACAGGATTTCTATATTGCCTAAAATATCCAGCTTTTGGCTTTGTTTTCCTGTTTTTGTACTTGCTGAAGGTAATGATCGAAAAGTAGTTTGACATGTGCATGGAATTTGAAAAAACCGAACAACTAAACTAACGGAAAGGTGTGGAGAAAGTCTATTACCTAGAGAGGTTAAGAGTACATGTTAGGCATAAATGCCTGTTTCCATATCTTAAACCGCATTCTTGCATTAAGTGGTGTGTTTGTAAATGTACTTAGTGACAGTACGAAGACACAGAGGGCTCAACACACATGGGTTTAACTTTTAACGAATCAGTTGCCAGCCCCGACCTCTAACCACTAGGCTGTGCAGTTGCTACGATATTCTTGATGATTGCTAGGTGGTTACATATTGAGCAAGGTCAAAAAAGTAAAATCAGCTCCATCAGCTATGATCATTAATGTCACGTCATGCTTTCAAGTTATGCACCAAAGTTAAATTGTTTGGGTCAGAGGTTTTGTTAATTAAAAGTGATGCTTGCTGAGCAAATACCACAAATGATGAACACTTAGGGTGACCATACGTGCTCTTTATACCAGACACATCCTGGCCAGGATTTCATACTTGCTGAAGGTAATGATCGAAAAGTAGTTTGACCAATGACATGCAGGCATTGTATATAATCGAGCTGTGTCACATGGGAAGGTGGGGTCTACAGAGAACGGTCAAAGCTATGTAAATACGCATACTAGGGATGTTCATTTCGGTTATTTTTCCTAACAGACAACCGACGCTCGTTATCCAATTGTTAACCGTTAACCGACAAGATTATTTTAAATTAGAATTGAATTAAATTAGAAAGGATAAGTGTCTGTGACCC
>NW_015546101.1:1742629-1745682 GCF_001515605.1 Sinocyclocheilus anshuiensis | reverse complement strand
GACTAAAAGGAGTAGTTGCTTCCACTGTTAGAAGGAAAAAACTCAAGTGATTGCGCCGGCGCCGCATGCGCACACACAGTTAAGCATTGCTGCCTTGACAATGCAGCCTGTTCATTATCATAATAAAATACAGTCACTCAAACATATGGAAAAAAAAAACTATAAAACTAAAATAAAAATATGTAGTAAAAAATATGTAGTAAAATCTGTGCCGTTAAGTGTTATCACCGCACTGCCGTGATGTTATGCAAAACATTTTGTTTTACGTGGATATTGGAACGCTACATAATAAATAATAATTTGCCATTCAAATACATTGCGAATAAAGAAACATTTGATTTTGTGTGGAATGAGAGACGCAACGTTGGTTTCAGTTTTGCTTTAGCCTAAATTAATTTGTTTTGGCTTGTCGTTTATATTGCTATAGCTTCTTAGCAAGAAGATTCTTATAGATTCTTGTTCTTTTCTAAATACTGTTAATTGAAAGGATTTGTTGTGGAGCGAGGGGAACTAAAATAGCCTAGCTATGTTTACAGTATTTATTATAATGTTTGTAAACATTTCGCGTCGGCATTAGGCCTATTTCTGAATGAAACAATAAAATGCGACTTATACGCGACTTATGTTTTTTCCCCCCTAAAAAACAAATTTTTTTATATGCGTAGCGTATTTTAACCATGCAGCAAACCTTTTTAAATATTTTGATAAATTACTGAAAAAATAAATAATTAAATGACTTTTTAAACCGTTTAACTGATTGTATTAATCGGTCAAAATCCTTACGTTCGGTTAAACGGTTAAAATGAACATCTCTAACGCATACATATTAGGTGTGTTCGACTTGAAGCAGCGATGCGCAGACCGATCAGTGTATGACATCAAAGTACCGCGAGAGCGTTTCAAAAGCATAAAGAGCCGTCTGCTTTCTATAGCTCTCACAGTACTTTGTCAAACACTGATCACTCTGCGCAGCGCTGCTTCAAGATGATTTGGTGCTCAGGAAATACTTCTTCTTTTTTTTTTTTTTTCTATTACTATCAATGTTGAAAACAGTTGTGGAAACTATGCTAAATTTTTTTTGCAGGATTCTTTGATGAATAGCAAGTTCAGAAAAACAGCTTTTATTTGGTATATAATTTTTCTTATATAACTTCAGTTTTCTAAATATGTTAGTTTCAAGATAAAAAAAAAAACAATGTCAAATCAAGCACCGTGACATCAGGCCACCATACACTTTTTAAATGATATGTAGCTTACATAAATTATTGTAGTTTGGGGAATTCTAGTTATAAGTTATACATAAGTGACATTGACATCAAAGCTTAAAAAAATCTTAACGTTATGCTCTACAACCCTGGTGTTTTATCATCTAAGAAAAGAGATGATTTAAACACTGATACAGTGAAGAATCTAGTGAGAATTTTTCAGTTGCTCTGGGGACGTGTGTGTGCGATCCTGAGAATGATGCCCTGCTGGTGCTGCAATAAAACCTTGTAAGAAGTCAAAGAAAACTCTGTCCATTAATAAAGCAGGAGAATTGACAGAGGAACATGATTCTTGCTTCACAAATGGAGGAACAAAAGAGAAACTTGGAGAGGAACAGCAGTGAGATAAGAAAGACATGGAGAGATAACTCAAGCCCCTTAGACCACTTTAGTGACATAATGAGAGCCTGCTTTTCTGTCTTTCTCTCCCTCTTCTTTTATTTGTCATGCGATCTGCAGGGACGGCTGAGTCAATGCATTCCATGGCTGTACATAAAGGGGGTATATTTTGGGGCTGCAATTTCAGCGATGATGCCAGAGTTGGTCTCTAGCTGCACCCTCGTGCCCCCCACCCGCCGAACTTCAGATGGATTCCTGAGCCGCAGGCAGAGGCAGCTACTGCTTAGCCCACCAGTGACTGAAACCTGATACCTTCAGTGCAGAGCACAAGAGAGTCCGCTAAGCTCTCCTTTTTTTATCACGTTAGGGCAGGCTGCTATTTATTGTCATCGGTGTGGGTGTCAGTGATTTTGCTGGAGGACATTGTTATTAAAAGGGTACATTTAGTGAGACTTGGTGTGATGTGTGTTGGTGTGAAGTTTTTTTTAATTTTTTTATGTATTTTGTAAATGCAGACTTCATAAAAATATGTTAGATAACAGGAACTTTTCTTTAAATAGGATATTCTTCTCTCTTCTTTCCTCTTTCTCTCCATATGTCCTTCATGTCTCTTCAGCTGTCGTACCTCCGCTGCCGAAAATACTGTCTTAAGGTTTTGATATACTTACATGAAGTTCTTTTTAGTTCTTCGCTTTGGGATAAAAAGTTTGAAATGCCTAAGCAGCAGTATTCTGTTAGTGAGCAACTCGACAATAAAATATATCAGGGCCTTCATGTTGCTTACTGCTGATTTGGGTCTGGTCTAGCTGATGAACTAGCAAAACTTTGTTGGTGAAGTTGGTCCACCATGGTCTTGCTGCAGAAGCTAGTTTCCTAGGTAGTGTAAGCTAATTTACCAGCCAGAACAGAAAATATGCTGGTGAGTAGCCAAGCAGGGGCTGAGTGTGGCTGAGCTCAGAAATAATTAACTAGCTTCAAAAGGTCAACAAAAGTTGTGGTGGTGTTTATTTTGCTGTTGGTGTTGAAAAAATGAAAATGAGTAGTCCTAGTAGGTCTCATTTTCTTTCTCTCATATTTACACTAAATAAAAATTTTGCACTGTGATGGACTGGACATCCATCCAGAGTGTTTCCCTGCCTACGGCCTGAGACTGTAGGATAGGCTCCAGCATTCCGCGACCCCACCCACCCAAATACGACAAGTGGCTTGGAAAATAATTGTAAGGATGGACAAATTTCACAGGTCTTTTCTAACAGTACACTATCTTTACAAACAAACATGCACAAATATGCCAGTGAATTGCTTAAAGCAAGAAGACATGTAAGATTTCACTAAACTGCTGCTGTATACTATCAATCAAATTCACTGCAGTTTCATTGCACTGAGCCATGTGCAGATTGGCCATCGGGAGAATTTCCGGATGGCCTGGCAACCGATTTGGCCCGCTAT
>NW_015546101.1:1739447-1742529 GCF_001515605.1 Sinocyclocheilus anshuiensis | reverse complement strand
ATATATATATATAATTCCCTGCCGAATGTACTAAAGTGATTATTTCCGGAAAAAAATCTCCAATAAATCACGAAATAGTAGTCGTGACTGGCAACGCTACGCTTCTGCCAAATGGTTTTGATCAGAGTGATCAATGTGAGAGACTTGTGAATGGAGTGGAAGCGCCCAGGTGGAGCAGAGAGGCAAAACTGCTGACCTGTTCAGGTGCAGGTCAGTTTCATCTGTAAATAGGATATTGTAGTTTTGTCTTTGTTTACTTATTCAGGCATTAAACTGCTAGCACCTTTTAGCAGTAGCAGCCCATTTCTCATCACTCAAAACACTGTCTGCTAAAGGACATCATTATTATCTATCATAATGTTACAGAAGTAATTTAGCAGACAAATATTCACATTGTTTATAATAGGTTTAGAAGGAGCTAGGGCAGACAACAACACAACCATTACAAAAATTAACAATGGTTAATTTTCGTAAGGGAAAAATATGACTCATTATAATGCAATAACATCAGTATTAGGATTTTACTATAAAGATATTATAATAATGTAATTGTTATTGTAATTTGACATTTAGGCAATTTAGAAAATATCAGGAGAAATGAAGAGACTGAAACGGGCGGTTCTAGTATTTCATCCACAGGGGGCTGAGCCCTCAGACAGACTATTAGATACAAAGATTCAAATTACCTAAACTTAACAGTGCTTATGAAAACTCTATTACTCTATGAAGCAAATATACACAAAGCTACAGAAGTTACTTAGTTAAGAAAAGAGCAGTGAGTGATTGTCTATTTTTCTTTTGTTGTTTGATTAACATTAACATAAGAAATGCATATTGACATACATCCAAAATTTTCTGAACTGTTTACATTTACTTAAGACGTTACCGACTGTGTTTACTTGGACACTGGTCAAGACAGCCATTCTGACATAATTTTGTATGTATTTGCTCAAGAAGACATGAACTCGTTACTTGCGTGCTGGTTTTTTTTTCTTTGTGTGTGTGTGCTTCACGTGTGTGCGCGCACAGAAACGTGCGAGTACCGCATTGAGATCTCTTTCGCACTGTCTTGGGCTTGAATGGCTTAAATCACTTCAATGTTTAAACTGACAAGACTTAAAACCTTCTTGAGGAAACAGCACTGGACCAATCCTTCAGATAGCTGATTATAGTTAAGGGGGCTGAGACAACAGATAGGGGTGCTGAAGCCCACGTAAATAAGGTCTAGAAACCACCCCGTACTGAAAAGGAAAATGGGAGTGAAGGTGCAGTTCAGGAGAGAACTTTTAATTATTTTGCATGTCCCCAGCCTAAGGATTTAAACATTTTTTATGTGATGGCCATACAGAAAATTTAGATTTTTTTAGGGTGTATGGGATGGCCTGGATGAGTGTGAGATTTCCCGGCCTGAAATGTTGTCCAAGTCTGTCCCTGCACTGAGCCATTCTTCCCATTCACTATACTGATTGTAGGGATTTCTATCATGAACGGACACTGATATGCCCCTATCAGCCATCATGAGGTCTGGATTGATCTAATCAAGAGATACCACAGAGATCTTTTGTATGAGGACTACAACTTATAGATACCTCGGGATGTCTTGTGACCACCAATGAATGTAACTATTATATCCAAACAGGAAAAGGACAGTAAATTAACTAACCTCAGGCCACACGGGATCTATACGTGACTAACACATGATTCCCATCACATCCTGCATTCCAACAGAACGAAGAACATGGTATCTGGAAATGTTCCAGCGACAGACTCGCCCGGACCCCATGACCGTCTAATGCATAAATTGCTAAATCCGATAAACAGAAAGCGACAGATTAAGAGCTCCCTGTCCTGGAGATAGAAAGCTGGCAAAGATTTGACTGAGAAATTAATGACACCAAGATATTATTATGAGTTTTCCCTATTTTTATCCGGAAGAATAGATGAAAAATAGAGAAACTGAGTTTGTTGTGTTACTACTTTATTGTGGCAGAGCGTGTTGAATGAATGAAGTGAAACTCGAGTTGTTCTTTAAAGAATTGAACTGCAGTAGAAACATTTGAATTTTGTCTGTCGGGACAAAATAAGTCGCTCTAGAAAAGCGCACGAAGGAAGAAACGAGCGTTTTCCTCATTTACTTTCTCTAAAAAGGCCTTAATAGTTCGATTTGTTGGTGCATGTCCCACCTCCAAATGCGTCTATGATAAATAAATCTCCCGGCTTGACCATTAACCTAGCTAACTAATGCTCTTGCCATTTAATTCACTAAAAAAGAAAAACTAGTGAACTTGAAACGCGGTGCTCAGAGAGAGTATCTGAACGTTATTTTACTTTTGGGAGAATTGTGAAATCTTGATCAAGTGAAATCGTGGTTAAATCCACGCGTGTTTTTGTCTGTATAAATATGTGCTGATATCCGCCGAAGATATCAATGACAGTGAATTAATTGCAGTAAAGCTGTACATGAATTTACCTCACTCTAGCGAATGAGTGTTACACAGCTCTATAAGATAAGAATCTAAAGAGTGCTTTTTGGTTGTTCAGTGTGGAATGCGCCGCCATTCCCACATGAAGAGCGTAAACTGTGTATAACCAGCAACTGTGTGTTATTGCAGGATACGTAGCCATAGTAACCGCCGTAGCCCGGAAGTTCTAACAAACCTTTTCCGGGGTAACTTTCAGTCCGCCAGCGCCATTTTGAGCTGTTTGTAAACAAATAGCCAAGCATGAGCTAAGCTAACTGAAGCTAATGAGTTTGCATGGAAGCATATGTAGAGCTATTAGCATTGAAGGCTATCGGTTAGCACGTAACATTGTGTGGTCTCAAATGCAGAGTGTTGTGCAGTGTTTGAAGTGAAGTGACCTGATCAGTACATCTGAACGTTGTCTTTCGCTATTTTCATACGGATTTCATCCTATCTCTCTTCCTCTCCTCCCTTTGAAAAGAACAGACAGATGCAAACTTTATAAACCTTATTGCAACGCAATTTTAACCCAACATCCCACAATTGGTTATAATCACGTTTATTTAAGGTTCTTCCTTGCTTAAAAGCTGTTGTTGTCTTTGTTTTAAAATTTAATCCTG
>NW_015546101.1:1732670-1739091 GCF_001515605.1 Sinocyclocheilus anshuiensis | reverse complement strand
ATGGGTGCTGAACTGGTGAATTGAGTTAAGCAGTAAAGATAAGAAAATATCTGCTTTGTGAATTCTCTCAGGCTGAATTTAAAACCACTCGTGGAAATGAGTGTTAGAACCAAGAAAACTTCATGCAACTCCGTTAACTCATTCCTTCATTTCCTTCATTCTTCTGAGCTGTATATGTGTGTGTGTGTGTATGTGTGTTTTAGCTTAGTTTTAATGTAATCTAGAATAGCCAATAAATTCGTTTTCATTTATAAAGAATCATTGTCTGGTGTCGTATAACTTTAAAGTCAAACATTGCCAAGATCCTTGCTACCTAGCTCGTAGCTTACTTATCAAGGAACGTATTATCCTGTGGCCAAGGAAAATACACAGTCAGATTAAGATACACGGACATTAATGGCTCGCTGGACGACCGTTGATAAGGTGTAAACTATTGAAATTTGAAATCAGTTCTAATCAGGTGGACGTCGAATTTTCAGATTCGAGTCCTTTCAAAACCTGAGCTAGAAATAAAATTAATGATTAATTCCCTTATAGAATTAATGAGTTAAATTCCTTACAGTACAACAGATATACTGTATGAGATATCTGCTATGTGGATTCATTGATTTATACAGTACTTGGTCATTTTGGGATTGACATCAGTAGCAGTAACAGAAATTTTCCTTCCTCCTCTATCTGTTCCTGAATAGCAGCTTTCAAAATAGATAAGAGTAATAGAAATGTAATACTTTTATTCATCAAGGACACATTCAATTGTTTAAAAGTGGCAAAGACTTTCACATTGTTACAAAAATATATGTTATTATTTTGAAATTTCTGTTCTTCCAAGAATCCTCAGGGAAAAAAAATCAAAGAAATATTAAGCAGCGTAACACAGCATTTGATTCCTTTGGTTTAAGTTGCATTATATTGTAAATCACTGAGCAAATTCCTCTGAGTAAAGCCTTTCGTTTTTATCATCTCTATAATGCAGTTTTTAATCTTTGTGTATTTTTTTGTGTGTGTGTTTTTATCTACTAGGTATGACATGTGGGGGCGAGCTGTCATTCACCCTGGAGCCCAGTGACATTATTGCTGTTCAGGAACAACCTCTGATGCTGCACTGTCAGGTGGAGGGGATCCCACCCATCACCACACAGTGGAGGCGCAAGGGAGCTCTGATAGTGGAGGACCAAAACTATGTCATGTTTGCTAATGGCTCGCTTCTGATTGGTCACTTCCAGAAGACCAAGTCTGACGGCTCATCTGATGAGGGAGACTATGAGTGCATAGCCCAAAATTTCTTTGGGTTGGTCTTGAGCCGCAAAGCCAGAGTTCAGGCTGCTAGTAAGTAGCATTTCAATGTGTTTTAATTCTGAGAAAAAACCTTGCTCAGTCATACTCCACTAATCCCACCTGTTCATTTTTTCAAAGGCTTTTTAATGGTGAATTTAATGGCTTTTTCAGCTACAGTTATATTAAATTACATTATATATTTCTCTGCGATGTTTTTATTAAACAGAACTTAGTTACATAACAACACTTAATATTATAATAATTGTAATAACTAACATCATAATAAAGAAGTAATAACATAAGAAAAAAATAAAACTTGCAGCTTTTTCTGTAAATCAAAAATCAGATGGTGTTAACATTACCATCTTAACACTTTCCATCAAGGAAAGTCCAAGGACAAAATATTATTATATTACATGACATTGTATTATATTATGTTAGTATAAATTTGTTGTGTTGGTGTAAAAAAACATTTCAGGTTAAAGTATTATTGGTGTCGTTGTTTCACCCTTGGATGAGTCTCCGCCTCAAATGGGCCACCCCAGTGAAAAATGTCTAGATACGCCACTGCCAGCAGATACTGGTGCTGTTAGATTGTCCCGAGAAGCTAAAGTGAGTTTGATAGAAGCCACTGCCAGCTCATTTGCAGTGCGCTTTGGGTCTTTCACAGAGCGCGCCGTGTTCGAGCACGGCGTGGCGTAGACTCAGGCTACATTAACTTTGGATGAACTGAACATGAGGGACACAGGGGGCTGGGACAGGCCATTTGATATATGGGCAATGGACTCCTTCTATTTCTGAAGATAAATTGGCTTGTAGGATTCAGTCTGCCTTTTGTGCGCTGCTGTGGCACTCCCGGTCGTGCTTGTGTTGTGATTTATATTACTAAATCTCTGGCTCTTCTATTGAACTTAACTATTAAACCCGGCCATGCTGTGTGCTTTCTGCGCCGCTTTTGTCGGCATCACAATAATCTGGAGTGCTGTTAGTTGCCCACTTGCTGGTCACAGGCACCAAGGCTAAATTTGCTTTTCTAGTCGTCCATACCCACCGTGGCCCCGTATGAATCGGGCCTTGTTTCCGTCCAGTGCTGAAACTTTGTTACTGTATTGTGCTTATGATTGGATTTTCATAAACTCAGCATGTGTTTATGGCAACTAAAGATGACTTATTATCATTTGTCCGCTCTCATGCCGTCCAAAATGTGATTGATCTTTTCATACAGATGCTGGCTAAATATAAAGGGCATAAGAAGAAAGAAAACAGAGAAGGGCCTTATGGAGAGTTCTTTATGTTCTCTTTAGCGGTTAGCGGGAGGTAGTTGTGTCGGTGTGGTTGTAAATAGTAGCCGAGGGGAGAGCAGAGTTGGTCATTAAATGGATGTCAGGCAAGTGTTAATTTGAAAGCGCATGGTGGTGTTAATGTGAAACTGTGATTTTGTGATTATGTGAGGAATTCAGGGTCTCTTGCTGTTATCATATGGTGCTTCAGAGAGAATAAGCTCTTAGCAATCAGGTCCTTTCCCATCAACTTCACACAATCAGGACTTACAGTAACTTATTACCATTCACTCATGAGATTTTTTTTCCCCTACGCTAAAGAGTTTTGTCACTACTTTGTTTTATCATATGTATTTGTATTTATTTAAATATAAATATATGTATACCTTTATAAATATTTATATTTGTGTAAATAATTACGTAATTAAAATATATAAAATAAATGCATACAGTATATAAATTATTTATATAATATAAAGTAAATAAATATATGCCTCTATTTTTTGCTTTCCTACCAGGTCAGTTTCATATATTTTTTTATTTAATTATTTATATAAATATATTTATATATATTTTATGATAACAGAAAGTAGCAGTGATTATATTTATTTATACTATATTTTATAATAACACAAAGTAGTACTGGATATTTTTCTTGGGGAAATATTTTCTGGTTTTCTCCCAGGTCAGTTTCATATTTTATATAAACATTTATTTATCATTTGTTATGTTATAGGAAATAATAATTTAGTAATGTACAAAGCGTGCGTTCCATTTATTGATCCTGAGTTTAATTTATTGCCAGCATGTGAACAAAATGAACACATGAATCCATAGCATACATTGTCTGAATGGACAGTTTGCAGAGATGTTGAGCTCTGTGTGTAATGCAGTGTGGTCAGTGATGACGCCTAATTTAACATCTCGACCACATCATACGTGTGCAATTGATTCTGTAGAGCAAAACAGTGTCTGCAGACATGTAGCTATGTGGCTGTATTGTTTAACACAGAGACATCTCCGCCTGCGATCTTGTCACACATATACACACACACACACACGGGCAACCCATGCTGTGCCATATCTGAACACAGCAGTCCGTTTGTTGGCCTTGCAGTGAGGTGTGAGTGTGATGTGAAGATCGTTGACTTATGAGTGCACACACACATGGTGAAGTGAGACTGACACACTGTGTGTAGACGGTGCACTGCTGTGTTGTGGTACATACTCTGGCTTCGCTCCCAGTGAGCCAGTGGTTACTGGCTAGCCTCTGAAGTTACGCTGCCTCTGCCACGCCACAGGGAACAGTCAGCTCGGCTCACTGGACAGGGGAACCTTTAAACCCACGCTCTCCGGGACGCTGATTGGTAAAGGTCAACGCATAGTTAATTTTTAGCACCTTTTTCGATTTCTCATCAGGGCCAGAAAGGAGTATGTGTGCTTTCTGCATAAATTACGGGTGAACAATAGCTGGGAGATAGAGTGGGATGCAAATAATAGCATAGGAGATGGAGATCTATTGTCGCACTGAATGATTGGCAAGCAGAGCTGGGTGGACAAGCATAATGAAAAGCACTGAAAATTCTTGGCTGAAGCCGAAGCCGAACAAAATGAAACACTGGGCCGAAGGCCGAATACCGAACACGGGTTTTTCACATTTTTCCCCCATGTAGGCCTATTTTGCCATTGTTTTTTTTCACCATTGCATTAAGTAAATTGCCAAAATGTGCTTTTTACTGTTTTGTCCTGCTGTTCAAATAAAAAATCAATTACAAAACAACAATTTAAAAATATTTACTTAACACTGAACATTTTTTTTTTCATTCTAGCAGACATTATACCAACAAAGCACAATTTAACTTAAAATTAATAAGTTGCTGAGCAGAAAAGACTTCTTTTAAAACATTAGAATATATTACAGATGCCAATTTGAACACTATGTGTGAATGTTATAGGCCTAATAAATGTATTAATAGAGCTGTTGTAGGGTAATTATTATTATCATTATTATTGTCTTTTTTATTTTATTTTACAGAACGACAGTAAAATTACAATACTATCATTTATGAATGTCGATGGAGTTGTTGCTTTTTTCAACAAGTTCAGCGCAGATTTTCCTCGCTCTTTGGACTTTGAACCCTGGCGCCACGAGCTCGTGCCGCGCTATCAGAATACATGCAATTCGTGCGTGCATTAGAAAATATAACATTCTGCAGTTTATTTACTAATCGTTTAAAGGTAATTTCGCGATTTCAATCATCATACAGTAACCTAACCACCAGCATTAGCCACCTCTTCTCATCGTAGACGTGATGCAGCACTAAACAGTCTCTTGCTGTCGGTGCTTCGTGCATGTAATGATTTCTGCGTCTTTCTCTGATAGTTTTAAATACATTCACACTGCCGACATGTTTGCTGCATTAGTGCGTGCCTCTATTTGATCGCGTTAGTCATTGTTCGGTACATATTATTCTGCCTTTTTGCTTATTCGGCCGAACACCGAAAGAGATTTTTTTTGCTATTTTCGGCCGAATAATTTCGGTTGCCGAATATTCGGTGCATCCCTATTATCTGGCAGAATGTTTTCTTTATTGTTTTCATACAATTGATGTGATGCATTAGCTATAGGTACCATCAATATACAGCGTGTATAGAAAAGAATCACAGAAAAGTGAGTAGATATATCTCTACTCGCTTTGCACATCTAGACTTTGCAATATTTGTCCACTCTTCTTTGCAGAACTGCTCAAGTTCAGTTAAAATTGATGATGACTGTTTGTGGACTGCAGTCTTCAAGTCATTCCACAGATTTTTAATGGGGTTTAAGTCTGGGCTCTGACTAGGGTTCAGAGTTACTGTAGGCCTCTTGGTAGCCTCTCTGACCAGTTTCCACCTGGCTCTTTCATCCAGTTTGGAGCGACGTCCTGATCCAGGGAGGGTGTGTGTTGTACCAAATACCTTCCACTTCATAATAATAGACTTCACTGTGCTTCTAGGCATTGATAAAGCCTTTGACTTTTTACTGTATGCATCTTCTGACTTGTGCCTTTCCACAGCTTTATCCCGGAGATCTTTTGACAGTGTCTTGCCACCCATAGTTGATTGTTTGCTTCAGTTGCACTACCAAGGACTGAAATGCTCCAGGAAAGCTCTTTTCATGCTGAGCTCATCCAAATGACCACAGCTGATCACAGTTCAAAGTCAAATGGCTTTGTGTGCCATTGAGAAGGTGATTAGCTACACCTGATTGAGTTTACAAGTCATTTTTAGGAGGGGGGTGATTATTTTTCCAACTCTGTGATTCTTTTTTTTTTTTTTCTTTTTTTTTCTGACATGTTGGTGTTATATCTTTGACTTGGATGTTATATGTTGCACTGAGTAAATACAGCTGGATAAAACTGCAAAAGGCTGCAAAGCGACAAAATGTGATTATTTTAAAAGGGGGGTGATTCTTTTCTATACCCACTGTACAATAAGGTCTGGGTACATACAAAATGAGCACATAGTGGGACAACAGAGCTACATGAAATTGAAAGGAAATGACTGGCACATTTAGAAGGAAATTACCTTAAAAATGAGAAAATAATAGCTGGATGAAGCTCAGCGTTGACTCACTGTTTCTCTCCGAGGGAAGGTGAAACTTGTGAAAGAAAGAGGTTTATTTTGAGGAAATGTTTTGTTAGAGCACAGAAACTATTGCATGATTTAGGAGGAGTTTCCAAATGTTTTAACCTTAAGTTTAAGTGTGTAATTTAGTATATTTAGTATATTTCTGATAAGCATCAGACATATCAAACATTGGCTCAACCAGTGTCTAACCACAGATAGAGGATATCTACCCCCCCCCCCCCGCGGTGGGTATC